>NW_026712321.1:6598438-7131656 GCF_030504385.1 Musca domestica | reverse complement strand
TGTAATGTTTTAATACCATGTGAACAGAAATCCTCTCAACAATAACAAAAACACACAGAGAGCGAGAGTGAAACCAAAGGACCACTGGGACAAACTGGCATTTGCGACAGTTGTCAAATAAAAGCGGAATAAAAATTCTATGAAAACTAAAGCGAATCCGATTTACCCCTTGGTGGCAAGCGGAAAAAATTGCAATTTAATAAATAATCCAAAAACCACTTGAATGATGCACTTAAACACAAGCAGACACACACACATGAATACCACCACCATAGCAATAATATACATTCAATGAATGACTAGCTGGCTGACTGCCTGCCTGACTGCCCTCTCGCTTGAGTGCCCTCCATGAATTGCTGGAATTGTATCTATGAATTGATTCAATAGATGACTGCTGTTCGATGTTTGTTTGAAAATGAAATGCATGAACAACAAGATCACACATGAGTGTAAGTACTTGGCCTATGGTTGTATTCAGCCAGGCAGTCACTCATTGATCTCTGTCAGTCATTCATTCCCTCATTCATTGAAAAAGAGTCAGCCAGTCAATTATTTGACTAGTAAAGGACCCTTTTGTGTGCATTGCTGGATGCTAGAGCGGAGGGGTGGGGGAGTAGTGCAAAATATAAGTAAGCGACTTTGTTTGCCATTCAGTGAATAGTGAGTGGTTGAATAGCAAAATGAAATATTGGTGGTGAAACACTAACACACTCACACACAGAGAGACAGAGAGAGAGCACAAGAAATGGCAAACAATAAAGTATTGGAAAATTGAAATCTTTGTAACAAAATAATTGAAAATAATCGATTTTTAATCTCATTAGAGGGGTCGAGAGCCAAAGTCAATTTCTATAACCAACACACACACATCAACACAAAACAATAACCACACACACACACACACACACACATGAAAATGTAATACTTTTCAAATCATTTGGTAATGAAATAAACAACAACTGTCACTCTTATTACAATTGAAGCGTATTTGAAATATGGCAAAGAAGAGAGATTTTAAACTCCCCTCCTAGATTTATGGAATCGATTGATTTCATTCATGTTCGGAAATCGAACAAGTGTTCTATAAACCAAAAAAAAAAAAAAAAAAGAAAAAATGTAAATTTATTGTAATTGAATAATGTTTTTCTTAATGGCTGGAAACTCTTTTGCATCCGCTGAGTGAGAGAGGGGGGGTAGGGGAGAGGGAGACACTGGTACATAAAACATGCATCAACTACAAATGGCATTATGATTAACAATCGATTTTTTCTAAAGTAATTCAATTGAAAAAAATAGAAACAGGGAGAGGAGAAATACGCATTTTTATGGGGTGTAAACCACATGGTGGAAAATGATTTTCCAGGAGAGGCTGAATAGTTGAATTGATTGGGAAATGTCGTCATGGTTTTTGTAAAATAATGTCAATCACCAGGAGAAAGGGTTAAACACAGACAAGCCTCCGGGAACATACACTACAGCTCTTATATGAGCCACAGAAGACCTACAGCTCTTCTATGAGCCATAGAAGACCTACAGCTCTTCTATGAGCCATAGAAGACCTACAGAGCTCTTCTATGAGCCATAGAAGACCTACAGAGCTCTTCTATGAGCCATAGAAGACCTACAGAGCTCTTCTATGAGCCATAGAAGTCCTACAGAGCTCTTCTATGAGCCATAGAAGACCCAGAGCTCTTCTATGAGCCATAGAAGCGCTACAGTTCTTCTATGAGCCATAGAAGACCTACAGCTCTTCTATGAGCCATAGAAGACCTACAGCTCTTCTATGAGCCATAGCAGACCCACAGCTCTTCTATGAGCCATATAAGACCTACAGCTCTTCTATGAGCCATAGAAGACCCAGAGCTCTTCTATGAGCCATATAAGACCTACAGAGCTCTTCTATGAGCCATAGAAGACCTAGAGCTCTTCTATGAGCCATAGAAGACCTACAGAGCTCTTCTATGAGCCATAGAAGCGCTAGGGTTCTTCTATGAGCCATAGAAGACTACAGCTCTTATATGAGCCATAAAAGACCTAGAGCTTGTTGCTCCACTATAGGTCATAGAAGAGCTGTAGCTCTACTATGGCTCATAGAAGAGTTGAAGCTCTACTATGGCTCATAGAAGAGCTGTAGCTCTACTATGGCTCATAGAAGAGTTGAAGCTCTACTATGGCTCATAGAAGAGCTGTAGCTCTACTATGGCTCACAGAAGAGCTGTAGCTCTACTATGGCTCATAGAAGAGCTACAGCTCTACTATGGCTCATAGAAGAGCTGTAGCTCTACTGTGGCTCATAGAAGAGCTACAGCTCTACTATGGCTCATAGAAGAGCTACAGCTCTACTATGCTCAAAGAAGAGCTACAGCTCTACTATGGCTCATAAAAGAGCTACAGCTCTACTATGGCTCATAGGAGAGCTACAGCTCTACTATGGCTCATAGAAGAGCTACAGCTCTACTATGGCTCATAGAAGAGCTGTAGCTCTACTATGGCTCATAGAAGAGCTACAGCTCTACTATGGCTCATAGAAGAGCTACAGCTCTACTATGGCTCATAGAAGAGCTACAGCTCTACTATGGCTCATAGAAGAGCTACAGCTCTACTATGGCTTATAGAAGAGCTGTAGCTCTACTATGGCTCATAGAAGAGCTACAGCTCTACTATGGCTCATAGAAGAGCTTAGCTCTACTATGCTCATAGAAGAGCTACCAGCTCTACTATGGTCATAGAAGAGCTGTAGCTCTACTATGGCTCATAGAAGAGCTAAGCTCTACTATGGTCATAGAAGAGCTGTAGCTCTAATATGGCTCATAGAAGAGCTTAAGCTCTACTAGGCTCATAGAAGAGCTGTAGCTCTACTATGGCTCATAGAAGAGCTACAGCTCTACTAGGCTCATAGAAGAGCTACACTCTACTATGGCTCATAGAAGAGCTGTCAGCTCTACTATGGCTCATAGAAGAGCTGTAGCTCTACTATGGCTCATAGAGAGCTGTGCTCTACTATGGCTCATAGAAGAGCTGAGCTTACTATGGCTCATAGAAGAGCTGTAGCTCACTATGGCTCATAGAAGAGCTGTAGCTCTACTATGGCTCATAGAAGAGCTGTAGCTCTACTATGGCTCATAGAGCGCTGTAGCTCTACTATGGCTCATAGAAGAGCTGTAGCTCTACTATGGCTCATAGAAGAGCTGTAGCTCTACTATGGCTCATAGAAGAGCTGTAGCGCTACTATGGCTCATAGAAGAGCTGTAGCTCTACTATGGCTCATAGAAGAGCTGTAGCTCTACTATGGCTCATAGAAGAGCTGTAGCTCTACTATGGCTCATAGAAGAGCTGTAGCTCTACTATGGCTCATAGAAGAGCTGTAGCTCTACTATGGCTCATAGAAGAGCTGTAGCTCTACTATGGCTCATAGAAGAGCTGTAGCTCTACTATGGCTCATAGAAGAGCTGTAGCTCTACTATGGCTCATAGAAGAGCTGTAGCTCTTCTCTGTCTCATAGAAGAGCTGTAGCTCTACTATGGCTCATAGAAAAGCTGTAGCTCTACTATGGCTCATAGAAGAGCTGTAGCTCTTCTCTGGCTCATAGAAGAGTTGTAGCTCTTCTCTGGCTCATAGAAGAGCTGTAGCTCTTCTCTGGCTCATAGAAGAGCTGTAGCTCTTCTCTGGCTCATGGTAGAACTTTAGTTCTTCTCTACCTCATAGAGTGGCTGAAAGGCTTCCCTGGCTCATAGTAAAACTTAAAAGTCTCCCACATGAGGTTTTAAGATATCTTTTCTCTAAAAGTCCTTAAATACTGTTTCTCTTCTATAAAAAGTTCTACTATTTATTCCATTTGAAAATCTGGAAGACACCTCTCTCTCCTCGACATAAATTAATTTTACAAAATTCACTTAAATTTTTCATTAATTCTCCTTTTTCGTTTGCCACTCCTCTCTGCCGCTCCAAAAGTCCGCCTTCAAGACTTTCAGGATGTCCTCTCTTATTAATTGCATGCACAAACAATTTGACTTCATAAATCTCTTTTTGGCTTCTTGTTCTTCTGATGCTGCTGCTGCTATTAATTTACAAAGCTTCTTTAGCTTCTGGTTGGTGTGACATGAAAACAAAGGCGGACAAACGAGACAAGCAAAGATTGATTTCCGTTAGAAATTTGTCTCTAATGCAGGCAATTAATTATGTGGCAACTATTGATGTTTGTTGGCGTTGTTGTTGTTGCTGCTGCTGCCATTGTTGTTCTTGGCTTGGCGTTGGTGCCAAAGAAAATCGTGCCTTTTTTGCTTTGGGTGTCTCGGAGCATTGTTACTCTAAAGATTAACATTAATTACGGACAGCTGATGATCCCATTTAGCGGGGTGTTTAGTTAAAGATTTGCTTTTGTCGCCGTTGTTGTTCTTTTCGCTTTCTAAGGATTTTTACTTTCAATGTTTATTTTTTGTTTTTTTTTTTTTTTGTGTTTGTTTTAGTTTTCCACAGAATCCGTTTGCTTGTTTTCGTTTTATTTTGTATTCATCTCATTTGCTTTTTTGATCTTTATTAATGACAGTTAACAAAACATGACATATTTCTTCTGCATCTTCTTCCTCCATTTCTGCTTCATCTCATGAAGCGTTTTTAGGTTTTGTTTATTGTTCCATGGCTGGACGCGCGTGGATGGACCAAGCAGACTGATTGGCTGTTGTTGCAAGTAGACATTGTTAGAGTTCAGTGTTTTGTTTTGATTTCACTTTGACAGATGGTATCAAAATAGAGGCTATTTCATTAGCGGCACACATGTGTGCTTGAAACAAAAAAAAAAAAAAAAAACAAGAAACTAAAATAAATGACTCTCTTCAATGGATTGTTGATAGATTTGTTGCCTAAATCTGGAGGCGTGTGTTTTGTTGAAATTTTGGAGCTTTGCATTTTTTCTTTTGTTTTTCATGTAAGGTAGCAAAGTTTTAATCCCTTCGGGTTTTATCTTTGGCTTTTTGTTTTCAAAATTTTTATCCCAAAATATTATTATTTGTTTAGATAGTATTAGGTCTTTTTTTTTGGAGAGAAATATTTGTCATAATCTATTATGACATTTATTGCCAGCATCTGTGGGCGTATTTGGGTATAAGGGGCACACGCACATGTCAACGGAAATCCAAAATTTATGAGATTTTTTTTTTTCAATATTCATACTTTGGAGGAGCATAGTTTTTATACCCTCCACCTTGGAAAGGAGGGTATATTAAATTTGTCATTCCGTTTGAAACATCCCTAAATATTCGTCGTAGACCCCATAATGTATATATACTCATATATATTCAGCATAAAATTCTAAGTCGATTTAACGATGTCCCTCTGTCTGTCTGTCTGTATGTTTGTTGATATCTCGATACAGCCAACATTATTTGACGTAGAGCGTCAAAATTGTGCAGAACAATTTGTATTGTGTCTAGGATGGTTGGTATTGAAAATGAGATATATCCGTCGACGTTTTGGTGTAGTCCTCATATAACGGTAGCTCCAGATATTCGGTATTTTGATGATTATTGCCACATTTTTTCACCGATTTGTCTAAAAATTGGTATTTGTTGGTCACAATGGGCTCTTGCTCCGGTGGCAAAATATTGCACGTATAGGTCTACGATTTGGTATAGCCCCCATATAATGGTACCTCCCGATGTTCGGTATGTTGATGGTTTTTTTTTTTTCACATTTTTTCACGGAATTGTCTTAAAATTGGTATTTGTTGGTCATAATGGGCTCTAGCTCCGGTGGCAAAATACTGCACGTATAGGTCTACGATTTGGTATAGCCCCCATATAATGGTACCTCCCGATTTTCGGTATTTTGATGATTTTTTTTCCATATTTTTTCACGGATTTATCTAAAAATTGGCATTTGTTGGTCATAATGGGTTCTGGCTGCGGTGGCGAAACATTGTATGTATAGGTCCACGTTTCGGTATAGCTCCCATATAGCGGTACCTCCAGATATTCGGTATTTTGATGATGATTGCCACGGGTCTTCGCGGATTTGTCTAAAAATTGGTATTTGTGTGTCCTAATGGGTTCTAGCTCCGCTGCTGAAACATAGGTTCACGTTTTTGTATAGCCCCACCTATACCACCCTATATTCGATATTTTTTTTATAGGATACCACCCTATATTCGATATTTTGATGATTTTTGCGACATTTTCCCACGAATATGTCTAAAAATTGGTATTTGTGGGTCACAATGGGTTTTAATGTTTCCTTTACCCTAAGGTGGAGGGTATTAAAATTTCGGCCCGGCCGAACTTAATGTTTTTTACTTGTTTTCTTTGCATTGAGAGGGGTCTGGAGATTGTTAAATATTTTGGATTTCAAAATATTTACACCTTGAAATACTTGAACAGAATTTTGTATAAAAATCATATGACTTATCATAATTTTTCAGAACAGCTCCTCTATGGGCCTTAGAAGCTCTGTAGCTTCTCATTGAGCCATAGAAAACCTGCAACTCCTCTATGAGCCAAAATGGTCCAATAATCTTTCCCTTTTCTTCTCTCGTCTCAATTTCTCTTAAAAAAATTCAATCAAAGCATTTGTTGACTTTTTGATAAAATTTTGCGCTCCACCAACGTCAGCCTTGAATCCTTCACTTTCATTAGCCCCGTGGGGAAAATATGACCTTTTTTCCAAAATCAAACAAACCATACCGAAAAACAAAGGGTTCTTCGGGCAAAAATCAAAAGGTGTTTTCAAAAAAAAAAAAAAAAAAAAAAAAAAAAACCAAACTGAAGTGGAGGTAGGCATGGAAACAAACACACACAACCCCAAAAAAAAAAAAAAAAGAAAAAAAAACAAAAAACCTGTGTGGGTGGTTAATAAAAAATGCACACACTAACAAGCATCTCTGGGCAAAGTGGACGTTACACTGGGTTACGTTTGGCAATAAAAACAAAAATTTTTGATATTTCACAAAACCCAAAAAAAAAAAAATGAAAGTCCATGTCAAGGTCTTCAAGAGAAATTGGCAAAAAATCTCCTCGAGAACTGAAAAAAAACCTCTAGGATCACATAAAACACATGTCCAACTGCTCGAAAAATAAACCCACAAAACTGGCCATAACACAAAGTGCTCTCTCTCACACCAACACTCAAATATTTGCTCTTAAATTCATCATCATAGGCCAGCCAGCCAACCAACCAGTCAAGAGCGCAACTAAACTTAAATACTTCAACTTTATTTGGCCTGGCCGCAATCATAAAAATGGCTAAAAACAATTGACCATAAACCCACACACACACACACACGGATGCGTTCAAACTTACTTTTCCAAAATTCCATATTCGTCTCAAAAACCCCCACAGAAAATCTGGAGAAAAAAAAAAAACACATGACGGAATACTAACCAAGCCCAAAAGTAGCTCTGAGGCAAATTGAAAACTAAAAATGAACAAAGGTCGGACAGTGAGGTACGGTTCGGTTTGGTTTGGTTTTTGGGTAAACAAGGATTTGTTTTCATTGAGTTTTTAACTTTGGCAAGGTTGAGAAAACAAACACACCAACACATGCATGCATTTTTATTGAGAGACCAAAAGTTGGGAAGGGTACCAGAGAAAAAATCTTATGTATTTGTTATGTGTGTTGGTGTTTCTACAAACATAACTGAAACTCCATAAAATTGAATATGGATAAGGAGAAAAAGTGGTCAGAAATGCTACTGGAATAAAAAAAATTTAAGGGCTGTGAATAAAGGGCCCTCAAAAAGGCAGCAAGAATATTTCTCTTTTTTATAATGGAAAACCTCCACATGTCATTAAAGAAATGAGAATAATTTTTCCAAGGTGTCGAGATAAAACGGATAAGCTGTTTTCGTCACCCAGATAACCCTTGAAGAGCTTCAGAATAAAATTAAAGATTTTTCCAGAACAGCTAATAACTTTTTAGATTAACTGGATAGAATTTATAACCGTCTTAGAGTTTCAGGATAAATCTTGTGCAGCTTCAAAATAAAATCTAAGATTTTTCCAGAGTATCTGGATAATACGGATAAAATTTTAAGGCTAACTACATAAAATGTATAATCGTTTTAGAGTGTCAGGATAATATGGATAATCGTTTTAGAGTGTCAGGATAGGGTGGATAACCGTTTGGAAGCATTTGTATAACTTGGATAACTATTTGAGGATATGAGGGTAAGGCAGGATAAAATTGAAGATTTTTCCAGAGTATCTGGATAATACGGATAAAATTTTAAGGTTATCTATATAAAATGGATCACCATTTTAAAGAGTCAGGATAATATGGATAATCGTTTTAGAGTGTCAGGATACCGTTTGGAAGCATTTGGATAACTTGGATAACTATTTGAGGATGTGAGGGTAAGGCAGGATAAAATGGAAAATCTGGATAAAACGGATAAAATTTTAAGGTTATCTACATAAAATGGATAACCGTTTTAAAGTGTCAGGATAATATGGATAATCGTTTTAGAGTGTCAGGCTACCGTTTGGAAGCATTTGTATAACTTGGATAACTATTTGAGGATATGAGAGTAAGGCAGATTAACTTTTTAGTTTATCCGGACAACATGGATAACCTTTTGAGGGCTAACTTTATCCTTTTTAAGGCCCTGGACAAGGATAAAAATCTGTTTTGGGTATCTGAATAACTTTTTGGGGTACCTGGATAACGATTACAGTTTTGTAAGCTATGCGGATAAAACGGATAATCTTTGTGATTATCTGAATTATTACAAAGTATTTTGATAATGTGGATAACCTTATCCTTTTTCAGGCCCTGGACAAGGATAAGAATCTGTTTTGGATATCTGAATAACTTTTTGGGGTATCTGGATAACGATAACAATTTTTTAAGCTATGCGGATAAAACGGATAATCTTTGTGAGTTATCTGAGTTATTACAAAGTATTTTGATAATGTGGATAACCTCAATAACATATCTGAATAACGTGTATAATCTTCAGAGTTCATTTAGAATACGTAAATAATCGTTTGATACCTGATCTGGATAAAATGGATAATCTATTGAGGGTATATAGATAACTCGGATAAGCAATAGAAAATGTCTGGTAATTCCTATTAGGTCAAAGTATAAAGTGGATAATCCTGTCAGAGCATTGGGATAATTTGGATAATTTTTTAGACAGTCTGGATAAAATGGATAACCTGTTAAAGGCAAATAGATAGCGTGGATAATCCTTAGGATGTATTTTGCAAACGCAGATAACCTCCTCAGTGCATCTGGATAAAATGGATAACCTTTATGAGACATTTGGGCAACATGGATAACCTGTGTAAGGTATCTGGATAACGTGGATAACTTTAATAATGTGTATAACCTTTAGATGGTATCCTAATAACGCTAATAGCCCTTTTGAGGTATGCAGATAAGTTGGATAAATTTTTAAGATATAAGGATAATATGGATAACTTTTATAAGATATCCTGATATCTTGGTTAAGCTTTATAGGTCATTTGAATATAGATGACGTGGATAATCTTTAGGATGTATTTTGCCAATGCATATAACCTCCTCAGTGCATAACAGTCATAAGGGACATGAATAACCTTTATAAGAGATCTGGTTAACGTGGATAACGTTAACTTTATAATGCGGATAAATATGACGGATCCTGATAACGCTAATAGTCCTTATAAGGTATCCAGATAACCTGGATAACTTTTAAAGGCATACGGATAATATGGATAACTTTTAAAAAAATATCCGGATAACTAGAGGTACCTTTATAGGACATTTGGATAAGATGGATAACTATTATAGGGTATCCAGATATCGTGGATAACTTTTATAAGTTATTCGTACCACATTAATAGCCTTTATAGCATATTTGGATAACCTGAACAACCCCTATAATTTACCCGGATAATGGGGATAATATGTTTAAGGTATCAGGATAATGTGGATAACATTTATAAAAATATTGAATAGCCTGGATGTGGTATCCGGATAATGTAAATAACAGGTATCCGGTTAAGGTGGATAATCTGTATAAGTGATCCTGAAAACGTGGATAATTTTTAGCATATCTGGATAATGTGGGTAAGCTTGTAAATAGTGGATAATCTTTATTAGCTTTCCAGATAATGTGGATAATTTTTTAGAGCATATGGATGGCGTAGATAATCCTATAATAATCTGGATAAGGTGGATAACTTTCGAAGGTTATCTAAATAAAATTTTATGTAGTATCTGGATATGGTGGATAATCTTTTTGACGAATCTGGAAAATATGGATAACTCTTTTAGCGAGTCTGAATTATGCGGATAACAATTTTTAGGGAGTCTGGATAATGTGGATAAACAAATTAAGAATCTGGATAAAGAAGATAATTTTCGTAGGTTTGCTAAATACTATGGATAAGTTTTACGTAGTATCTGGATATCGTGGATAATATTTTTGGCGGATCTGGATAATATGGATATCTTTTTAAGCAGTCGGAATGATGCAGATAACAATTTTAAGGAGTCTGAATAATGCGGATCACATTTTCATGTTATCTAGATAGCTTGGGAAATGTTCATAGGATATCTGAATACCATGGATAATCTTTATATAATATCTGGATGACGTGGATATTTCTTAATCCAATCTGGATAATATGGATAACATTTTAAGAGTCTGGATAATTTTCGTAGTTTATATAGATTCTATGTATAAGTATCTGGATAAAGTGGCTGATCTTTTTAGCACATCTGAATCATGTAGATAACTCTTTTATGGAGTCTAGATAACGTGGATAAAATTTTCAAGTTGTTTGGATAAAGTGGATAATTTTCGTAGTTTATCTAAATACCACAGAAATTCTTTAGGTAGTATCCGGATTACTTCGACAACATTTTTGGCGTATTCGGATAATGTGGATAACCAGTTTTGGGTTTTTGGATAACGTGGATAATATTTTTAAGGAATCTGGATAACGTGGATAAAAAGTATAAGTTATCTGGATAGTGTGGATAATATTTTTAGCGTATCTGTATAATTTATATAAAATATCGACGCTGTATGGATAATGGGGATAAACTTATCAGGTGAGCGGATAATGAGGATAAGTTTTATGGCACAGGGTAACCCGGATAAACTTTGAAGGGAATCTTTTTGGCATATGGATAATGTAGATAATCTTCATAAAAAAATTTATAAAGCGGATAATGTTTAAAAAAATGTGGATAAAATGGATAAACATGTTAGCCTTACATGTACTTTGGAAACGCGGATAATCTATTTATGGATATTTTTATTAACATTTCCTTTTAGCCTCTTTCCAAACCTCTCCCTCTCTCCCAGGCCCTCTCTGTGCGAGGCCCTCAAACCATTTGCAACCTCTGCCAATGTATGACCGTTTGCCAAATTGATTGCGGATTTTTTGGGTAGCTTAAGTGGTTCCGCTTTTGATTTACTTGATTTGAAGTCAAACCGAAAAGGAAGCAGGAAGGATTTACATCTTGTTTATGTTGTTGTTTTTGCTTTTTTATTTTCTTGTAGACCCCTAAGCCTTTTTTCTCGCACACACAAACACACACACATCCACATCCAGTCATATGCTTGTATTAATATTCTTATTACTTATTCCGAACTTGTTCAGGCTTGAGCACACAGCCATGCATAAAACATTCATATGTGTGTGGACCATTTTTTTTTCCTCCATTTTCCGACCAACAATATTTGATTTGTTTATTTCTTTATTCTGGAACAAAAAATAAATGCTTAACTGGCAGGCTAAGCGATGGCGACTGCCACAGCTAGCCATGGAATTGAAATGCGCCGAGAAAAAAATAAAGGACTCAGAACAAGGAGTATGTTTTTGGTATGGTTTGGTTGAGTGACTTCTTAAGTAGTTTTCTTGTTGATTTAATTTCGTAACATTTGGCACACAAACACACACACACACACGTTTTCATAAAAAAACAAAACTGGAGATTGAGCATCAATTTTTGTTGTGTGGCTTTATGGGGTCCAGTTGGTCTCTTTTTTCTATAAGAGTTCATGGCAATGGCAACAGCTGTATTTGCCATTGTATTTATCCAAATTGGTGTGTGTGTGCGTGTGTGTGCCATTTTGTGGTGATGTGTTAAAGGAAACGGAAACGTCATTGGTTTCATTCTTTACTTTTCCTTGTTCTGCAAAAGAAATACAATAGCCTAACAAATCATTAAAGCAATTTCTTATTTTCTTATTTCCCTTGTAAGGATATTAGTTTTTTATTTATTTTTCGTTTGTTTTTGTTTTTTTTTGCTTTGTGGGTTACATGTGTGTGTGTGTGCGTGTGCATATGTGTGGCCAAAAATTAGTTTTATTTGCCAACAGGATTTCCAGATGGATATGTTTGCATAGGATTATTTTTTTGGTTGTTTGCGGAAGAATGTTTTGGGGGTGGGGAGAGAGTTGTGATGTGGTAAATATGTCAGTGAAATTAGCAAAACTTTGATGCGAAAAATTCTTATTGGAAATCATAAAAAAACACAAGAACAACACTCATTAGTCAAAGAAAACATACGGACGTGCTTATAATTAATATGGTGAACCAGGCATATGCGGATAATGTGAATAAGTCATATATGTTGTATGAGGCATTAGGTGATTGAGAGAGGTATAGCGGGGGGTTAGGGTGAATTACGCATTTATGCTGGATAATAAAAATTTTCCTAATTTGGATAATGATATATTCACATTTGTTTAGTGTGGATAATAATAGTTTAAGGTTAGGATAATAATATATTTACGTTTGGCTAAGGGAGATTGTGACTTTTTATATTTGAAAAACAAGTAAAAAGGCTGTAAGAACTTTGAATACCCTCCACCATTCAGAACGAATTGAAAAAAATAAAATCCATTAAAAATTCTGTTAAAATATTAAAAATACCGATTATAGCCGTTATATTGGGGTCTATACGACAACGTGGATCTACATAGGTAACTTTTGTCATAAGCCATTCAAATACGATATTCAAATGAGAAACTTATAAAAAATTCGGTGAATAACGTAGCAAAAATCATCAGGTACCGCTCTATGGGGGCTATACGAAGACGTGAACCTGCACAGACAATTTTTTGTCATAAGCTACAGTATCCATTACGAACTCCAAATGTCGAATTTGAAACAATTCCGGTAAATAATGTCACTAAAATCATCAAAATACCGAATATCGGGTGGTACCGCTCTATGGGGGGCTATACGAAGACGTAGACCTGCATACAAAAATGTTTTTCATAGGCGTATTACGAATTTCAAATACGAAATTTGAAACCATTCCGGTAAATATTGTCACTAAAATCATCAAAATACCGTATATCGGGTGGTACCGCTCTATGGGGGCTATACGAAGACGTATGTCTTAGGCTAATGTATCCATTACGAACTCCAAATACCAAATTTGAAACAATTCCAGTAAATACTGTTGCTAAAATTATCGAAATACCGAACATCGGGAGGTACCGTTATATTAGTGGATATTCAGTATATGATATCTGGAAAATAGTTTTTGCATCTGCAAAACATGGATAACAAATTTACGGTGTCTTTCGTACCATCTGCCTGACGTGGATAAGAAATTTATGATGTTTGGACCATTGGATAATCAATTTATGGTGTCTGGATAATTAATTATACATTTGGATAACGTGGATAATCAATTTATGAAGTCTAGATAATGTATTATACATCTGCATAACGTGGATAAGCAATTTAAAGCGTCTAGATAATTAGGATAATCAGTTTATGATGTCTGGATAATGTGGATAATCAGTTTATGGTGTCTGGATAATGTGGATAATCAGCTTATGGTGTCTGGATAATATGGATAATCAAATTGTGTTGTCTGGATAACGTGGACAATCATCTTATGGTTTCTGTATAACTTGGATAATTAATTTATTAAGTCTGGATAATGTGGATAATCAACTTATGGTTTCTGGATAACATGGATAATAAATTTATGAAGTCTGGATAATGTGGATAATCAACTTATGGTTTCTGGATAACATGGATAATAAGTTCATGAAGTCTGGATAATGTGGATAATAAATTTATGAAGTCTGGATAATGTGGATAATCAAATTGTGTTGTCTGGATAACGTGGATAATCACATTGTAATGTCTGGATAACGTGGATAATCACATTGTAATGTCTGGATAACGTGGATAATCGATTTTTGAAGTCTGGATAATGTGGGTAATAACATTGTGATGTCTGGATAACGTGGATAATTTATTATACAACTGGATAACGTGGATAATTAATTTATGACGTCTAAATAATTTGGATAATCAGTTCATGATGTCAGGATAATGTGAACAATCATCTTATGGTTTCTGTATAACTTGGGTAATTAATTTATGAAGTCTGGATAATGTGGATAATCAACTTATGGTTTCTGGATAACATGGATAATAATTTTATGAAGTCTGGATAATGTGGATAATAAATTTATGAAGTCTGGATAATGTGGATAATCAACATATGGTTTCTGGATAACATGGATAATAAATTTATGAAGTCTGGATAATGTGGATAATAAATTTATGAAGTCTGGATAATGAGGATAATCACATTGTGATGTCTGGATAACGTGGATAATTTATTTATGGTTTCAGGATAACGTGGATAATTAATTTATAGGGTCTGGATAACGTGGATAATCAATTTATGGTTTCTGGGTAAGGTGGATAATCAACTTATGGTTTCTGAATAACATGGATAATAAATTTATAGGGTCTGGATAATGCGGATAATCAAATTGTGTTGTTTGGATAATGTGGATAATCAAATTGTGTTGCCTGGATAACGTGTATAATTAATTTATGTTTCTGGATAACGTGGATAATTAATTTATGGTTTCTGGATAACGTGGATAATCAATTTATAGGGTCTGGATAACGTGGATAATCAATTTAAGAAGTCTAGACAATAGATTGTTTATGTGGATAACAAATTTATGACGAGTGGATAATGTAGATAATTAATTTATAGGGTTTGGATAATATGGATAATTAATTTAAGGTGTCTAGATAATGTAGATAATAAAATTGTGGTCTCTGAATAACGCGTATAATCAATTTTAGTGTCTAGATGATGTGGACAAAAAATCGATGAGTTATGGATAGCGTGGACAATTATTCTATGAAGTCTAAATAATAGATGGTTGATCTGGATAACATTGATAATCATTGTATAGGGTCTGGATAATCATTTATGGTGTCTGAATATCGCGGATAATCAATTTAAAGTGTCTGGATACAAAATTGTACATGGATCACCGATCTATGGTTTCTGGCTAATGTGGATAATAGAATTTTCATTTAGGTAGCTTATTTTAGATCTCTGAAGAAAATTCACATGAACAAGTTTGGAAAACAGATTGTAGCTTCAAAATTTTGTGAATCTTGATGGTGAGGTTAATCAATCAAAAAGGTCCAGCACAAAATTTTCTTATCCAAAGAGCACGGTTAACATATTCTCATTATGCGGATAACAAATTTTTTCGTTACAAGAAACCATAAACACACTTTTTCGTATCCGCTCTACGTGTTAAAGACTTTAAGCTTATGCGGATAACACGGATAAGCCATTTTCATTATCCTAACAAGTAAATTTCCATTTCCAACAGTCCCCCCCTACCATTAAATGACAGAAAATAAGTTGCTTATGCTTAGCTACCTCCTCCTTATCCCCCCCCCCCCCCCCCCCCCCCCCCTCCTTCCATTACCAATATATTTTTTTGATTTCCTTTCCTTTATTTCTTGGCTTTTGTTTTTACAGCTCATTTAAGCAACCACATTTTGTTTATTTCCTTCAATTTCGCTTTTTATACCCTACACCACATAGTGGTAAGGGTATTATGTCTTTGTGCATTTGTTTGTAACATGGAGAAGGAAACGAGTTAGACCCATAGTTACTTTTGAGAACCTTCATAGAATCACTTTCTGAGTCGATTTATGCATGTCCGTCCGTCTGTCTGTCCGTCCGTCCGTCCGTCCGTCTGTCCATGTTTTCTTGTGAACAAAATGCAGGTCGCATTTATTATCCGATTGAGATGAAATTTTCCTAACAATATTTTTTGGCCCAAGGACGAACCCTATTGAAATTGGTGAGAATCGGATCAAATTTAGATATAGCTCCCATAAATGTCCACTATCAGTCCAAATTACCTGAATTTTGGCACACCCAACCGAGTTCGGCCTAGAAGCAAGTATATCAAATTTGGAGAGAATCGGTTCAGATATAGCTATAGCTCCCATATATATCTTTCATCCGATTTGATCTTGAAGTCCCTCACATTCCTACTATGCACTCCACAACCGTGATATTTGGTACCAGGTATTAGATGGAGCACAGAAATAGCTGTTTTAAATTTTATCAAAATCGGTTCAGATTTGGATATAGCTCCCATATATATATTCATCCGATTTCGGGTTAATTGACCACCAAATGGCCAATATCAGCCCAAATGGCCCGAATTTTGGCACATGTGACCGAGATTAGCCTTAAAGCAAATACAACAAATTTGGAGAAAATCGGTTCAGGAACAGCTATAGCTCCCATATATATGTTTTATCCGATTTGGTGTTTAAGCCTCTCACATTCGTAATATGCACTCCACAAGAATGATATTTGGTACCAGATATAAGATACAGCCCAGAAATAGCTGTTTGTAATTTTATCGAAATCGGTTCAGATTTGGATATAGCTCCCATATATATCTTCATCCGATTTCGGGTTAATTGGGCACCAAATGGCCGATATAAGTCCAAATGGACAGAATTTTAGTACATCGGACCAAATTCAGCCTAAAAGCAAGTATATCAAATTTAGTGAAAATCGGTTCAGATATAGATATAGCAACCATATATATGTTTCATCCGATTTAGTGTTTTAGTCGCATACATTCGTAATATTCACTCCACAACCGTGATATTTGGTACCAGGTATTAGATGGAGCACAGGAATAGCTGTTTTAAATTTTATCGAAATCGGTTCAGATTTGGATGTAGCTCTCATATATATCTTCATCCGTTTTCGGGTTAAATGTGCACTAAATGGTCAATATCAGCCCAAATCACCTGAATTTTCGTACATAAGACCGAATTCAGTCTAGAAGCTAATACGTAAAATTTGGAGAACCCCGGTTCAGAGATAGCTATAGAATTAGATAGATTTTGATTTTGTACCAAGTATCTCATAGAGCTCTGAAATGCACTGTATAAACCTTTTTACGAGAGCTCTACTAAATATGCATAGTGGTGTAGGGTATCATATAGTCGGCCCCGCCCGACTTTTGAGCTTTCCTTACTGGTTCCTTTTTCAGTTTTTTTCCTCGGCTTTTTTTTCTCTCTTTGACATTCCTGAGCAACAAATTAACATTTCCCGCATTTTCTTCCGGGTATTTAGGCTGTGTGGCGTTATTGAGATTTTGGCCTTAGAATGTATTTAGAGTTCCCCCATTGTTTAACTTGGGGCTTAATATTCGTTCGAGAGAAAGAGAAAAAAGTGACGACTTTGTTGCTTTTGTTTTACGTTGTATTATTGTCATGGTTGGTGTTGTTGTTGCTCCACCAAAAGTCCTATTTAGTTTACATATTTAAGGATTAAGTTTTAGTTGACACAGCTGTTGTTCTAATTTCGGCCAAGAGGAGAGAGAGCAAAAAAAAAAAAAAAAAACAAAACACCAAAACTAAACAAAGAATGGAGGCTCAGAGCTATTTACTTTTTTGTTTTTGCTGTTGTTGTTACAATAACAACCATGAACTGTGACAAAAAACAAAAAACGAAAACAAATTGAACAACCAACCAATTTTTGTTTCGGAATTGTATGTTTACAACTGCCGTTTGTCCTTTATCCGAAACATTTTTTGTTTCGTTTTCTTCTTTAGGTGTGTGTTTGGCAACTTTTTAAGCCGTTTTATATACATTTGTACACAATCATCATCATGATCATTGGCAGTTTTGTTATTGTTTTTTTTTTCTTTTTTGCTGTTCGCTTTCATTGCCACAAACGTTTCTCTTGTGCAAATTAATAATGAAATTAGCTTAAACAAATATAGCCAATGTTGTTGTCCACCAACCAAGTTTTGTTTGCTTTGCCTATTTTTACTTGGCATGGTTGGATGGTCGGTTGGATGGTTGGCTGGCTGCTTGGTTGGCAGCCTGACTGTTAACTGCCCAAATGAGAGTCCGTGTCCATTTAGTGTATTTTAGGGATTATATTTGGCAATAAAATCCAGTAAATACAGATGGTGTTCATGTGAATTTTGTAATTTGGCTTTTTCGTTTAGTTTGCTACTCTGGTGTAAAAATCGTAGCAAGAGTAGTGGGTGGGGGGTATAGAAAACGAAAGTAATATTATTGAAAGGCTACGAGGCAAGGAAAGAAATCGTTTAATCTTTTACTGGAGATTTCTGAAATAATATAGGAAACATTGAAAAAACTCGTTCTAATAATTTTTTTTTTTTTCAGAATTCTTTCTTTGTATGGTCCCCATATTGCAACCAAAAAAGGAGCTTCCACAGGCAGTCTAGAAAATCTCAAGCTTCAAATAACAAAAAGGCACCTTAAAACAGTAGAATTTGAAAATTACATTAATTCTACAATTTTCAGGATAATTTTTCAAATCCACAATCACAATACAGGGTTGCCCATATTCGACGGACCCATCTGGCAACGGCATAACTTTTGACAGAGATGTCACAACGCTGACATACCGCGTTTGAAGCATCAGTCCAAGCAGATTTTTACCATGAACCAATACACGCCACGCGAGCGCTCTGAAATAGTTGAAATTGACATTCAATAGAAGAAGTCAATTGTGAAAAAAACAGAAAAATGTGAGAAGTGCGCCTTCTAAGAACACCATTAAGCGTTTATACGAAAAATTTTCGACTGGTAAGGCTCTTTCTAATCCGAAGAGGTCATAAAAAAGTCGACCAAGGCGATCGGCCGAGAATTTCGCTGCCGTACGAGCCAGTGTTGAGAGGTCCTCAAGAACATCCCAAAAACGCCGTTCTCAGCAGTTGGGCATGGCTCGGTCCACTTTACAACGGATTATTCGCATTGATTTGCATTTGTTCCCGTACAAAATTCAATTGACGCAAAGAATGTTGCCTGCGGACAAGCCTCGTCGATTGGAATGGGCAAAAGGGCCCAAAGGTCCGTCGAATATGGGCAACCCTGTATTAAAAAAAAAAATTACACAACCTAGTGTAGTTGTGGGGATTTTATCAAAATTAAAAAAAAATAGAATTATAACTCAAATATGTTATTACACCCTCCACCATCGAATGGAGGGTATATTAAGTTTGTCATTCCGTTTGTAACACCTCGAAATACACATTTTAGACCCCACAAAGTGTATATATTCTTGATCAGCATAAAATTCTATGTCGATCTATGTCGATGTCCGTCCGTCCGTCCGTCCGTCTGTGGAAATCACTCTAGCTGCCGAACGAATTGAAGTAGATTGATAAAATTTTGCTCAAATATATGCTATGTCTGCAGGACTTTTGGTATTGAAAATGGGCCGTATAGGTTCACGTTTTGGTATAGCCCCCAAAATTGTCTGTGCAGGTCCTTCGTATAGAACCCATATAACGGTATCTCCCCATATTCGGTATTTTGATGATTTTAGCGACATTATTCACCGAAATAGTTTCAAATTTGGTATTTAAAGTTCGTAATGGATACTACAGCCTAAGAGAAAAAAATTGTCTGTGCAGGTCCACGTCTTCGTATAGCCCCCATATAACGGTACCTCCCCATATTCGGTATTTTGATGATTTTGGCGACATTTTTCACCAGAATTGTTTCAAATTTGATATTTGAAGATCGTAATGGATACTACAGCCTAAGACAGAAAATTCTCTGTGCAGGTCCACCACTTCGTAAAGCCCCCATATAACGGTACCTCCCGATATTCGGTATTTTGACTTTACCGACATTATAACCGATTTTTTTTTTAAGTTTCACATTTGAATATTGTAATGGCTTATGACAAATGTTACCTACGCAGGTTCAGGTCGTCGTATAGACCCTAATATAATAGTTACATTCGGTATTTTTAAGATTTTAACAGAATTTTTAACGGATTTTATTGTTTTTGAGAATTGCCAAATTCGTTACGATTGGTGGGGGGTATTCGAAGTTCGGCCCGGCCGAACTGTGGTAGTTTTATCAAAATTAAAAAAAAATATTTAATTACAAATAAAATATTTTTTTTAAATTACATTAATTCTGGAATTTTCAGCACCTATTTTAAAGAAATTTATTTTTATTTATTTATTTTTATTTATTTTTTTATTAAATCAATGCTCTTGGGAGATCTTCAAAAATAACTGATTGACTGACAGTGAATCAACGCTCAGATGAAACGTCTTTTGTTGGATTTTTGGAAATACGTACTAAAATGGTTTGAAAAGTACTAAAATGTCGCGAAATAAGTGACTGGCAACCGACTGACTGAGAATCAATGAGCAGAAAAAACAACTGAAGCTAGAATCTTGAAATTTCGCACTATGGTCAGTCTTGGTGCGTAGGCGTGTATTGGACTCATAAAATGAGCTGAATTTCGGAATAAGAGTCACTGATGGGGTGCAGAATATGTATTTATATATATATTTTGTATTTATATGTATATTTTGCCAGAATATGATAAAAATCTACATCTTTACCAT
Source organism: Musca domestica (assembly GCF_030504385.1). Taxonomy (NCBI): domain Eukaryota; kingdom Metazoa; phylum Arthropoda; class Insecta; order Diptera; family Muscidae; genus Musca; species Musca domestica. Next base: position 7,110,989 of record NW_026712321.1, on the reverse strand, counting down.
ATTTAATTTTAATTTATAAAAAAATGTCTTTAAAAATTCTTAGAAGTAAATTCACATTTGTAACTCTGTAGGTATTTCGTATACAAAAAACGTCCTTTGGTAAAAATAAAAATGCGTTAAAAAATTCCTATCATCTCATTTCTTCGAAGCAGATGGCAACCTACTCTTCAAATGTTATTTGAAAATTCTCACACCCTCAGCAGCATCATCAAATTATCCCCGTTGACGTTTTCGATTACCTTCGTGCGTTCACACAGCCATTTACATGTTTTTTTTTTTATTTGCTTCGTTTCTTTTGTATTATTGATTCAAAGAAAACTAGCAGTTTTTCTCCGTTTTTTTTTTTTCATTTTCGCCCTGCTGCTTCAGGTTACATCTGTTAGGGGCTGTGTTGGCAATTTTTATTTGTATAATATTTTATACCGACACTTGTTTTCACATTCCGCTTTTCGTTTTGTGTATGTGTTTTGTTTGTGAAATTAAATATAAATAATATTGAAGCGTGAAAGCCATGCGGAAACAGCGGAGCAGCAGCAGCAACAGCAATAACCATTATCAAGTTGCGATGAAAAGACGTTCATATGTTTTTCCACACATGCACACACACTCTCTCTCCATGCCCTGCATTTTCATATGGTTATGTTGTGATGAAAATTTTAATGGCTGTGTAGAATGAAAAATATGAAAATAAGAAATGATGCGTGATTTTGCATCAAATCAAATTCTCCAAAGTGGATTCGAGGTTTTTTTTTGTAATAAAAATGTTGTAATTTTATTACAGCAAGAGTGAGCCAACTAAGAAAATTGAAATATAATGAAGTTAGTTTTGGCAAAATGTGGAGTTATGGAGCAGGTTAATTTAGGGTAATATAATTTACTGGCAAGTGCCCTCTACTTCGTCAGCAAAAAGTCCACCTTAAAATTATAGATTCGTTCTAATTGTTGCTAGGCCTTTAAGGTTTTCACAATTCACAATTTGATCAGCTGGGCAAAAAATTTTCCGACTTTCACGGCCATATATATTATTTAAGCTTTACCCCTTTTCGGAAAATATAATAGGTAAATGTTAACATTTTATAACAACATATCTTCCGAATCTTTGATTTTGAGGATTACCGAGAAGGATATTAGTAGAACCATTGTACAATGGACTCATATCCAATTTCTCCGTCCCAAAAGTATTTCGACGTCTCCTTGTGAAAACTCTAGAAACTAAAAGGGATCGTAGTATCAAATTTCGAAATTCCAACGCTATTTCTTCATTCATCTAAACATACCTATATCTAAAACAATCTACATCGGTCCATCCTAGACTCCAAAAGTGATCCAAAATTTTTAGCACCATTTAGTACATTTCTAACACTTATAGTACGCATTTGTAAAACCACCACCAGACCAACAGAGACTTTAATATCAAATTTCGAGATTCTAGCTCTATCGCTTCACCCAATACCAAAATTTAATTAATTTGCAAAAAAAAAAAATACCATATCTCAATTTCATTTCAACAATGATTGCAGTATAAAATTTCACGGTGTCAGCCTTATCCCGTCACCCAATACTAAATTTTGTGTGTTTCGTACAATTATCGGGATTTCAGCTCTATTCCTTCAACAAATACCAAATTTAGTAAAATTTAGTACCGCATTTCCAAATTTACCTCCATATCTCAATACCAGACACTAACGTAGACCTTGATATCAAATCTCGAGATTTCAGCTCCATCCCTACCCCCATACTAAATTTTGTACCACTTGGTACTTTTCGAACAATTATAGTATGCATTTCCAAGACCACCTCCATATCTTGACGCTGACACTAAAACTGACAGTTCTATAAAATTTCAGGATTTCAGCTTAATTCCTTCAGTCATAACCAAATTTAGTACCATTTAGTACTTTTCGAACAATTTTTGTACACATTTCCAAAACCACCTCCATATCTTAGCTACCGACACAAATCGCCTATTGGCCGATTCAATATCAAATTTCCGGATTCCAGCTCTACCCCATTACTCAATACCAAATTTAGTACTATTTAGTACTTTCCAAATTTAGTACTTCCAAGTTTAGTACTATAGCACGCATTTCCCAAAAATTCCTCAATATCTCAATTCCAGATACCAGAAGAGACCTCAATATCAAATTTTAGGATTCCAGCCCTTTCCCTTCACCCAATACCACATTTAGTACTATTTAGCACTTTTTGTACAATTATGGTACACATTTCCAAAACCACCTCCATATCTCAATTTCAGATACCAGCAGAGACCTCAATATCATATTTTAGGATTCCAGCTCTCTCCCTTCACTCAATGCCACATTTAGTACTATTTAGCACTTTTCGTACAATTATAGTACATATTTCCAAACCACCTCAATATATCAATCCTAGAGACCAACAGAGACCTCAATACCAAATTTCGGGTATCCAGTTCTATTCCATCATCCTATACCAAAATTAGTACCACTTAGTACGTTTCATACAAGTATGGTACACATTTTCAAATCCATTTCCATACCTCAATTGCAGATACCAACAGAGACCACAATATTAAATTTTAGGATTCCAGCCCTATCCCTTCACCCTACGCCAAATTTAGTACCATTTAGTACTTTTCGTACAGTTATAGCACACATTTCCAAAACTACCTCCATATCTCAATCCCAGATACTAACAAAGACCTCAATATGAAATTTCGGGTTTCCAGTTCTATTCCCTCATTCTATACCAAAATTAGTACCACTTAGTAGGTTTCATACAATTATGGTACACATTTTCAAATTCATTTCCATACCTCAATCCCAGATACCAACAAAGACCTCAATAACAAATTTTAGGATTCCGGCCCTCTCCCTTCACCCAATACCACATTTAGTACCATTTAGTACTTTTTATAGAATTAAAGAACTGATTTCCAAATCTCAATACCAGATACAAACAGAGACCTCAATATCAAATTTCCGGATTCCAGCTCTACCCCATCTCTCAATACCAAATTTAGTACTATTTAGTACTTTTCATAGAATTATGGTACAAATTTCCCAAAATTCCTCCATATCTAAATTTCAGATACCAGCAGAGACCTCAATATCAAATTTTAGGATTCCAGCCCTCTCCCTACACCAAATTTAGTACTATTTAGCACTTTTCGTACAATTATAGTACACATTTCCAAACCACCTCAATATATCAATCGTAGAGACCAACAGAGACCTCAATATCAAATTTCGGGTTTCCAGTTCTATTCCCTCATCCTATACCAAAATTAGTACCACTTAGTACGTATCATACAATTATGGTACACATTTCCAGAAACACCTTCATATCTCAATTACAGATACCAACAGCAAACTCAAAGGATTTCAGCCCTATTCCTTAAGGATTTCAGCCCAGGATTCCAGCCCTATGCCTTTACCCAATACCAAAATTAGTACCGCTTTATACTTTTATTAAAAATGTAGGACGCAAATCCAAACCCACCTCAAAATCTCAAACAAAGATGCCATCAGTAAACTAAATATCAAGATTTTTCTCTATTTTTTCTCCCAAATACAAAATTTAGTACCATTCTGTACTTTTCGTACAATTATAGTAGAGATTTCCCCAAACCATCTCCATTTTTTCAGGCTACACACGAGCAGCAGACACTAATATCAAATTTTAGATTTCAAGCACTCTCGCTCTCTCTCTCTCTCTTCACCCAATAACAAATTTCATCAAATATTGTACTATTTAGTACTTTTCGTGGACTTTTAGTACCCATCCCCAAACATCATTTTTATTACAAAACTTCCACGAGCAGCGACCCCAATACAATATTTCGAAATATCAGCTTTATCTATTCACCCTAAACCAAATTGTTCTAAACTTAAACCAAATTGTTCTAAACTTTCCGAAAACATCTTCATATACAGACCGCACATTCCAGCCTTGGTTCTCATACCAAATGTCATCTTTTTCGCTCTATTCTTTCACATTACACCAAATGGTACCATTTTAAAAGTTTAGTACCATTTTAGAACTTTTCGTAACCTTAAAGGTAGAATTTCTAAAAATTCTTCGGTACATCTATCCTGCACTCCACCAGTATCTCTCATCGCAACTTTTAGTATCGGAGCTCATTCCTTTTATCCAATAAAAAGTATCAAATATTTACTACATTTTAGTACTTTTCGTACCATTTTAGTACGAATTTTCAAAAAACCAAATCTTATCTCAAGCCAATGCAACAAGATTTGCTCTTTTCAAAAAATATTGAATAAAATGCAAAACTGTGAGGATTATGTACGTAGATCAGGGCCAGGAAAATGTAGGCTCACGTGCTTTTGGATGAGTGTAATTCTCTCCACAGAGTAAAAAAATTGGGAGAACAAAAAAATGCGCCCGAGCCTGATATAGCTGTTTTATATTTATTCCAATATCATCCTTGAGGGAAAATAATTAACATTATTCTCTCTTCTACCTGCACCTTTATTGTGCCGTTTGTAAATTAATACTGGGATTAAGGCTATTAATACTGGGATTAAGGCTAACCATTTTGCAACAACAAAGTTGCTGAGAATGATTATTTGAGGTCCGAAAATGATCAAAATTTAAATTATATATTTAAAAGGTAGATCGTTAGTCTGATTATCCCCAAAATACACAATTTTCGTACGGATTATGATTAATTGAAAAATTCTCTCTTCCTCTCTCCAGCTCTCTCTTCTCTACTCACAAGTATAAATTAAAGGTCCCAAAATTATCAAAAAATAAAAATGATGTATTTTAAAGATACTTCCTTAATTTAATAACCCCAAAATACACAACCTTGGCACGAATTATGACTAATTGAAAAAAAAAACTCTCTTCCTCTCTCCTGCTCTCTCTCTCTCTCTCAACTATCTACAAATAATTCCAAACACCTCCTCTTAAGCCTTATCCCATTTTAAAGTATTAAATCAGCATTTTTCCCTAAATATGTCAACACATTATCACATTTCACATGGCGGGTGGGGGTGGGGGGCTGAGGGGAAGGAAATGTTAATTTCCCTTTTACAGAAAAAGTATCCATCATTGTCAACGGCCTCGTTTTTTCTCTCTCTGAGTCATTGTTGATACATCATTGTTGGTAGGTTGTGTGTGTGTGTGTGTGTGTGTGTGATACCATTTATCATATCCAACTTGTCTCTAGGATCTCAATGTCTTCCTGGGCATTTTTTCACAACTTGGCAAAATGGTAGATATTGTTGCCTTAGCCCGACCATTGGCCATTGTTTATTTTGGGGAGAGCCAAATTCTTCTACTCTCCCTCGCTCCCTCGCTCTCTCTCTCTATCTAGTTACCTAAAATTAACAATTTTCCTTTTTGCAGAAAAATCTCCAGCTCAACAAAAAAAAAAAAATTTCAACAAACATAAATACATACGTATGTACATATATATATCTAAAGCAATCCCCTCAAAGTAGCTACAACTTCCGTAACACTTGTCTAAAGAACCATAAAATCTCTGTACGATGGGCTTTCATCCCCTCAGCTTTTCCCCCCAATAGGTCGCCGTAGAGAAAACAAACTTTGGCCAATAGGCCATTTACTCAGAAAAAATGACAAAGCAAAAGTGTGGCATTTCCCTCTTTCATCCCAATGTCCTTCAAAAAAGCGGTGAACTACATGATGATGTATGAGTTTTTGATTGACAGGTACTAAAAAGGATACTTAGGCTTAGGTAAATAATGTGATGAGGATCGAGGGGAGGTGTGGTGGTGTGGTTCATATAATGACAAACCCAAAAAAACGAAGAGAAAAACATCGCCACAAAAGAATCCCAAGGGGGAAACCCGAAAAATATCATGTCTAAATTTAGAAAATGATGACAAAAGGAAACCCAAGAACAGACAAAAACAAAATTTGGGGAAGGAATTTTTACAAAAAATTAAGAAAAGGACTTAGATGAAGGAGTGCAGTGAAAAAATCATGGTTTTGATAAATAGTCTAAATTTTGATATTTTCAAAGATGTGATTTTTCTCCATGTTCTAAAAACTCTTTTAAGACCTATTACTCGGCAGACTATCCACAAAGGAAACTCATTACGAAATAATGGATTAATGAACTATTTTTTTTTTTTTTTTTTGAGAAGGAGTGAAAGGACTTGAAGTTGGAGAGAGTTAAAAATCATAGATTTTGTTGATGAATGTTGAAGAATTTTCTAAGAACTATTTTAAGATCTATTGCTCGGCAGTCTATCTACAATGGAAACTCATTACCAAGTAATGAATTTATAATTCTTTTTGAGAAGGAGTGAAAGTTCTTGAATTTGGAGAGAGTAAAAAATCATAAATTTTGTTGAAGAATCCCCAATAGGAAGTCATTACCAGGTAATGAATTTATGAACTATTTTTTGAAAATAACCCATTAATTTTTAGATTCTTTTTTGGCGTATGATTAATGCAAAAAATATGTCTTGTCATTGCTCGGTAAGTGGTTATACAGGGTGAGATGAAAAAAACTGCAACCAACTTCAGACTGCTGTCATTTCTAAGCCACTCGTCCGACAGCTGTTAAAATTATTCCAGTGATTGCTCATTATATTGTTTACAAACGTACAAAAGCATTTTGTTGAGAATTTTCCAGAAAAAAAGTCATGTGTGATGGAATTCAAGCGTGATTTCTTCAGATTTGGCTGGAAAACCACAAGTAGCTATAGAGCATTCCAGAATTTAAATGTGAATACATCTTTTGTGTCGCGTACCATCATCGCTTGTTACCGTGATACTGGTAGGGTAGCCCGACGTCAAGGAAGTGGACGGAATAAAACAGCAACATCCGCAGAAATGGTTCGAAAAGCAAAGAAGCGACTTGGTCGACACCTGCGTCGCAGTGGCCGAAAAATGCCTTGTGAGCTGAACATATCGCAATATTTCATTCGCCAAATATTGAAAAATGAGGTCGGGGTAAAGCCATTGAAATTTCAAAAAGTGCAAGAACTTACACCGCAACAGAACAGAACTGCCGAATTTGGTTTTCTCCGATGAGAAAACATTTGTTATCCAGCAGTTTGTAAGCAAGCAAAATGCCAAACTTGCCAAAGAGGTCAGCTGAAACTGTGAAATTTCGGTTGGCCACCAGAACTCAAGCGCCCGCAATGGTGATGGTGTGGGCCGCCAAAATAGCCGATGGTTGCTCTCCGTTCGTATTAATCGACCGTGGCATCAGAAAAAAATGCCGAATATTGTGGCGAAAATATTCTGGAGGGTGTATTAAAGCATGGCCACAGACCTTGGACATTCCAACAGGGTTCAGCATCTTCGCACTCAGCACGCGCCACCCAAGAGTGGTTACAAAATAAGGTTTCTCGCTTCATTTCTAGCGCACAATGGCCACCAAAATCTCCAGATAACAATCCCTTGGACTATTGTGTCTGGAGTATTTTCGAAAGCAAGGTCGGCACAAAAAAATACCAAAGTGTCGATTCCGTTTCGCCGGGAATGGACCAAAATACCGCAGAGTAACATTCGGGTAGCCTGTAACGGTTTCATTGGCCGTTTAAAGGCCATAATTCGTGCCAAAATTGACCAATTCGACCAAATCTAAACTTATTCTAAAATTTGATGCTATTTCCCACATTTTTTGCTTTCATTCATTGAAATTTAAAAAAAAAATGTAAAAATTATGGCCTTTGAATTTATTGCCGTTTTTTTAATCTCACCCTGTATTCGATATTTTGATATCGAAAAGTGTGACATTTCATCGAAATTATATTAAATTTGCTACTTGGAGTTGGAAATGTACCCATTCATCCTATGACAGAAAATTGCCTATAGAGGTCCACATCTTTGTATAGCTCCCACATATATGTATCTACCTATATTCGGTATTTTTATGATTTTAGCTCCATTTTACATCAAATTTTATCAAAATTATTCCAGTTTGTGGAATTTACAGTTCGCAATGGTTACTGCTTACTATGACAGATCCTGGATACTAGCCCCCATATAGTATTTTGCAGATTTTAACAAGTTTTTTAATATATTTGTCTAAAATATTGGATTCCACAACAGACACCGTCCTCGGCGATTCATAGTTGATTGAAGAGGTCCACATTTTCTTATATCCCCATACATGGATAACACCTGATATTCGAAATTTTTTAAATTTTAGCGACATTGTTCAAGGGAAAACTCTTTAGTGTGAGTGTGTATGTATGTGTGTGAAACAAAAAGAAACAATGAAAAATGCATGAGAGAATGAACCAGAATTTTCCAGTGGAGTTTGAAGGGAGATAGAAGAGAGAGAGAGGAGAACTTTAAATGCTTTAGGAAATTCGATAGAAAAAATATCATCCTCTGGGGTCTCGATTTTTTCTATAGAAAAAAATACTACCCTCTACGGTCTCCACTTTTTCTATAGAAAAATAATATCAACTTATAGGGTCTCCACTTTTTTGTATAGAAAAAAAAATATCACCCTCAGGGTTCTCAGAATGCCAATCCCTGAGATCTCGGAATTTTTTCTATGCTGATCCCTGGGGTCTCGAAATTTTTTCTATTCCGATCATATTTTGCACGGCCGCTTTTTGGTACGGCCGCTTTTTCGCTAGTCTTTCCTTAAATAAATCTAAGATTTCCCCGCCTTACCCCCTGGTAAAAATTACCATCGTTCTCCACTAATAATAAACAAACGTTATTTTTATAAAAACAACAATATAGGGATTAAGCCTGACCATTTTGCAATAACAAAATACTATGGTATCCCGAACAAACAAGCCAGCACTGTTCTAAACCTAAGATTTTAATTTTTTGCCAACGATATTTTCGGACAAATTTTTTTTAAGGATTTCTATGGATTTTTCAAATATAGAGTTGAAAGGTCAGTTTTTCTGGCTTAGCATTGGAGACCGACATAAGACGTTCGTGATGAGTAATTAATTTCCCCATCCCAAAACCAAGCAGCTTTTGAGAAAAACTTTGTTGTACCTTTCAATATTTGATTTATTTAGGATTTTCCATAATTTCGAAAATATTTCTTCCTGTTTCTTTTTAAGCAAAAATAATTACAGAACATATTTTCAGGTAACTCCAACCCGAACCTTTATTCCTTTTTTTATTTTCCGAAATTTTGCCCGATTCAATATTTATTTTTCATTTAAACAAATTCATCGAAAAATTGTTTCAGATGTGAATTTGAAATGTTTAATTTATTTAAATATCCTTTAGCGCTGTTTTCAATATTTGATTTATTTAGGATTTACCATAATTTCGAAAATATTTATTTATGTTTCTTTTTAAGCAAAAATAATTACAGAACATATTTTCAGGTAACTCCAACCCGAACCTTTATTCCTTTCTTTATTTTCCGAAATTTTGCCCGATTCAATATTTATTTTTCATTTAAACAAATTCATCGAAAAATTGTTTCAAATGTGAATTTGAAAATGTTTAATTTATTTAAATATCCTTTGAAGGCCGTAGGAACTCTTTCTTTGCTTCTTCTTTGCTTTAAGAATTTAGCTTATCTCATGATTTATTTCCCAGGTTGAAAAATATCCTTATTATTTATGTTTTGAAATATTTTTTTTTTTTTGCCCGCCTGGGATAAAGCCTTCCTGCTTAAGGTGATTTTGGGTTTCTGCCTCCTGTGGGGCCAAATTTATTGCCGTTATAATAAATCGCTGGAAGAGTTTTCATTTCTTTTTTTTTGGCAAATATATTTCTTGAACACGCACATAGGTGTTTAGCATACATAAAATATGCTTATGTGGCGGAATAAAATGAAATAAAATAGAAGAAGCGGGGCAAAACTTCATCAATGGTGTCTGATGAATTTCCGTTTCCTTACACAAATAACCACAAAAAAAAATAATAAAAATAACAGAAAAAAATATGAACATAATTCCATAACCAGCAATTGTGGCAAGGAACTAGGGATGGAGGAGCGGGTGGGTGCCAGGTTTCGTATTTGCCTGGCATCTTTTTGATGATAAAATCAATAGAAATACCCAGTTGGAATAATACCAGCTTGCATGTTTGCTGGCCATTTGTAACGATGTTAAGGTTCAATTTCATTGCCTTTCAAATTTAATCTTCCCACTCTATCGTTCTTTCCCTTCCTTCGCTCATTCTCCATTTCTAATCATTATGCTAAGCCAACGAACATCTGCTTAATGAATAAAAACCAAATATTTATCAACTTGTAAGGCAGTTTTGAAGAGTCCTGGCAGAAACCAAAGAGGAGAAAAAATGAATAAAGAAAAAATTACAGAGAGAGGTGAAGGAAAGGAAGAAAGATCTGCCTAAGCATTTCCCCAATAACGTTTATTTACAAAGCATCATTAAAAATCATTGATATTCCTTATTCCTGGAAAACTTTCAGGCCACTAATGATAATGACCATAATTTTTGCCGCCCACAGCGTATTTGCTTTCAAAATTATAATGACTTGTGTAAAAAACAAATCAATAAAATGTCGGAAAAGCAAAGGAGAGAGAGAGAGGGACTCCTGGCAAGCACATAAAGCAAAGTCAGATAAATTAAAGGATAAATAACAGCCCCACAACAAAATGTGATTTGTAATCATTAATAAAGCGATTAGTATTAATCATTTCATATCATAAAGAACCTAAATAAAAAAACACCAACAACAACAGAAACAACTTCGATAAAGGAGTTCATGAAAATTCAATATATTATTTGTGTTCAATTAAAAGAGAGTGGGAACAACTGTGGGAGAGACTAAAATGGGAGAGACAAGTTAATTAAAGGGAATTTCCCAATTTTGTTAAGTGGAAGGACGTAGGAAGAAAATTCGAGGACAATGGACATTGAATGTTTATACCCTCCACCATATATGTATAGTATGGAGGGTACACTAAATTCGACATTCCGTTTGTAACTCTTTGAAATAATAATCTATATTCAGAGAGAGATGAAAAAACTACAACCAAATTTAGATTGCTGTCATTTCTAAGCCACTCGTCCGACAGCTGTTAAAATTATTTCAGTGACAGCCCATTATATTGTTTACAAGCGTACAAAAGCATTTTGGTGAGGATTTTCCAGAAAAAAAGTTATTCATGATAGAATTCAAGCGTGGTAGTGTAATTTCTTTATATTTGGCTGAAAAACCACAAGTGGCTATCGTTAGAGCGCTCCAGCATTTAAATGTGAATAAATCTTTTGTGTACCATCGCTCGACGTCAAGGAAGTGAACGGAAGAGAACAGCAACATCAGTAGAAATGGTTCGAAAACGAAAAAAGCGACTTGATCGAAAAATAGTTCGTGAGCTGAATAAATCGCAATGTTCCATTCGGCAAATATTGAAAAATGAGCTCGGGGTAAAGTCATCGAAATTCCAAAAAGTGCAAGAACTTACACCGCAACAGAAAGAAACTGGAGCCAAAAGAGCTAAAGAGTTGCTTCGCTTAGCCGAAAGAGGTGAACTGCTGAATTTGGTTTTTTTCCGATGAGAAAACATTCGTTGTCCAGCAGTTTGTAAATAAATAAAATGATCGTGTTTACTTGCCAAAGAGAAGAGCTGAAAATTTGCCCCTTCGTTTGGCCCCGAGGCCGCCATAACAGCCGATGGTCGCTCTCCGTTCTTATTAATAGATAAATGCCGAATATTATCGCGAAAATATTCTGGAGGGTGTATTAAAGCCTTGGGACCGCAAACATTTTGGCCGCAGACCTTAGACATTCCAACAGGACTCAGCACCATTGCACTTAGCACGCGCCACCCAAAATGGTTACAAAATGAGGTTCCTCGCTTCCTTTTTTAGCGCACAATGGCCACCAAAATCCCCGGACACCAATCCGTTCGACTATTGTGCGTGGAGTATTTTGTAAAGCAAGGTCGGCACTAAAAAATACCCAAATGTCGATCACCTCAAGCAAACGCTTCGCCGGGAATGGGCCAAAATACCGCAAAGAAACATTCGGCAGCGTGTGACGTTTCATTGGCCGTTTAACGTCCATAATTCGTGCCATAGGTAACCAATTCGAACAAATCTAAACTTATTCTAAAATTTTATGCTATTTCCGACATTGTTTGCCTTCATTCAATAAAATTAAAAAAAAAAAATGTAAAAATGATGGCGTTTGACTTTGTTGCAGTTTTTTTTATCTCACCCTGTATATATTCTTGATCAGCGTAACGGCGACTCCCGATATTCGGTACTTTTATGATTTTAGCGACATTACCCAGCGGAATTGTTTCAAATTTGGAATTAGAGGTTGCTTAAGGATACTACAGCCTGTGATACAAAATTATCTATGCAGGTCCAGGCCTTCGTATAGCCCCGATATAGCGGTGCATCTCTATGCAAATCCACATCTTCGTATAAAGCTCAATATAAAAGGTATTTACGGTGTTTTTAAGATTTTAACAGAATTTTTATGGATTTTTTTTATTTATTTATTTTTTTTTTTTTGACAATTTTCAAGTCGTATCGAGGGTATTCATTTTTTTTTTCAGGTTCATTATAGTTATTTTTATCGAGAACAATTTTCCAATAAGAAAATTAGTCTGAAGGAAACCTTTTTTTTGGAAAAAGTCATCAATTAATTTTTTTTATTGGGAAAACCTCTTCAAAAATATTTTGTTTATGCGAAAGATTAGATCAAAAAAAAAAATATTTGGGAACCTCATCGGCATTTGCCAGTAGTAAAATTTTCCAAGAAGAAAATTATTTTCTAGGAAAGATCGTATCGAACGGCATTTTCCAAAGGAATTTTTTTTCCAATAAGAAAACTTTTTTTCCAAGGAAATTTCCCACTTTGTTAAGGGAAATGATGGAGGATGAAAATTTTAGTCTGAAGGACATTTTTTTGGAAATGTTTATCAGTGAACTTCGAAAAAGTTTTTTCTCCAATAGAAAACCATAATTCAAAGACTTTTTCCAATATAAGAATTTTATTCTATGGCAGGATAATTCTATTTATCTTAATTTTCATATAGGGAAAAAATTGTCAAGCATTTCTCCTAATAATTTAATAAATATTTTTTTACGGATATTATTCTGATATCTTCAACCTTAAAAAATCCTCTCAATTTTCCTCTCCGCTTAAAATTCTTCTTTGTTCCCAATTATTAATCTATTAATTCTTAATCAGCAATCCATGCACCTTTAAGAAAATCCTTGAAAAAGTCATTAAAATTTGTTGTGTTTTTACCTTGTTTGTGTTGTGTTTCTCCCTCCCTTTCCCTCTGTAACCTACATAAACGCGGCCATAGAGAGAATAATTAAAAATTCACATGTTAAATACTTTATGTTCGACTTGTTTTCTCTTTACGGAAACAACAGAGCTCCACATCCTTTTTATCCTTTCTTCTCTGTTTTCCTCCCTTTTCTTTTTTTCGGCGGATATGAGCCCTTATCACTTTTCTTTCTCTCTTTGGGAAAGATATACTTAACATATAAATTATACAAATTACTTGCTTTTATGCTGAATATACAAGGATTGTTTGCTACATGGCATGGAATTGGGAAATCCTGGCCGGAGGAAAATTACACACACGCACACGAGAGGGGCTCGTTCTTGGAACGAACATGAATAATTCAAATATCGTGTTTGCTTAACTTTTAAGCGATATTAATGATAACCGTTTTCTGGAAATTTAAAATTGTAACGAAAATACACTCTCACACACACACCCGGGCATATGAGGAAAATACCGTTATGGAAAACTGATTCTTTAACCATTCATCCCAATGGGTGTATGTGTCTGTTTGTCTGTGTGTGATATATGTCATAGTCCTTGCCACAAAAACCTGCTGCATGTTTGTAAAAATAAAAACCGAAAACAAACAAGTTTGTTGCTGTTGCTGTTGTTTTCATTTACATTTCATGATGTCTTTGCCAGCAGGTTGAATTGTTTATACACAACTACATATAAACGATCTACAAACATGCATACATAGGAGAATAGTACTCTGCTGACACATATATTCGGAGCATTGTTACGTTAATAGAGTTTAAACGGAAAAAATACAGGATTTTAGCAAACTGTATAAAAGGGTGGGTTAAGATTATTGGATATTGATATTGGAAAGAAGAGCAGAGGTCTGGGAGGGAATTTTTTAATTAAAAAAAAAATAATTCTAAAAAACTTCGTCAATAAACCTTTAAAAAATGCATAAGAACTACGATAAAACACATTAAGTCCTTCATTCATCAAAATGTATAAAAAAACAGTAAAGAAAGGTCAAAAGTTGGGCGGCCGGACTGGATGATACCTTACACCTCCTTGTATATGTTTGGAATCTATTTGAGGTAGATTATACTTGATATATGGCTTTAAATTTGAAATCGGAAGGAATTCATATATGAAAGGTATATCCATCTCCGAACAGATTTTCACCAAATTTGACAATGAATTTGTACCTCTCGTATCAAAAAAGCTTTAAAACTCCTTTCTTAAAAAAATTCAAAAAATACCATTAAAGCTCCTTTATTCCTTAATACAAAACAATTCTAAAAATCCGAATTTTTTTCATTTATACAATATTTTCATAATATATAAAATATTTTTGAAAATAAAATTGGACTAAAAATTACTTGATTTTTTAGTCCTTATTTTTTTTAATTTGTCGCATTAACACTCTAATCGTCCTTTAAAAACAATCAATTTGTTCTCTTCAATAATTCTAAAAAATCCGCTACTTAGAGAGTCCTTGAAAATTTTACGCAACTTTCCTAAAAAGGACCAATAAAATATTCTCTTAAAATCCACAATTTGTATCCAGAAGTTTCTTGAAAAAAAAAAAATATTCTTAAAAAATCTACTTCGGACTCCTAGAATACCAAAAGAAAACATATTTCACTACAAATTGGAACAATAGTGGACCTCAATATAATTCAATAAATATTTACGATAAGATGATCTTTTAGTCCTTTAACAACATTTAACAGTACCTCAAAAATTTTTGTTTGAAATTTGTGAAAAAAATATCCTCTAAAATTTTATTTTTCACTTTCCTTCAAAAAATGTACTCAAAAAGTCAATCTTACGTCTTGAGGACATATTCCTAAAAATTCAAGTGTGTCCTTAACCAAAATGATTATAATCCTTTGAAATGATGACGATCCTTTGAAAAATATTTTTAAGAAAAATTTCAAAATATTTTTAAAATATCCTGGTTTTGTCCTGGAAATTTATCTTAAAACTTCAAGGATTTGCACTTAAAAATATTTTTGAAAACTACTCTTTAAAATACACATTTCGTCCTTAAGAAATCCATATTTAATACTTGAAAATACTCAAAAAAACAATATTTTACCCTGAAAAATTATTATTAAAGAATCCACGTTTAGTCCTTGGAACATATTTTAAAAAGGTCCTTCAAAAATATAAAAAATATCACTTTGGAAAAGCAATCTTAAAAAATCCACGCTGGATCTATGAAAAATAATCTCAAATATTCCAAATTTGGTTTTTGAAAAATATTCTTAAAATTTACTTTTGATCCTTAGAATTTAGTGTACAAAAATCCACTTTGGATCCCGTTTCTTATATATTTCACTTTTGACACTTTAAAATATTCTTAAAGATTCACGCGTGATTCTTGGAGAGTACCTTGAAATGTCCTCTAAAATTTAATTTTTTACTTTTATAGTCCTTCAAAAAAGGAATCAAAAAGTCAATCTTGAGGAAATTTTCCTAATGATGATGACCCCTTGAAAAATATTATTAAAAAAAAAAAATTCAAATATTTTTAAAATATCCTGGTTTTGTCCTGGAAATTTATTCTAAAGAAATTTGATTTTAAACCTTCAAGCACTTAAAAATACACATTTCGTCCTTAAGAAATCCATATTTAATTTTTGAAAATATTCAAAAAAAAAAAATATTATTAAAGAATCCACGTTTAGTCCTTAGAACATATATTAAAAAGGTCCTTCAAGAATATAAAAAAATCAGTTTGGAAAAATTATCTTAAAAATCCAAGCTGAGTCTATGAAAAATAATCTTCAGTATTACAAATACAAAATTAACGTTTGATCCTTAGAAATTGGTATACAAAAATCCTTGAAAGCCCGTTTCTTAAATATTTCACTTTTGACACTTTAAAATATTCTTAAAGATCCACGCGTGATTCTTGGAAAGTATCCTTGAAATGTCCTCGTTTGGTCCTAGAAAGCAAATTTGCCCTTAAAAATATTTTATTGAAATTCACATTTGGTCGTTGAAAAGAAAAAACATTTATCGGTCTTATGAGTCCCAGATTTCCCTCAAGAAAATGTTTTTAAAAATCCTGTCTTGTACTTCTTAAAAAAAATCACTTTTATCCTTGACAAAATAACAGTAAAAACAGTGTTTTCCCAAAAATCCACTTTCAATGCTCTGTAGGTCCTTTAAAAATATATATTTTTAAATCCACTTTGAATGTACTGAAATATTTTTTAAGACTCTACATTTTTTAATCAATAGGTTCTCGACAAATATTTAAAAAAAAAATCTACGTTTATTGCTCTACAGGTCCTTGAAATAATATTCTTAAAGAATTCACGCTTCATAATCTATAGCAATTTGGGAATATATTTAAAATTTCCAAGTTTTCAAATTAGTTTTATAGTCTGAAGTTACTTAGAGGATATACGGAAAATAGACACGTATATTGCTCTGTATGTCCTTCAAATATATTTAAAAAAAAAATCACGTTAATTGCTCTGTAGGTCCTTGAAAATCTATTCTAAAACGATAATTAGTATGTAGTCCTTAAAAAAATATTCTTAAAAATTTGGTGTAAAGCTAATTGGAAGAATATTTTTAAAAATCGATCTTTTCTTAAAGGGTATTCTCAAAATATCCTCAAAAAATGTTAAGAAAACAAACCCTACGTCCTTTCTTCGAATGTGCTGAAGCAATGTTCCTAAAATTTTTTATAATTCCAAGTTTAGTACTCCTAAAGTCCTTGAGGAAATTTCTTTAAACGATTCACGCTATTTTTTCAATAATTCTTAGAAAATTACGTTTAAAATTTTCATTTTCAAAAAATAAATATTTTAAGTTCCAAATATCCTTGAAAAAATCGTTAAAATTTCCATATGTATAAGTTCGTAGTTCCTTTAGAAAAAAAATCTTAAAATGGTCCACCGGTGTTGTTTCGAATGTCCTTAAAACGAAATCTGAAGAGAGTTAATTTGAAAATCTAGGTTTGTTACTCCATTGATCCTTTCAAAAACAAAAAAAAAAAAAAACTTTTGAAATCCTGGCCTATTGTTCCGTCCTTTAGAAACCATTAACGTTTTGCTCTGTAGGCCCTTGAAAAAAGTTGAGACTATCTTCATCCTTTATAAGAAATTCCCTAATCAAAAATCTTGCCTATATTTCCTTCTATCCTCCTCATTATATATATTTCGTGTTTACACCAAATCCTCTGATTGTCTCTGGCCCCTCTTCCTCCCTCGCTAAACCCTCCATTTTGCCACCAAAAAAAAAAAAAAAACACACACACACACCTTTACAATTACACCAAAACAATGGCATTCGGCCATAATACTACCGGTTTTGTTTTGCGTTAACCTACATAGCGTCATCGAACCAAAACCTGGGCTCAAAAGCCATTGCAAATGCTATTCCCTGTGGTAAGGACACACACACATATATATACACACACACATATATACACACAAACACACACGAAAATAAAGGATATGAAAACAAGTGTAACATCAGTGGCAACAAGACTACGAAACTTTGTTTTTTTTTCAACTCTAACTTTGTGTGCTCTGTACGGAATAAATGAAAAAAATGTATATTTTAAATGAATTTCTCGCTCTCTCTCCGTTCTTGCACGCTTCACATAGCTAAGTGAAATTGTGGCAAAAAAGAAAAAAAAAAATAAAAAGCTGAAATTAAAATTTTGTTTTTAAATCATTTTAATTGTTGTTTTTTTTCTTTCTTTTTTGTTCTATTTTCAGGTATGTGGAATTCAATTTACCTTTAATACGAAATGAATTTAGTTTTCATGTTTTTGTGCGAACGACTTTTGGGCAAGTAAAAAAAACTTATAACAAATTTTTATAATTAAAAATTATATAAATAATTGCGGGAATTTTATGGTAAATTTAATTAACTAAGTTTTTTTCAGCGATTTTTTTTTTGAACAAGAAGCTTGGAATTAGTTCATGGTAGAATAATTGAGAGAACACCTGTTCAATTGTTTCGGACTCCTGAAAGTATGCAACAAATGTTGTTTTTAAACAGAAATTTCAAGAATTTAATGCAGAATTGATATACAATATGAACAACTGTTTATTGTGGAATATTTGTGTGGGTACACATTATTTCAATACTCCTAAAAATATGCAGCACATATATATATATATATATATATATATATATATATATTATATATATATATATATTATATATATATATATATATATATGTATATATATATATATATATTATATATATATATATATATATATATATATATATATATATATATATATATATATATATATATATATATATATATATATATATATATATTTATATATATATATATATATATATATAAATATATATATATATATATATACATATATATATATATATACATATATATATATATATATATATCTATTATATATATATATATAATATATATATATATATATATATATATATATATATATAACTTAAATTTATATTCACCAGGGAGTGGATTCTTGTCTATGAAAATATGAAAAAAATATATCTTTTAAAAAATTTGCACTTTTTTCTTTTTTTTATAAAATTTTTCATTTCACATTTTCACGGAACAAAAATTGAGGGCCAGTGTATTTGGAATTTCACATCCATTATAATTTTATTGAGAAGGAATCCAGTTAATTCACCTTGATGACCATGAATATATTTTTTACACAGTCCAGTCAGTCAGCCTTAAAAAAAATGTTCCAAACTGCCAGTGCAAATATTGGTAAATCAATTGTTCGCTTAAAAGTTGACCCCTAAAAGTAGGCACCATTTTTAAAATGGTATTCTTAAAACCTTACCGTGGTGCATTGTTGTAAGGAATTTTGGCCAAATCAATTTTCATTTAACTAATAATCAAAGCAGTCAATACATTTCCACTGGATCCTAAAAGTGTGCACCATTAATTGATATTCTTGCCCGAATTTCTTCAAATTATAGTCCTCGTCAATCCATATTTTTGGCTTTAATATCCAATTTCAAGTCAATCCTTGAAAACTTATTCTTAAAAATCCACGATTGAAGATCTGAGAAAATATTTTCTAACAACTTTTGAGGGCTACGTTTCCTATTAAATATAGTTTCAAGGTTTCGGAGGAATAATTGCCAAAATGTCTGGTAAGTTTACTTTTTATCGTCCAATTTTGCTTCAACTTTTCAAATCCTAATATTTGCATCAGTGCTAGGTCATGTGAGAAAATGGACAATATCGGCCCACTCCATCAAGTATCTCTCCTACAAAGGGGTCAAATTTGGAATAATTATAACTCTTATAAAATTTGATGTAAGTGTTCGATTGTCTTCAAACTACACTCATCATGATATTTCCATAAACACAAGATCTGTTATAAAGATGGTAGATATCGAACCCTTCCTTCTGGTACCTCTCCCACAAAGGGCCAAAAAATCCGAAATAAACATCCGGTTCTCCTCATATTTCACACACACCATTATTTTTACTAACACAAGATCTGCTGTAAAGATGGAATATATCGGTCCATTCCTTCAGGTACTTCCCCCCACAATGGGTCAAAATGTCAAATAATCATGAAACTCATTCTCATTTTCAATTCTCTTCAAATTTCACCCATCCTAACTAACACAAGATTTGCAATGAAGGTGGAATATATCAACCGTTCCCATTTTTCTTTTTTCTTAGAATCTGATATGGAAATAATCCCTATCGACCCCACCCTCGTGGCACCACTCTCCCAAATGGTCATAATTTTCAATATTTATCTCTCATATATTGCAAAACATGTCAGTGATTCTTTCAAAATTGGTACAACTAAATATTTATCTTTACCAGAGATTTATCGACCGGACCGCCCCCACAAAAATTTACAATTTTTAATAACATTTTTTCGCATAAAATTCTAAATAAATGTTCGGGCTATTTCTAATCAGTATAAGATTAAGTAGAATACTCCACCATACTTGGTACATCACGCTTTTCTACGTTTCTCATATCCCAAATCGATTGGGAACAAGGTGGACAATATCGAAACCTCGCCCCTAGGAGGTCAACTTTTTAAATAATCATAGCGCAAATCAATGAACATTGGCAGAGGGTCGGCATAGCCGTCTGATACTTTTTAACTTGTTTAATAGCAAAAAAGGATGCAAATTTAAATAAATTAATTTGGCTCCTAAAAGTATACACTATTCAAGGCAATTAACGCAGTATCTCAACTAAATCAATTGTTTTACTATTATTTACAAAAAAAATCTTTCATTCCATTTGGTGTCATTCATTTTAATTTAATTCACGACTCCTAAATTATTAAACATTTCTCGCTCCTAACAGCATGCACCATTTTTAAACATGAACATTTTAGTATAAAAGATACAAAGAACACAATTTTCCAATTTTAAACAGAAATTATATTTGCCCCCTAAAAGTATGCACCAGTCATTAAAACATGTGGTAATTATTTCAACTAAATCAATTGTTTTTTACTCCCTACATTCCATTTTCTGTCATTCATTTTAATTCAGTTTACAGCTCCTTCTAAATAATTAAACCCCATCTTGCTCCTAATAATATGCACCATACTTTAACATGTTTTAGGACATTTTATTTAGGAAGATTATAAAACCAAGTTTTGGTTTCTAATATCACAGCATTTATTAATTTTAACCAAAATATATATATTTGACCCCCAAAAGTATGCACCATCCTTGGCAGTTAACACATTATTTCATTTAAGGCAGCTGTTTTTCTGCTTTTTTGTTTAAAAAGAATTCCTCGGTTTGCAAAAGCACAGCATCTATTAATTTTAAATAAAAAAAATATTTAGCCCCTGAAAGTATGCACCATTCATGCCTATTAACTTATTATTTCATCTAAATCAGTTGCTGTTTTTCTTTTTTTTTGTTTAAAAACAATTCCTCGGTTTTTGAAAAAACAGCATCTATTAATTTTAATCCAAAATTTATATTTAACCCCTAAAAGTATGCACCATTCATGTCTATTAATCTATTATCTCATCAAAATAAATTGCTGTTTTTTTTTTTTTGTTTTTGTTTAAAAACAATTCCTCGGTTTTTGAAAACACAGCATCTATTAATTTTAAATAAAAATTGTATTTAACGCCTAAAATTATGCACCATTGACGTCCATTAACCTATTATCTCATCAAAATCAATTGCTGTTTTTTTTTTTTTTTTTTTTTTGTGTTTAAAAACAATTCCTCGGTTTTTGAAAACACAATATCTTTTAATTTTAAATAAAAATTATATTTAGCCCCTAAAAGTATGCACCATTCATGTCCATTAACCTATTATTTCAACTAAATCAATTGTTTTTTCCCCGTTTTTGCTCAAAATCAATTCTTCCATTCGATTTTCTGTCAATCATTTTTATTCAATTTACCACTCCTGCTAAATTATTAAACACTTCTAGCTATTTCAAGGAAATCCAATAATAGCAATCAAATCAGCTGACGTAATTTTTTGTCCGCTGTGTCCTCCTCTATTCTGCGCGATGTGTAATGTGAAACCAAAAATACACTTTGTTGAATGTGATTCAATTGTTTTCCTTGTTGCTGCTGCTGCTGCTACGCAATACTTCATTCTTGGGCTTCCGATTCTGTTTTCATTTGATTATAACGATAAAATAATAAAAAAAACCAACAACAACAACAGCAGCAACAACCTATCAAACAAACAAATAAACAATAGAGTAATCGCAATAAATACCAAAGTAAGTAATTTAATATTGATTGACGACGATTGACAAGGTATGTTTTGCGCTGTCAAAGCGCTGTGAAATCTGTTTTGCGATGTTTTCGTTTTTTCGATTTTTTTTTTGTTATTTATTTGTTTATTTTGTTCTTCGACATAAACGGTGAAAGGAAAGGAAATTTGATTCAGTGTATTTTTGTTGTTGTACGTTCTTTCCTGGAGGAAACGTTTTACTTGGCGGGGGGTGGGGGAGGACACCAAGTACAATGTCAACAATGCCAAGACAATGCCTTGTCATATCAATGGATTGTGAGCTCCTTTGTTTACTTATTTATGCCATCGTTTTGATACCGAACCGAATACAAAAAAAAAAATCCTTCGATATCCTTATGCTCCCTCATTCATCCATAAATTCATAAAATATTAAAAAAGGCAAATCAAATCATTTGTTTTAAGCTTCAGAGGAATGGTTGAAAAACAAGGGCCATACGGTGTGGAAATTCCTGGAATTAGTCGGAAGAATGAAGGAAGGCCAAGACGAAAAAATATTCTCGATGTGTTTATTTCAAGTATGTGGGAATGTGTGTTCTGCGTATGTTTAGAGGTGTCAATATCTCACAAGTCTCCAGTGAAACCCCCCATCCTCCTTTTTGAGACTTTGCACTCACATGCAGGAACATTGTTTACAAGCCTTGTTTGCCACAAACAAAATGGGGCCCTCTATGTCATCTCCCTTCCTCCCTCTCTCTCCCTCCCTCTCTCTCCCTCCCTCTCTTGAACATATGCTCCCTCTTTTGTTACGGGTATCGCCAGAAATTTCGCAAAACCATAATCGCTGGTATTGTGGCAAGTGTCAAGTTGTTATATTGACATGTGTTGGCATCTTTTCATTTCGGTTTGTTTGTTTATTTTGTACGATTCGCGGTGTCTCTGTGTGTGTGTGTGTTTGTAATCCTTATATCAAGAGATCCTCTTTCGTTTTTGAGCAGGACTGACATTTAAGTGAGATAAACACATTTTAAAGAAATGATGAAAGATTTAGACCGCAATGTCAAAAAAAATGGAGAACAGTGGTGTGGAGAAGGAAGATCTGAAAATATGTAGATATGATACGAGCCAAAAAATTATGAATATTGGTTCAAGTTTTGGTAGAGTCCTTCTATAAGGATGCCTTCCGATTTTAGTTATTCCGAGAGTTTGACAAAAATTTGAACTGGAATTTTGCCGCTTTTGTGAGGGCTATTCTGAAATACTAATTCACATAATATTAGTTGTGGCGGACGGAGTTCTACCCCAACAAGAAGCAAACTACAAGCTGGAAAATACAGCCAAACACCTTGAAATAACCAAAATAACAAAATAACCGGGAGATAAATTTAAACATGGGCGGACTGTAGCAAAACGTAGTATTTTTTTCTAGTAGCGGTTCTGCACGAAAAGAACTCAAAATTCCAAAATTTGATGAAATTAAAGAGAAGACATGACAAGAAAAATACTTAAAACCCGTTTTACCCTTAAATAGAGGAGGTACTTTCCGAAATCGCATTTTTTATTTATTTACTTACTTTTTTTGGAAATTTTGCTATAAAGTCTCATTTTTTGCAGGTGGCCTCCCCGAAATGGTTTCGAAAGGCTACGTTAGTGATAGGAATTTTAGCAAAAAGTCCCGACCTCCATGGGCCATTGCTTCATCCAATTTTGAAGTAGTTCAAAGCTCTTTATAAATTGTCAAAGTTCTTTATTAGATGTTGCGAAATGTATCTCAAAATATTGGGTTCCTTTTGTATATGGCCGAGGCTATATAAATGACTTCAAAAGGTTTGGTCTACGAATCCGAAAGTGTCCTTATTCTTATACCCTCCACCAAGTATGGAGGGTATACTAAGTTTGTCATTCCGTTTGTAAAACCTCGAAATTAACATTTTAGACCCCACAAAGTATATATATTCTTGATCAGCATAAAATTCTATGGCGATTTAGCGACGTCCGTCCGTCTGTCTGTCCGTCTTTGAAAATTACTCTTGCTTCCGAACGAATCGAAATAGATTGATAAAATTTTGCTAAAATGTATGTTATGTCTGCAGGACTTTTGGTATTGAAAATTGGCCATGTAGGTCCACGTTTTGGTATAGCCCCTGACATTCGGTATTTTGATGATTAAAGCGACATTATTCACCGGAATAGTTTCAAATTTGGTGTTTGAAGTTCGTAATCGATACTACAACCTATGACAGAAAATTGTCTATGCAGGTCCACGTCTTCGTATAGCCCCCATATAACGGTACCTCCCGATATTCGGTATTTTGATAATTTTAGCGACATTATTCACCAGAATAGTTTCAAATTTGGTATTTGAAGTTCGTAATGGATACTACAGCCTAAGACAGAAAATTGTCTGTGCAGGTCCAACTCTTCGTAAAGCCCCCATATAACGGTACCTCCCGATATTCGGTATTTTGATGATTAAAGCGACATTAATCACCGGAATTGTTTCAAATTTGGTATTTGAAGTTCGTAATGGATACTACAGCCTAAGACAGAAAATTGTCTGTACAGGTCCACCTTTTCTCAAAGCCCCCATATAACGGTACCTCCCTACATTCGATATTTTGATGATTTTAGCGACATTATTCACCGGAATAGTTTTAAATTTAGTATTTAAAGTTCTTAATGGATACTACAGCCTAAGACAGAAAATTGTCTGTGCAGGTCCACGTTTTCGTACAGCCCCCATATAACGGTATCTTCCGATATTCAGTATTTTAATGATTTTAGGGACATTTTTTCATCAGAATTGTTACAAATTTGGTATTTGAAGTTCGTAATGGATACTACAGCCTACGACAGAAAATTGTCTGTGCAGGTCCACGTCTTCGTATAGCCCCCATATAAGGGTACCTCTAAATATTCGGTATTTTAATAATTTTAGAGACATTTGTCACCATAATTGTTTCAAATTTGGTAGTTAAAGTTCGTAAGGGATACTACAGCCTAAGACAGAAAATTGTCTGTGGAGGTCCACGTCTTCGTATAGCCCCCATATAACGGTACCTCCCGATATTCGGTATTTTGATGATTTTACGGACATTTTTCCACCAGAATTGTTTTAAATTTGAAATTTGAAGTTCGTCATCGATACTACAGCCTAGGACAGAAAATTGTCTGTGCAGGTCCACGTCTTCGTATAGCCCGAATATAACGGTACCTCCCGATATTCGGTATTTTGATGATTTTAGCGAATGTGTTCACCGCAATTGTTTCAAATTTGGTATTTGAAGTTCGTAATGGATACTACAGCCTAAGAAAATGTCTGTGCAGGTCCACGTCTTCGTATAGCCCCCATATAACTTAACCTCCCGATATTCGGTATTTTGATTTTATCGACATTATAAACGGTTTTTCTTTAAGTTTCGCATTTGAATATTGTAATGGCTTATGACAAATGTTACCTACGCAGGTTCATGTCGTCGTATAGACCCTATTATAATAGCTACATTCGGTATTTTTAAGATTTTAACAGCATTTTTAACCGATTTTATTATTTTTGAGAATTGCCAAATTCATTCCAAATGGTGGAGGGTATTCAAAGTTAGGCCCGGCCGAACTTACCGTGGCTTTTGCTTCAAAATGTCATTTCTTTAACAATGCGATGATTTTCAATGATCCATGAGAAAATATTTCTAAAACTCCATGTTTTTTTTTTTTCTTTCAATTATCTCTAAAAACCTAAAATTTTTCTTGCAAGAGGGAAAATGGCCCTTAAGAACTCCACGATTCTCTAATGGAACAATATTTTCTTAAAAAATCTACGAGTCTTCCAAGAAATATTTACGAAATATTCTTAAAAATCCTAAATTTTTTTTCCAGGAAACAATATCTAAAAAAATTTACTATCTCTCTGCAACGGTCCTTGAAAACTATCCTTTCGAGGTTTACATTTTTTAAATGTCCTTTAAAATTCTATTTTTCGTGAAACATTTTTTTAAATACTTGAATTTTTCAAAGGTGCTTAAAAATACACTTTAAGCATCCACAATCATAGGTCTATTTGTCCTTCTTAGAAAATCCAAACCCAATCTTTGTCTGAAAATTTTCATGAAAATATCCATAATTACTACCCTGTGGAACATTAAAAAATTTCTATACATTTAATGAACAGTAGTTGCCTTGTAGGTCCTTTAAAAAATCTTTAAAAAATAATATTTTATCCTTAAAAAATAATATTTAAAGATTCCTTAATTATTTTTGTTTAAAACGTTGTGACGTTTAAAATATCGTAATTATTTTTCTGTAAATCCTTTAAAAAAATCTTAAAAAAATCATACTTTTTGCCATTTAGGTCTTTAAAATGATATCCTTAGGTCCGGCATAAAAGATCCTTCAAAATGCCATGACTACTGCTATGTATATCATCTAATAATCTTTAAAAGTCCACTCAGAAGGTCCTTAAGAAAAACTATTCATAAAAAAAATTACGATTCTTGCTCTGTATGTCCCTGAAAAAAAGGAATTTCTTTAGAATTTATCGTTAATTTTTATTTTTCCAAAAAAAAATATATATTTCTTTCCAAATCCTTAAGAAGAGCAAAAAATCGATAATGTTCAAAAAATCCTGAAAACAAACATGATTTTTGCTGGTTTATAAGTTTTTTGTTCTAAATTTTTCCTCTAAGGATCCTTGAAAATACCTGCTCTGGAGGTCCTTGGCAAATATGTCTTAAAAATGCGTTGTTGCAGCTTAGGTGGTCTTTGAAAAATATTCTTCAAAATACCCTAGTGTTGCTCTGAAAAAATTTTCCTACGAATGTCACGAATTCCCTTCACCATTTTTTTTCCAAACCCATCTTTTAAGTATTCTGATGTCCTGCTCTGAAATTCACTCGAATGTTCCTCTGAAAAATATTCCTACGAATGTCACGAATTCCCTTCACAATTTTTTCCAAACCCATCTGATGTCCTGCTCTATTCTTAAATATTTTTAAAAAAAATTCTAAAATTCTTCCAAAAATATTCCTTTAAATTCCACGATTACGTATAACGTATAAACGACCCTTCAACAATTTTTTTTCAAACTCCTCATTTTTATATTCTGATATCCTTCAGAATTGAAATCTAAACAAAATCCCCTCAACTATTGCCGCCATTTAAAAATTGTTTATCTCATTCCTTCCCTGACATAGGTTTTGACTTGCAGATCTAAACTAATGTCAGATATTGAATTATTTATGAAATCCTCCTTTACCTTATGCCCAATGCCAAAATCTCAAAGAAAATCGCACAAAACATAAGTTTCAAATCAACAACACAACAACATCAAATTTCCTCCACACACATTAAATACGGCCTTGTCGTGTCGCCTTCGTATTTCCTTTTGCAAAACATCGAATGCGTGTTGAATTCACACTCAAATTTAATGGGTTTTTGTAAAATGGTATTGGAAAAAAAAAGAGAATGAATAAAAGGAGAAGAAGAAGAAGAGTGGTCTAAAAATGTTTATCCATTTCCAGGCCATTATGGCGATTATTATTATTATGAACGAGAAACAAAACTTTATTGAATATTTGATTTTGAAAACACTTAACAACCGACTATAATGTGATTGAATATTTTATGAACATCGTCGAATAAAAGGATATTTAAAAGTTTTCGTTAATTTGTGTGCGTCAAAAAAAAAAAAAAAACTTTTTATTCATAAAAATAAAATTTTATGAGAATGTTTTTGGATATTGGATGAAAGTCCAATATGGTTCGAGAAAAGGCTTGTTTAAAGTCGGAAAAGTCCAGCACAGACAAATTTCTATTCAAAAACAAAAAAAAAAAAAATACTTGCTTTGGCATATTAAAGATTTGAATTACTCTATGCCCTATTGGAAAAGAACTTATTCAGCGAGCAGAATTGCTATTCAGCTCAAGAAGTTGTAATATAAAAAGGCCCACTAAAGGTCAACAGTCGGGCGGGGCCGACCATATAATACCCTAAACCACTATACGTATTTAGTAGAGATCCGTAGCAAAAAAAAAGTTTAAAGGGTGAAATTAAAAAAAAAAAAAACCTGCAACAAAGTCAAACGCCATAATTTTCACATTTTTTTTTAAATTTTATTGAACGAAAGCAAAAAATGTCGGAAATAGCATCAACTTGTAGAATAAGTTTAGATTTGTTCGAATTGGTCACCTTTGACATGAATTATGTCCTTTAAACGGAAAATAAACCGTCACACGCGGCCTGAATGTTGATCCGCGGTATTTTGGCCCATTCCCGGCGGAGTGCTTGCTTGAGGTGATCGACACTTTGGTATTTTTAAGTGCCAACCTTACTTTCTAAAATACTACAGAGACAATAGTCCAACGGATTGATATCCTGAGATTTTGCTGGCCATTGTGCGCTGGAAATGAAGAGAGAAACCTCATTTTGTAACCATTCTTGAGTGGCGCGTGCTGAGTGCATTGGTGGTGAGTCCTGTTGGAATACCCAAGTTCTAAGGCCAAAATGTTAGCGTGCCAAGGCTTTAATACACCCTCCAAAATATTTTCGCGATAATATTCGGTGCCGAGTTCTGTTAGAATGTCCAAGTTGTGCGGCCAAAATGTTTGCGTGCTCAAGGCTTTAATACACCCTCCAGAATATTTTCGCTATAATATTCGGCATTTATTCTGATGCCACGGTCGATTAATACGAGTGGAGAGCGACCATCGGCTGTTATTGCGGCCGACACCGTCACCATGGCGGGCGCTTGAGTTCTGGTGGCCAACTGAAGGTGCACATTTTCAGCTGCCCTCTTTGGCAAGTAAACACGAACATTTTGTTTGTTTACAAACTGCTGGACAACGAATGTTTTCTCAGCGGAGACGGAGAAAACCAAATTCGGCAGTTCACCACTTTCGGCCAAGCGAAGCAACTCTTTAGCTCTTTTAAGTCTATTCTCTTTCTGTTGCGGTGTAAGTTTTTGCCTTTTTTGGAATTAGGAACTTCAATGGCTTTACCCCGAGCCCATTTTCCTATATTTGCCGAATGGAATATTGCGATATGTTCAGATCACGAGCCATTTTTCGGCCACTGCGACACGGGTTTCGATCAAGTCGCTACTTTACTTTTCGAACCATTTCTGCTGATGTTGCTGTTTTCTTCCGTCCACTTCCTTGACGCCGGTCTACGCTACCAGTATCACGGTATCACGGAGCGATGGTACGAGACACAAAAGACTAAATTCTGTCGGATGTGTCTGTCATTTGAACCGATTTTGTCCATTCGGTGCATAATTAACCCGAAATCCGTTGAAAATATATATGGGAGCTATATCCAAATCTGATCCGATCTCGCTAAAATTTGACAGGGGTAATTTTTGATGGCTTTATTTGATATCTGGTAACGAATGTACCAAAATTCAGGTCATTTGGGCTGATATTGGCCATTTGGTGCATACCTGGTAACGGATGTACCGAAATTGAGTTCATTTGGGCTGACATTGGCCATTTGGTGCACAATTAACAGAAAATCCGTTGAAAATATATATGGGAGTTATATCCCAAACTCATCCGACCTTGACAGGGTTTTTTTTTGGGCTGGATCTGATACATGGTACTAAATATCATGCTTGTGGAGTGCCCATTTCAAATGTGAGGGATTTAAACACCAAATCGGATGAAATATATACATGGGAGCCGTAGCTGTATCTGAATCGATATTCATAAAATTTGATGTATTTGCTTTTAGAATAAGTTCTACCGGATGTGCCAAAATTCTGGTTATTTGGACTGATATTGACCATTTGTTGAATGATTAACCCAAAATCGCTTGAAGATATACAGGGTTGCCCATATTCGACGGACCCATCTGGCAACGCCGTAACTTTTGACAGAGATGTCACATCGCTTAATGACATACCGCGTTTGAAGCGTCAGTCCAAGCAGATTTTTACCATGAACCAATACACGCCACGCGAGCGCTCTGAAATAGTTGAAATTTACATTCAACAGAAGAAGTCAATTGTGAAAACTCAACGTGCTTTTAAAACATTAAAAAATGTGAGAAGTGCGCCTTCTAAGAACACCATTAAGCGTTTATACGAACAATTTTCGACTGGTAAGGCTCTTTCTAATCCGAAGAGGCCATATAAAAGTCGACCAAGGCGATCGGCCGAGAATATCGCTGCCGTACGAGCCAGTGTTGAGAGGTCCCCAAGAACATCCCAAAAACGCCGTTCTCAGCAGTTGGGCATGGCTCGGTCCACTTTACAACGGATTATTCGCATTGATTTGCATTTGTTCCCGTACAACATTCAATTGACGCAAAGAATGTTGCCTGCGGACAAGCCTCGTCGATTAGAATGGGCCCAAAGGTCTGTCGAATATGAGCAACCCTGTATATAGGAGATATATCCAAATCTGATTTGATTTCGCTCAAAAATACCTCTCCATAATTATCTGGTACCAAAGACGATTATTGTGGAGTGTATACTACGAATGTGATGGACTTTAGCGCTAAATTGGTTGAAGCTATAGCTATATCTGAACCAATTTTCATCCTATTTGATGTACTTGCTTTTAGACCGAATTCGGTCGGATGTACCAAAATTCAGATCATTTGGGCTGATATTGACCATTTGGTGCATAAATAACCCGAAATCTCTTGAAGATTTATAGCAGCTATTTCCAAATTTCCTTTAGCCAATGGAGTACAACAACAAAAATTCTTGCTTTTGTATTTTCAAGATTTGAATTACTTTGCCTTATTGGAAAATACCTAATTCAGCGAGCTGAATTGCTATTCAGCTAAAAAAAAGATATAATATTAAATATCCATTAAATATTCTATTGCTTCACATAAATGTTCAGAATTTACTATAAAAAATACATACATATATATATCACAGATATGTTCTTGAATTCCATTCATAATGAACTGCCGTATATAAGTAATTACATATATGTATGGTATGCTCCACATATATCATTGTAATTTGTACCATATTTTTTTTTTGTGTGGCAGTCCTTTCCCCATTCAGCCTCTCCTCAATTTTTTTTTGCTACCATTTTTTTCCTGTTTTTCTTCATTCACTCTCTTCTGCTCTGATAAAAATCATTTAATGTTCTGGTTAAATTACGAAAAATTGTTCAATTCACTTTCTTCTTTTTTTTGCGCTAGCGAGAGATACAAAGCTACATGTATATGTACACATATACAGCAAGAGAGCTGGGGTGAGCATGAGTTGAGGACACAACAGCAAAAAACCCGTCCACCAAATAAATGAAGAAATTTCAGAGGTTATGCGGTGGCTATGGCAGGGAAATGAAAAAAAAAAATGAAAACAAAAAACCAGGAGGAAGGAAGAGCACAGTTTAGATACATTTTAATGTTTGTTGGGTAGAAGTAGGTCGAAAATGTGGTCGTTTCGTTGGTTTGCCTCATGCGCTAATGGCAAAGTGCATGTGGGCACTGACTGTTTTTTCTCGTTTCTCCATGGCATTTTATGGAACGTTTTTTTGTTTGGTTGGTTGGTTGGTGGCTCGGTTTCCTATATCTCTGTGCTTTTATGCGCCGACTATACATCACATTAAATGAAGGCATGGATGAATGTGTGCGCGTAGTTTTTTTATTTGGGTTAGGTAAGTCGGTCGGACGGTTCGCTCGCTCGGTTCGACTAATCAGAACAATATGTTGGGGTTTCTAGCTTTCTTTCTTTCAATTCGTTTTTGTTTTGGCTGTCTCTGTGTGACAGAATAAGTCATTTGCGTTTTGGAAACATTAAAATTAGGCTAGGCTGAATTGCCTAAAATTGGTTGCAAATTCCGAAAAAAAAACTAACAAACAAAAACAACATAATTGCTGGCATAATAGTTAAATGGTGGCATAGAAGGGGTCTAAGAAGGGGGGAGGGCTGGTTTTAATGCCACCCATTTGAAATTTGTTTTAAATTGTGACTGGCAGGAACTGATAAGCGGTTTACCATCTGGGGGTTTTAATAGGGACAACTTTGCAGCTTATTTGGGTACCTGAATTGAGAATTTGGGGTTTATTAGGGACAATATTATAGCTTAGTCAGCCAGCTAGTTGTAAAATTATACCATGGGAGCCCTGATTGAGCCAAAAATTTGTAACACCTGATAATACTGGTTGTAGACCCACTATGTTAGGTATCTATATTCCTACCTCGTCGAGCTAAACTGATCAAGTTTTTATACCCTACACCACATAGTGGTAAGAGTATTATGTCTTTGTGCATATTTTTGTAACATGGAGAAGGAAGCGAGATAGACCCATAAATGCTTTTGAAGATCTTCATAGAAGCACTTTCTGAGTCGATTTATGTATGTCGGTCCGTCGTCTGTCCATGTATTTTTGTGAGCAAAATGCAGGTCGCATTTATTATCCTATTGAGATGAAATTTTCCAAACAACATTTCTTTGGCCCAACGACGAACCCTATTGAAATTGGAGATAATCGGTAAAAATTTAGATATAGCTCCCACATATATCTTCGTCCGATTTGCCTTTTATTGTACACCAAACGTGTAATATCAGCCCGAATAGTATGGAATTTTGCGCATACAACCCGATTAGGCCTGAAAATAAGTATGCCAAATTTGATCGGTTCAGATATAGCTATAGCTCCCATATATATTGTTCATCCGATTTGTTATTTTAGTCCGCCACAGCCATAATATGCACTCTGTAACAACAATATTTGGGGAAATATATCAAATGCAGCTCAGAAATACCTTTGCTAAATTTTATCGAGATCGGTTCGAATTTGGATATATCTCCCATATATAACTTCGTCCGATTTACCTTTTATTGAACAGCAAACTTCTAATATTTGTCCAAATGGGATGGAATTCACCACATGCGACCTAATTGAGTCTAGAAGCTAGTATGTCAAATTTGGTGAAGATCGGTTCAGATATAGCTATAGCTCCCATATATATTGTTCATCCGATTTGTTACCCACTGCCGTAATATACACTCCGTAACAACGATATTCAGGGAAATATATCAAATACAGCTCAGAAATATCTTTGCCAAATTTTATCGAGATCGGTTCAGATTTGGATAAAGCTCAAATATATATCTTTATCCGATTTCAAATGATTTGTGACCATATGGGCAATACAAGTCCGAATTTAAAAGATACAAATGCTTCGGCATATTTAGTCTATTGAACTTTCAATTATAATCATAATCATAGCGTGTATGATTGAATTCTCCCATAAAAACTTTTAATTGTTATGTGGAGCTCTGCTAAATTAGTCTACTAAAAATTCCGCACGACTTCAGGACTTTCTTTACTGGTTTATTTCTGCTATTTAATTATGCCATTTAGCAATTTACTTATGCAGTTATTTTCTTGTTGTTCTTCTTTTAAAAATTCCTTTTACCCCATAGAAAGGCCATTGAGCTCTTTCCATGATCTGAAGTTCATTAAATTTCACACATATATCCATAAAAATTGTAAAATGTAGTATATTAAAATACTTTCTTTTTATGATATTCGTACGTGTTTAAAGCGATTTTAAAAAAACACACACAATACGAATGGAGTAATTTCGCATTAGGAAACAGTGTAAATACTAACCCAAAGAGATTGTTTCCCCTTTTATTGGAGTCTTTGAGAAGGAAAAACGAAAATCTCCCTCAAAAAAAAAAAAACAAAAAAAAAAATACAACTGGTGGATTAAAAATGATTTTCCATAACGCACATACAAAATCACAACACACACACACACAATCTTGTTATGATGGCAAGTATTAAATGTTACAATATACGACAGCCGAACATGTTCTTGGCCAATGTGTTTTTTTTTTTTTTTTTTTGAAAATTCAAAAAATTCCGAAAAAGTCACGTCTTTTTCATGTAGGATTTTCGGCTTGTTTACAAAGAAAACAAGCAAAAGGGGAAAACAAAAAATATTCTATTTTTTTCTTGTCTTCTAATGAATGTTTATGATCTAAGGAGAGGCACATCTAAGGGATATATGTGTAAAATTGGGGGAATATCTCTTCCCACCCCCTCAACCACAATAGGTAATAAAAATTTATGACATCTTTAAGTTGAGGTGTCTTTGTTTTCAAAAAAAAAAAAAAAAAACTAACAAAAAAATTGTCTGGTTATCAGGTCCGTTCTTTTAGATTATCTGTCAATACAAATCAAATTAGTAAGCCAAACTCCCCAAAAAAATTATCTGTATTAGATTGGCTTTTCACTTGTTTTATTGATTTCCCTTTGTTTACCTTTTTCCCCCTTTTGATAAGATTGCATTTTTGTCGTTGTAACACAGCTAAACTGCAGTTAATGGGAAATTGGGAAATTTTTAAAATTACATATCTAGGAGCCAAACACAGACACATGTCAAAAACAAACATTTCATATCAAAAAAAAAAAAAAAAAAAAAAAAAAAACAGACAAAAAATGCAGTTTGTTTTTTCGTTTAAACAAAAAAAGTAATTCATCATAACGTCATTATGAAAGTGGTCTGTGACAGGAGACGACGACTGTAAACAGACCAGCCAACCAACCAACCGACCAACCCCAACCACCATGCAACAAACATTTTCTTGTTGTGACACTTTTTTTGCTTCCTCAAAACTGAACTATAAACACGTCCATAGTTTTATGTGCATTTTTTTCCTCTCTGTTCCCCCCCCATTCCCTCGAATAGTTTATCTGTAAAAATCTTGAAAAGCCACAATCAACTATGAAGAAAATTATGTTGTCTCCAAAGTTATGCTGCATACAATAGAGAATGAGAGAGAAAGAGAGAGAGAGAGAGAGAGAGAGAGATTGAAGCTATCTTATGTTTTATAATTTAATTTATTTAGCAACATTTTTATTTAATTTATTTAGTTTAACTAACATACAAGTCATGCATTCATTCGTCCGTTCGTATGTGCGGCTTTGTGCAGGAATTCAGCAAAGTGGTTGCTGAAGGTGTGGCAGGATTTGATGCTTGCACAAAGATTTTAAGAGATGCTTGTAATTGTATTTCATTATTTACTCGTGATTTATGATGAAATGTTGAAAAAGCTGTCACTCAGCTAGGCGAATGGAAAAAAATGCCAGGAGGAAAAAAATAAGCTACAGTAAAAACAACATTTGTTTATTAGTGAAGAACGACCCAGGGAATACCTATGTTTCGGAAAGAGCCACCAATCCTCATCAGTTCCCTTGTTTTTTGTCTGGGATATTCACCCCAGAAGTTATTTTAAAAATTTTTATGACAAAAAACATTTTTTTTTACCCAAGTGACAAGATCGTAAGCTCAATAGAAGAGGAACCAAAGAAGTTCTCCACAAATAAACAAACGTTGTTTTTATAAAAACCACAATAAAGAGATTAAGCCTGACCATTTGGCAACAACAATATTTTTTTTTAAATAATTTCGATTATAGTTTAAAAACTTTTAGATTTAAAAATAATCAATAAAAAAATGATTCCTTTTAAAACCCAAACAAGAAAATGCTATAGCCAAGCGGGGCAGATCATGTGATAACCCGCATCATCATAATATATAGGAAAGCCCGCTTAGGTCTAAACCCATTTTTGTCGATTTTTCTTAAATAAATGCAAAAATATTTCCTCTGGTTTAAAAAAATAATCACACAAAAATGTTGGTCCAATTTTTGCCGCTAAATATTATCCGATATTCATCCAAAATACAAGGCTACTGCCCTGTTCTATACTCCAAACACATGAGAAATTCCGTGTCGATTGTTATCCAATTGGGACCTGTAGAGCGACTCTAAATCAGGAAAAATTTCAGTATTTCCAGTATTTTCAAAACCAAAAAAAAAAAAAAAAACAAGTAAAAAAGCTGCTAAGTTCGGCCGGGCCGAATTTTTAATACCTCCCACCACTTGAAAGAAACTTGAAAATTTTCAAAACAAAAAAATCCGAAAACTACCACTTAATTGAAAACCGCTACATGGAGACTATACAAAGATGGTGACCTGTATAGGAAAATTTTTGTCATAGGCTATAGCACCCATTACGAACTTCAAATACGAAATTTGAAATAATTCCGATAAAAAATGTCGCTAAAATCATGAAAATACGAAATATCGGGGGTACCGTTATATGGGGGCTTTTCGAAGACGTGGACCTGCATACGCAATTTTCCGCCATAGGCTGTAGTATTCATTACGAAATTCAACTGCCAAATTTAAAATAGTTCCGATAAATAATGTCGCTAAATTCATGAAAATATCGAATATCGGGGGTACCGTTATATAGGGACCATACGCAATTCTTTCCCATATGCTGTAGTACCCACTGGTATCTTCCAGTACGAAATTTGAAAAGATTCCGGTGAATAATGTTGCTGAAATCATCAAAATACCCAATATCAGGAGGTAACGTTATATGGGGCCTATGCGAAGACTTAGACCTAAATACAAAAATGTACATATTACGAACAGCAGATACGAAATTAAAAATAATTCCGGTAAATAATGTCGCTAAAATCATGAAAATACCAAATATCGGGGGATACCGTTATATGGGGGCTATACGAAGATGTGAACCTGCACAGATAATTTTCTGTTTTAGGCTGTAGTATCCATTACGAACTTCAAATGCCAAATTTGTAACAACTCCGATGAATATTGTCGCTAAAATCATCAAAATACCGAATATTGGGAGGTACCTTTGTATGGGGGCAATACCAAAACGTGGACCTACATGGTCCATTTTCAATACCAAAAGTCCTGCAGACATAATATACATTTGAGAAAAATTTTATCAATCTACTTCAATTCGTTCGGAAGCTAGAGTGATTTCCACAGACGTATAGATGGACGGACTTCGCTAAATTGACACAGAATTTTATGCTGATCAAGAATATATATACCTTGTGGGATCTTAAATGTATATTTCGAGGTGTTTCGGAATGACAAACTTAATATACCCTCCATACTATGGTGGAGGGTATGAAAATCTATAATTTTGGATTTTAAGAAAATATACTCAGACATTTTTTAGAATGTATTTATCCACTACAGTACCTTGTGATATGATAGGGTTAAGAAGTTTGATGTTAAAGGGTTTGAAAGAATATTCTTAAAATATCTGGAAAATCCTAAAAAATATTATTTAAAAGGTGTATCCTCTTTAAGAGGTCCTTTAAAAATATATTCCAAAGAAAGTTTAACAAGTTTATAATTTTTAATCCGCAATGGTTGGTATGTTTGTCCTTGAAAAATATCCACTAAAATTCCAAAATTATTGATTTATTAAGCCTTCCAATAGATTAAATTTACAAATATTGAGTTGCAAATTCTTTGAAAGTTATTTGTTTAGCAAATCTACGAATATTGGTCTAATGGTCTTGAAGGCATGTTCTTTAAAAAATCCACGATTATTGTTAATGGGGATATTCCTTAAAAAAAGAAGTATACATTCGGTTCGAATATTGTTTGTAAATATTGTCAAAAAGGAACAATTATAGCTCCATTACATTCCAAATCTGGCTTGGTGGTACGTCTGTAACGAGGACGACAAGGAATTGCTTTCCCCTGGTTTCTTGAGATTTTATATCTTTTATAAAAAAATAACTCCAATAATACCTTAGGATTCATAACCTCCCCATTTCCATGTGCTGTTTCATACGAATTTAACCCTCTCCCTCATCCTCCTGCCTTTTTTTCTTGGTCTTGCATCTCTTCTGTTGCAGGAAAATAGACCCTGCGTCATTTTGTTTATTTCCCCCCATCCCTAACCCTTTTCAAATTATTTAATTAATTTTGAAGACAAATTTCTCGAGCGATGTTGGCATGTTCCATGTCGTCTTGTGTGGAAAAGATAATAAACATAAACATTTGATTATAAGTACACAAGTGTGTGTATGTATGTGTGTGTGTGCAATAAGATTTCATATCTCATGCTCCTACGCAAACACACACACACACAGAGGCACAGAGAAAAAGTGACTGCCAGAAGCAGCCAAGAGCAACAAGCTGACAGCCAAGCAAAAAAAAAACATAAACGAATAACTAACAGACAGATTGATAGACATACGAATAGACAGACTTTCTTTGGCCAATGTATATGTGAGTGTGTGTGTGAGTGAGTGTGTGTGTGTTATCTTTATCAAAGAAAATATATCACTTGTTTTCAGCTGGCAATACTTGCCAAGTTTCTATGTCGAGCCATCATAGTCTCATGTTGGAAAATTGATACAAAAACAACAACAACAACAACAACAAAAATGAAGTGAAATGAGAGAAGAAGAAAAAAAGTCAAACAATTTTATTGCTAAATCAACAAAGTTATAATTGATGTTTAGATTTGTAATATTTTCTTATGTGGCTTTGTGTAATGAAGACGCACACACATACATACAGGGTGAGATAAAAAAAAAACTGAAACAAAGTCAAACGCCCAAATTTTTACATTTTTTTTTTAATTGTATTGATATCAGATTAAGTTTAGATTTTTTTTAAATTTGTCACCTTTGGCACGAATTATTGCCTTCAAACGACCAATGAAACCGTTACCAGCTGCCTGAATGTTGCTCTGCGGTATTTTGGCCCATTCCCGGCGAAGCGCTTGCTTGCGGTGATCGACACTTTGGTATTTTTTAGTGCCAACCTTACTTTCCAAAATACTCCAGACACAATAGTCCAACGGATTGGTATCCTGAGATTTTGCTGGCCATTGTGCGCTGGAAATGAAGCGAGAAACCTCATTTTGTAACCATTCTTGAGTGGCGCGTGCTAAGTGCGATGGTGCTGAGTCCTGTTGGAATGTCAAGAAAAAAATGTCGGAAATTTTAAATTAAGTTTAGATTTGTTCTAATTGGTCACCTTTGGCACGAATTATGGCCTTCAAACGGCCAATGAAACCGTCACACTCTGCTAGAATGTTGCTCTGCGTTATTTTGGGCCATTCCCGGCGTAGCGCTTGTTTGCGGTGATCGACACTTTGGTTTTATTTTAATGCCAACCTTGCTTTCGAAAATACTCCAGACACAATTGTCCAACGGATTGGTATCCAGAGATTTTGCTGGCAAAGCGAGGAACCTCATTTTGTAATAATTCTTGGGTGGCGTGTGATGAGTGCGATGCTGCTGAGTCTTATTGGAATGTCCAAGGTCTGCGGCCAAAATATTTGCGTGCCCAAAGCTTTAATACACCCTCCAGAATATTTTCGCGATAATATTCGGAATTTATTCTGATGCCATGGTCGCTTAATACGAGCGGAGAACGACCATCGGCTGTAATGGTGGCCCACAATATCACCATGGCGGGCGCTTGAGTTCTAGTGGCCAACCGAAGGTGGTCACATTTTCAACTGACCTCTTTGGCAAGTAAACACCATCATTTTGTTTGTTTACAAACTGCTGGACAACGAATGTTTTCTCATCGGAGACGGAGAAAACCAAATTCAGCAGTTCACCACATTCAGCCAAGAGAAGCAACTCTTTAGCTCTTTTGAGTCTACTCTCTTTCTGTTGCGTTATAAGTTCTTACACTTTTTTGAATTTCAATGGCTTTACCCCGACCTCAGTTTTTAATCTTTGTCGAATGGAATATTGTGATATGTTCGGCTCACGAGCCATTTTTCGCCCACGACGACGCGGGTTTTGATTAAGTCGCTTCTTTACTTTTCGAACCATTTCTGCTGGTTTCTTCCGTCCACTTCCGTCCACGTTGGGCTATGCTACCAGTATCACGGTTACGAGCGATGGTATGAGACACAAAAGATTTATTCACATTTAAATGCTGGAGTTCTCTAGCGATAGCCACTTGTGGTTCTTCAGCCAAATATAACGAAATCACACTATCACGCTTGAATTCCATCGCGAATAATATTTTTTTCTGGAAAATTCTCACCAAAATGCTTTTGTACGCTTGGAAACAATATAATGAGCTGTCACTGGAATAATTTTAATAGTTGTCGGACGAGTGGCTTAGAAATGACATCAGTCTGAAGTTGGTTGCAGTTTTTTCATCTCACCCTGTACATGTATGCACACATAGACAGCTAAGTATGTGTGCAATGTGCCATTACCATATTATATATTTTGATGTAGACTTCTAAGATTGATTTCTTCAAATAGATCATTGTTGTTATTGTTTTTGTTGTAGTTGTTGTTGTTTTCTTGTTGTTGTATGTTATCATAATGATAACACCATGTTGTATCTTTCAACCAAAAAAAAAAAAAAAAACATAAATAATATATTCTCGATTTGATTAATCTACTCTCGCCAAAAACATGGCGCCATGACCCCGGGCTATGGAGTCTGGGACAGTAATGGATAGTTCAAAAGGAGGGGTGGGGGAGGGGTTTCCACCCACTTCATTATAAGGTCGAAAGTAAAATTTCCATTTATTTTCCTTTCGAAAATGAATCCTTAGCAAAACATTACACAGCTCAACACACATTAGCAATACGGCCGAGACAAACAAACAAACAAACAAAAGAAAAGAAAATAAGTCTAGAAAAAAAAAACTCAATTAATTTTCCCGCTGTTTAGAAGTTGTTTAGAAACAATTCAAGCCCTTCAACACATGGGGAAACCTCTCAAAGGAACTTGGGAGAAAAGGAGGAGGAGAGAGAGAAAATCTGACCATAACAAATAGTTCTTCCCCACATATATGTCAAAATATTATGGCCAATGAAAAGTCACAATAAACACTTTTAATTTCATGGTTAATTCTCCGCCAGCACTCCACCCCCTTGCAGATCCAACCCAAGAAATTTTTCTTCCTTCCCCGCTGGGATGTGATTTTTTCCTGGGTAGTTTTCTTTATTTCTTCATTCATTTTCATTTCATTTGTTTGTTGTTTTTGTTTTGGGGGTTTCAAATTAAATTAATTGTTTACTATAATAATAATGGCTTTTTAAAAGTGATGGCGCACACAGTAGTTGTTAACAACATTTTCAAAGAAAAATGCCAACCCCACACCCCCATCCCCTCCAATCTTGCAACACTTTCTAGTTGATTAATTATTTTGCCTGGAAACGGAAATGGCGTTGGCATTTCACGTGGCTAATGATTAAATAAGTCTCTGATAATTACAAGACATTAGAAAGTTTAAACGGGGTCCAGGCCACAAATCTCAGTCGATTCAGACTGTGGGCCTTGCGGAAAAGTGTTTTATGGCGTCAAAGCATAATTTGTCATGTTAATGGCATCAATTTCCGTTAAAATGATGACAATACTTAGTGCTACCGTTTTAGAAGGCAAATGGAATATTATTTTAAAGGCCGGGAAGCCCTGGGAGAAAATTCTCAAAATTTTTTATTAGATTGAAATACCCTAATATACCACAAAAATCAATTATTTCATTAAAAGTCATAAAAAAACATTATGTTCGCTCGCTCCAAACTTTAGGTACTATCCATTTTTAGGTAGCGAAAATGATGGAAAATATTTTCGAATTAACACATCCCGAGAATATTTTCTGTTTCATGAAAATATAATTTTTTCTAACCTTTTAAAATTCCAGTGGATTAGAATTTGGAGAAGATTGATTTTTAATATTTGAACAAAATATTTGATTCTTACACATGACGCCCTTAAAACCCCGCTAAAATCGACTATTCTTGGACATGATGTCGTCAGAACAATTCTCAGAATCCCCAAACCCAAAAAAATACCGCTCAAATGAAACCCGTTATATGGGGGCTATACAAAGATGTGGCATAAGTAGTTTGTGTCATAGGCTGTAGTATCGGCTCCGTATTTTATATACGAAATTTGAAACTATTCCGCTGAATAATGTCGCAAAAATCATGAAAATACTGAATATCTGGGGGTACCGTCATATAGGCGCTATACTAAAATGTGAACCTATATAGACAATTCTCTTCTATGGGACAAAAGTACTCACAAAGAACTCTTTGTGTAGAATTTCAGATAATTCTATGAAAATCAAAAATCGTCAAAAAGCCGAATATCAGGGAGTACCGTTTTATATCGATATCGTGAACCTATATATAGACAATTCTCTTCCGGGGGATAAAGTTCTCACGTGGAACTCCTTGTATGGTTTTTTAAGCAATTCCATTGTAAAATGTGGCTACAATCATCAAAATACCGAATTTCGGGGGATACCGTTATATGGGGACTATACGATATCGTGGGCCGATATAGCCCAACTTCACCTGCAGGCAAAAGACAGATCTGTGCAAAATTTTAGCTTCCTATCTTAATTCGTTTTGACTGTAGCATGATTACAACAGATAGACGGACGGACAGGGCTAAATAGTCTTAGAATTTTACTCTGATTAAGAATATATGTACCTTGTTGGGTTCAAAATTATTATTTCGATGAGTCCCAAACTGAATGACGAATTTAATATAACCTCCATACTATGTATGGTGGAGGGTATAAAAATCTATCCAATTTGGGCTGATATTAAAAATATGGCTCACAATAACCGTAAAATCGAATGTAGATGTACATATCGAAGCTGAACCGAAGCTGTTACAAAGAAATGCATAAATAAATAAAAAAATCGAATTTACGACACGAAATAATTGTAAATAATAAAAGAAAAATTTAAAAAATATTGAATATTCTTCAGCATAAATATTTTGTAGAAGGACCTAAAATCCACGATTTTTAGACATGAGGTCCTGCAACTTAAAAAAATATTAAATATTTTTTAGCATAAATATTTTGTGCAAAGACGATTTTTAGACATGAGGTCCTGCAAACTTAAAAAAATATTAAACATTTTTTAGCACAAATATTTTGTAGAAGGACCTAAAATCCACGATTTTTAGACATGAGTTCCTGCAAACAAAAATCTTAAATA
The DNA here is from genome assembly GCF_030504385.1 of Musca domestica. Taxonomy (NCBI): domain Eukaryota; kingdom Metazoa; phylum Arthropoda; class Insecta; order Diptera; family Muscidae; genus Musca; species Musca domestica. Next base: position 7,068,358 of record NW_026712321.1, on the reverse strand, counting down.
TCGAGAATCTCGAAACTAAAAAAAATAAAAGAAAAAATTACAGATTTTTTGGTATCAAAAAAATTTAAAAAAGTCCTAAAAATCCATGATTATTCGAGATGAAATCCTTGAAAAAATCAAACCCAATATGATATTTATAGTGAAGATCTGAAAGAATTATTAAAAAAAAAAAAACAAAGAATAAACATTTTTCGGTATCAAGTCCTTGTAAAAATTTTATAAAAATTCCACGATTCCTCTGCATAAAGTCCTTGAAGAAAAAAAAAACAAAATCGATTCTTTGACAATTAAATAAAAAACCAAAAATACATTTTTTCGGTATAAAGTTTTTTAAACCGAAAAATCTAAGATTCTTAAACATGAAGTCCATAATATACTGATTCTTTGACATAAAATCATTGTAGATAAGCCCAAAAAGTTCAAAATTATTTGAATTGAAGTCCTCAAAATAAAATTCTTAAAAGTCTTATATTTAAACATTGAAAAAAATAATCAAAGAAATTAAAAATCTACAATTCCTCTTCATAAATTCCTTGAAAAAAAATACAAAAAGTCGATTCTTAGACTAGAGCCCGGCAAATACGAATCTTGTAAATCCACAATTCTTTATAGGGTCCTTTTGACCATACAAACAATATTTAAATATTATATTATTGTATTTACATAATTTTTTTGTTTAATGAATTTAGTCATATTTTCAAACACCAAAAAATATTTTTGCCATAATGAGGTAACTTCACTTTCACATTTTTTTTTTGTTTTGAAAAACATACTTCCCATGAACAATATTTGGAATTTTGAATATGAAAAAATTTAACACTTTTATTATTATTTGATTTTATATGTAAGAATATGTATGTATGTATGTATGTAAGTATGTATGTATGTATGTATGTATGTATGTATGTATGTAATACACTTGTCTTACAACTCTATTTTATTTTGATTAAATTAATTTAATTATTACTAATTTAATTATCACAATTTTGTATTCATTCCTTGATTTTGTTTGTGGGTTGAATTCAAAATTAATGACTTTACCCATTAATAAAGTCGTTCGGCTATCTTAATTGAATGTAAACATTGAGCAATTAAAATCATTTAAATTGTGATTTTTACAAGATTTTTATTACACTCTAATTGATTTGGAGAAAATATGGAATTTTTGGATGATATTTGTTTTATGGGAAACATGTGAAATCCATTAGATGAATACTGATTTGGTAAATCTATAAATATTTAATTATGTAGCGGAACCTGATTTTTTATTTAGCGATATGAATATTAAATAAAAAAAAAATAAATAAAACTGATGTTTGCACCGTGAGACTTCTTAATGTGGCAAAAACATCAAAGAATGGATCAACACTGATTTTTTTTGATGAAATAGAAAATTTTCCCCTTGGGAACCCATATCGACAAATTCTAAAAATAATCTTCAAAATTATGACAAGTTGGAGTCAAACGCCATAATTTTTACATTTTTTTTACATTTTATTGAATGAAAGCAAAAAATTTCGGAAATAACATCAAATTTTAGAATAGGTTTAGATTTTTTCGAATTGGTCATCTTTGGCACGAATTATGAGTTTTAAACGCTTCACACGATGCCTTGCGTTATTTTGGCCCATTTCCGGCGAAGCGCTAGCTTGAGGTTACCGACACTTTGGTATTTTTTAGTGGCAATCTTGCTTTTCAAAATACTCCAGACACAATAGTCCAACGAATTGGTATTCGGAGATTTGGTGGCCATTGTGCGCTGGAAGTGAAGCGACTAACCTCATTTTGTAACCATTCTTGGGTGGCGCGTGCTGAGTGCGATGGTGATGAGTGCTGTTGGAATGTCCAGGGTCTGGACATCCCTCCAGAATATTTTCGCGATAATACGAGCGGAGAACGACCATCGGCTCTTATGGCGACCCACACCATCACTATGACCGGCACTTGAGTTCTGGTGGCCAACCGAATGTGCACATTTTCAGCTGATCTCTTTGGCAAGTAAACACGATCATTTAGTTTGTTTACAAACTGCAGGACAACGAATGTTTTCTCATCGGAGAAAATCAAATTCGGCAGTTCACCACTTTCGGCCAAGCGAAGCAACTCTTTAGCTCTTTTGAGTCTATTTTCATTCTGTTGCGGTGTAAGGTCTTGCACTTTTTGGAATTTCAATAGCTTCACCCCGAGGTCATTTTTTTTTTATTATTTGCCGAATGGAATATGGCGATATGTTCAGCTCAAGAGCAATTTTTCAAGAGCAATTTTCGGCGACGCAGGTTTCGATCAAGTCGCTTCTTTTCGAACCATTTCTGCTGATGTTGCTGTTTTCTTCCGTTCACTTCCTTGACGTCGGGTGACGAGCGATGGTACGAGACACAAAAGATTTCTTCACATCTAAGTGCTGGAGTGCTCTAATGATAGTCACTTGTGGTTTTCCAGCCAAATATAAAGAAATCACACTATCCCGCTTAAATTCCATCAGGAATAACTTTTTTTCTGCTAAATTCTCACAAAAATGCTTTTGTACGCTTGTAAACAATATAGCCAGCTGTCCCTGGAATAATTGTAACAGCTGTCGGACGAGTGGCTTAGAAATGACAGCAGTCTGAATTTGGTTGAAATTTTTTCATCTCACTCTGTGAGGTGCCCATACCGGAACGTGGGCCGATACAAAGAATGTATATACATTGTTCTTCCCATTCGTAGATCTGCTCATCTCAATATCTCTCGGTTTACTGCCTTTTAGATTTATTCTGCAATATTGTTAAATTCTACCCCAATCTTCAATGGGTTCGAAACACACATTTAAACCCGTTTGTCATTCGTTTGAGTTAAGTACCCTCTCTCATGACATTTTTGTCCATCTGTTAGCGGTATAAACAAACTGGATTTTCATTTACTTGCAAATGTCCTGAAAAAGCTTCTTTGTGTCTTTCTTTGTTGTTGGCTCCCTCTTATTGCCATAAAATATTTCAAATGAATTTTGCCGCACATTAACACCGCACTCCTCTCGCTCCACCTCCCCACCCCCTCGAGTAAACCTTACGCACTCCCTTGCCATTCGATTCACGAAATCCTTTTCAACAAAAGAGAGGACTGAGGGGGTACCTTAATTTAATAATGCTCCAATTATTTTTGCATTTTTTGTTGCTCCTACCAACCAGCTTCAAGTACTGTGTTACAACAACAACAACAAAAATCCAACGTGTATATGAATGTGGTAATAAAAAACAACAAAAAAACCCCGAGTGCATTCAGTGCCAAAGCGGCTCTTTTAATACTACCAGTCAGTTCATAGAGCAACAACAACAAAAAAGACATGGAATAAAAACCCCAAGCCGAATAGGCACAGACAAGTTAAATTACATACCCAGCTTGTCAAGCTGTTAAATCCATTCATTTCAGAAATCACTGTGAAATGTTGTTGCTATTGTAGGTGTTGTTGTTGTTGTAGGGGGGGTTTTGCAGCTCACACAAAGTGAGTGAGAAAATTGAGATCCTTTTTATGCCACTGACTTAGTTTAACAGTTCGTTCTCCCGCCCGCAATTCTTTACATGGAATTGTGTCTATAAAACAAAAAGCGTCAGGCGAAATGTAAGCCAGCAATGAAACGCCGCAGTACAGCCGACCTCAAAGAGGGTCAAAACAAAAAATTTCATGAATAGCCCGATGGAGGTTAAAAGAGCATAAAAAACACAGCATTAACTTTATAAATGAGATAAAATATCTGGCCATTAACATGAAGGTGGCGCGGGAGGGTGTTAAAAGGTGTTTAGATTTTAAAGGGAATTATAAAAATATCGCTCATTTTTTAATTGTAAAATTTATAAAAATTAAGAGGTGTGAGAGGTTACTGCTGGTAGAAAATCTTTGAAGGTCTTCTATAATAGGACTGTTATAAGATTTTCACAGGTAGAACAACGTCGAAAGGTCTCTTACAATTTTTGAAGACCACTGACTTTTCCAGACCTTCAATAGGAGTTCGTAAACCGCTTCCAATGGCAGAAATTTACAGAGCCTCCATAAGGGAAAGTTTAGAGACGTCCTTCTGTAGATGTAGACTTTTGATCGTTCTTATTTAAACTAGAGGTAGAGATACGAAACCCTTAATATGAATTCAATGGACAAAAACCCCTTTACAGGGGTTCACTCGTCAGGAGATCTTTTTATAGGACATTCTAAAGATTTTTATCGCCAGTGATCTTTTTTTTTTCCTAGTAGAAAAATTCCTCTAGAGATTTTATGGTTTAAAGAGCCTTTCTGGGTCTTTTGTGGCAAGAAGACCTTTGATAGGATTTCTAAGACAATAGCAGGAAAATTTGACTTTATCTTGGTTACCTTGGGCGTAAAACACTTTTTATGTACAGGGTGACATAAAAAACTACAACAAAGTCAAACGCCATAATTTTAATTTTTTTTTAAATTTTATTGACATGTCGGAAATAGCATCAAATTTTAGAATAAACTTAGATTTGTTCGAATTGGTGACCTTTGGCACGAATTATGGCCTTCAAACGGCCAATAAAACCGTTACACGCTGCCCTAATGTTGCTCTGCGGTATTTTGGCCCATTCCCGGCGAAGCGCTTGCTTGCGGTGATCGACACTTTGGTATTTTTTAGTGCCAACCTTGCTTTCCAAATTACTCCAGACACAATAGTCCAACGGAGATTTTGGTAACATTGTGCGCTGGAAATGAAGCGAGGAACCACATTTTGTTACCATTCTTGGGTGGTGCGAGCTGAGTGCGATGGTACTGAGTCCTGTTGGAATGTCAAGCAAAAAATGTCGGAAATTTTAAATTAAGTTTAGATTTGTTCTAATTGGTCACCTTTGGCACGAATTATGGCCTTCAAACGGCCAATGAAACCGTCACACTCTGCTGCAATGTTGCTCTGCGTTATTTTGGGCCACTCCCGGCGTAGCGCTTGTTTGCGGTGATCGACACTTTGGTATTTTTTAGTGCCAACCTTGCTTTCCAACATACTCCAGACACAATAGTCCAACGGATTGGTATCCGGAGATTTTGGTGGCCATTGTGCGCTGGAACTGAAGCGAGTAACCTCATTTTGTAACCATTCTTGGGTGACGCGTGCTGAGTGCGATGGCGCTGAGTTCTGTTGGAATATCAAAGGTCTGAGGCCAAAATGTTTGCCAACCCAAGGCTTTAATACACCCTCCAGAATATTTTCGCGATAATATTCGGTATTTATTCTGATGCCACGTTCGATTAATACGAGCGTGGAGTGACCATCGGCTGTTATGGCCGCCCGCACCACTCCATCATCATGGCCGGCGCTGGAGTTCTGGTGGCCAACCGAAATTGCACAAATTCGGCAGTTCACCACTTTCGACAAAGCAAAGCAACTCTTTAGCTCTTTTAAGTCTATTTTCTTTCTGTTGCGGTGTAAATTCTTGCACCTTTTGGAATTTCAATGGCTGTACCCCGAGCACAATTTTCAATATTTGCCGAATGGAACATTGCTATATATTCAGCTCACGAGCCAATTTTCGGCCACTGCCATGCGGGTTTCGATCATGGCGGTTCTTTACTCATCGAACCATTTCTTATAAAAATATGTTTTTTATACCCTACACCACAAGGTGGTCAGGATATTATATCTTTTGTGCATTTGTTTGATGATCTCCATAGAATCACATTCTGAGTCGATTTATGCATGTCCGTCCGGCCGTCTGTCCATGTATTTTGTTGTAGACAAAGTACAGGTCGCATTTATTGCACAGATCATTAGTTTGGCCCAAGGATGAACCCTATTGAAATTGGAGATAATCGGTCAAAATAGATAGATATAGCTCCCATATATATCTTCGTCCGTTTTGCCTTTTATTGTGCACCAAACGTGTAATATCAGCCCTAATTGTATGGAATTTTGCATATACACCCAAATTAGGCCTGAAAATAAATATGTCAAATTTTATCGAAATCGGTTCAGATATAGCTATATCTCCCATATATATTGTCCATCCGATTTGTTATTTTTGTCCTCCGCAGCCGTAATATGCACTCTGTAATAACAATATTTAGGGAAATATATCAAATGCAGCTCAGAAATACCTTTGCTAAATTTTATCGAGATCGGTTCAGATTTGGATATAGCTCTCATATATAACTTCGTCCGATTTACCTTTGATTGTTCACCAAACGTCTAATAGTTGTCTAAATGGGATGGAATTTGCCACTTACGACCGAATTGAGTCTAGAAGCTATTATGTCAAATTTGGTGAAGATCTGTTCAGATATAGCTATAGCTTCCATATTTACTGTTCATCCGATCGGCCCCGCCCGACTTTAAGACTTTCTTTACTGATTTTTTTTTTGTCAAATGTTTGCAAAAAAATTGAAAAGGAAATGATTTATTTAATTTTGTCCTTGAACAAAAAACAAAAAATAAAAATAATAATAAAACTCCTCTATGGTTGGTAGATCTTGGAAGGAAACTTCTCCTTTACATCTATGATAGAATGACCTTCTGTGAACCTTCAATTCTTCTATTTTTAGAGATGCAAAGACATACCTTCTCTGATTAATTTGGCCTTATAATGTGGGTGGAAGACTTTTAAATATCTCTTATTTTTTGGAAGATCCTTTACAGGACTCCTAACGGCAGAGAATAGAATATAGGAGTCTTGTTAATAGAAAATATTATTCGGGTCTCTTATCGATGCCTGATCAATTACAGTTTTTTCATAACTGTACCGACCTTGTTCAAGGGTCCTATGGTCAGAAGACATTTCAGTTGTCTTCCATGACTAGAAGAAGTTTAAATGGACTTCTTTGTCCATACAACTCTTGACAAGGGCAGTTAAAGTTATCCTGTGGTTGAAAGGTTTTTTTTTTTTTTTTTCAAAATTTTCTTTAAATGATGATGAAGGAGGAAAAACTATTTTTGAGCTCTGCTTAGGTAAGTAATCCTTCTAATGATTTTTTTTTAGAATTTTGAAAAATTAATCTGAAGAGCTTCTAAAGATCGGAAATGTTTTAAAAGTTTGTATTTGTATTGAACATTTTTTTTTCACATCAGCAATATTTCAATATTTGATTTCAATTAATTGAATATTCAAAATAACAAGACAAATTTTTCAAATATGTCTCTGCATTACATCCACAATGTGACAGATGTTTCATTGCATTTCAAGCTTTATAATAAATCCCTCAAAAAAAAGATTTCCCAACAACGCAATATTTAAATTTTCATTTCAAAATATTTTTTTTTTCTTTGTAAAACAAAAAAAAAACAACAACACTATTCTGCTGATGATGCATCAATCATCATCAACATGATTCTAATGAACAAATGTTGTGTGTGGCGGTCGTTGTCGGCATCATTAAAATTATCCCCCCCCGCTCAAAACCAATATGGATGGGGTTCACCAACCAAAAATATCAAAACAAAAAAAAAATATTCGAAAAAAGATCAAAGCGATAAAAAAGACAAGCCATAAAAATATCCAACAATTTTTTGTTGTTTCAGATTTTTTTCTCCCCAAAATTTACGCTTGTTGATCTTTGGCCCCTGCCTCTGCGCAATGCAACCCTTTCCCCTAGCAAGCAATCCGAACGGCTTGCAATGGACAATTCATGTTCTTTTAATTCATTTGCCAACTAATTGATGTTGGATGCGTAAGAATTGATGGAAGCTAAAAATTTTGGAGGCAAGAACAAGGGAAAGAGAAAAATAATCATGACATATGTCTGTAAGTCTAGGGAAATTTTTATTGGATACAAAATCAATAAATGTTGGTTCCCATCATGTCTTTTGGAGGGGTGGGGGGGCAATCTTGATTGAGGGAATGCAAAGATTATTGCCCAAGTGTCAGTGATTCCATACGGAAACAGCTGGCCATAAATGGTGGTGTGTTGATTTCTTGGAAATTATATGGGTCACTTGCATAAAAACAATAATAATAAAAATATGCCATAATTTTTTTGGGAGAATGCATTCCAGAGCACATCCACAATTAGGCAGTGTGTGAAATGTTTCTATGGAGTTATGGGCTATGAGGTGTGGTGAGTATTTTTTATTAATTTGCTAAATTGGGAATAGGTCACATATTTTTTATTTATTTATTTATTTTTTTTTTTTTTCAAAAAAATACTAATGGGAATACAAAAATTTGATTACTTCAATAAAAAAAAAAACAACAAAAAAATAACAAAAGTAAATTAAGAGCTTCGAATTCCAGGAATTCCATTCAAAGTTACGAAAATAGAAAACAAGACTCCCCATGGATTCTTAAGACCAAAATTACATGTCTTGTATTTCCCATAAATCACTTTGCTATTTTGTAACACAACTCACACACACATAGACTCACTCACTCACGCACATGCTCTCTCATTTTCATGTATTTCTTTAAGATTTATCATTTCGTTTGTCATTAGGAAATGCTGATTCGAATCAATACATTTTTATCACCTCCTTTAATGAGTGATTTATTTCACTTAATTGTATTATAATAGTTTATTGATATTAACACTTGTTATTGCTTTTATTTTTTTTTTTATTGTTTGTATTTTTTTGCAACAAATCATATTCGAAGATTTCGGAAATCAGTTAATCATTCATGATGTGGGCGAAGCCATTAATCAATTTTATTGATTTTGAAGGGGGGAAATAAAATTGTTTTTTTTTTTTCGATTGTTTTTAGAAATTTATCTCCAAAGGTTTAGGAAATATAGAGAACATTGATTGTTGAGAAATAGATAGTATTATATACTGATCGAATATTTTCAAAAATTAAAAAATAACACCAAAAGTGAAAGAAATTTGAATTTACTGACATTTTAAGGGGCCAACAAGGCAATTTTCTTTAAAGGTCTACGTTGCGACTATAAGCAAGTTAAATCCAGTTTTTAGAACCAAATTCTTCAAAACCTCCTTTAATTATTTCCGGGAGCAAAGGAAAATCCAGGACATTAATTCCAATTTGTATTAGTGTATAACACTTCCAGGGGTACCCTTCTATAAAAACACTCCTAGAGGTCATCTTCCATAAAATACAACTTATATGTCATTGTTATGGAAGACCTCTCAAAATTTGTTTTTATACCCTCCACCAAAATATGGAGGGTATATTAAGTTTGTCATTCCGTTTTTAAGACTTCGAAATATACATTTTAGATCTGAACTAAATCTAAAGTATATATATTCTTGATAAGCAAAAAATTCTATGTCGACCCTCCGTCCCACTGTCTGTCTGTCTCTCTGTTCGTCTGTCCCTCCGTCTGTGGAAATCTCTCTAGCTTCTGAACGAATTTAAGTAGGATAATTAAATTTTACTCAAACGTGTTTTTAGTGTGCAGGACTTTTGGTATGAAAAATAGGTTATATAGGTCCACGTTTTGGTATAGCCCCCATATATCGGTACCTCCCCATATTCGATATTTTGATGATTTACGCTTCATTATTCACCGGAATTGTTTCAAATTTGATATTTGAAGTTCGCAATGAATACTACAGCCTATGACAGAAAATTGTCTGTGCAGGTCCACATCTTTGTATAGCCCCCATACAACGGTACTTCCCGGTATTCTGTATTTTGATGATTTTAGCGACATTATTCGCCGGAATTGTTTCAAATTTCGTATCTGTAGTTCCTAAAAAGTACAACAGCCTGTCACCAAAAATTTTCAATGCATGTCCACGTCTTCGTATAGCCCCCATATAACGGTACCCCCCGATATACGTTATTTTTATGATTTTAGCGACATTATTCACCGGAGCGGTTTCATATTTCGTATTTGCACTTCGTAATGGGTACTACAGCCTTGGAGAGAAAAATTGCCTATGCAGGTACAGGACTTTGCATGCTCCTCATAGATCGATACCTCCCGAAATTCGGTATTTTTCACCGGAATTGTTTCAAGTTCGCAATGGATACTACAGCCTATGACAGAAAATTGTCTGTGCAGGTCCACGTTTTATAACCCCCATGGTACCTTCAGAACAGATTTTTTTCAAGTTTCGTATTTAAATACTGTAATGGCTTATTACAAAAGTTACCTATGCAGGTCCACGTCGTCGTATAGACCCTGATATAACAGCTACATTTGGTATTTTAAAGATTTTAACAGAATTCTTAACGGATTTTATTTTTTTTAAATTGCCAAATTTGTACCAGATGGTGGAGGGTATTAAAAGTTCGGCCTGGCCGGCTACATTTGGTATTTTTAAGATTTTAGCAGAATTTTTAACGGATTTTATTTTTGAAAAATTGCCAAATTCGTTCCAAATGGTGGAGGGTATTCAAATATCGGCCCGGCCGAACTTACAGCTTTTTTACTTTTTTTTTTTTTTGTGGTCAAAATAACAAAAAATATTCGCCCTAAAGTATTTTGAGGTAAATTTTTGATTATCTTTGCTTTTATATGTTACAAAAAGGTTTATTTTAAAATTGTGAATCACCCTGCCCTGTAGGAGGTCTCGCACGAAGATTTGAAAGTGTTTCAAACTTCAAATCATTGTCGTTTTCCACATAACTTTTTTTTATTTAATGACCTCCCTTTTCTTTAAAAGAAAAGCTCTTTGAGGTAATAATCTATACAATTTTAGAATTAAGATAACGCTTTCAACTGCTCTCACAAAGAGAGAAATTAGAAAGAAAGCGACATTTTTTTTCAACACCATTCATTTGAACACTCAATTATGTTTGTAAAGGTTTTTAGATAAAAATACACCCATTTTAAACATTTGTGAAAAATTTTATTCATTTCCTTTCATCTATTGATTTATGGCCAAGCTAACGATCCGAATAACACCTTATCATGGCATATTAAGATATCACTAATGAAAACCGAATGTCCACAAACATATTTTATTTTGTTGTCATGTTATCATAATGATGACCCAGAAACCGAAAACAAATGTGGGTGCAATAAAACTTAAAAGGTTTTTAACAACCTGGCGCGCATGCGTCCAGATGGGGGCAATCTTTATCGATAATATATCATTTTAATGGCCATGGAGGTGTCTCTCTCACAACTGGGTGTGGGTTTTGGTGTAAAACAAAAGAGCTACCTAATTGAAAATAACCATCGTATTTTTAGTGTCTGTCTAAACAAGGCCTCTTTAGGTGTCACATCAAAATCAATGGGCCGTTGAAAGGGAAACATTTAAATTTACATTTCAAAACCACAAAAAAAAATTAAAAAAACTCTTTGTTTTGTGTTTATATTTCTGTTGTAACATCTTTCAATGCTAGCTGTGTTTTACATCGTGTTCACTTAACTAGGGGTGTCTTCATTCACTTGTCACTTCGTGGCTGAACGGAAGAATGTAAGTGTTGTGTATGTCATGCAACATGTTGGTGTATGATGCCAGCACCAGAAAAGTGTTCATATGGAGAATTTTAGAGATGCATGGTTAATGCATCTGACTGCAAGTTGATTTTCTGCCTCTGTTGCATTTTAATATTCCTCCTTCTGCTGGAGGAATCTACACACATACACACACAGTGTATGCCCCCTATCATTTGCCACTTGTTGAGTGTTTGCAAATTGCAGTTATGTTGCATGCATTCCAATTAATTAAAGTGCATCACAGACTTCCACTTTAACAAGGAGCAGGAGAAATAGAAGCAGAAAATTAACAAGAATGACATTAACATCATCATCATGAAGATGATTATCATCATTTGCTATTCTCTCAATTTGTGAGAGAATTTCTGTCTATTTGCTATATCTCTTCTGGGAGTATGGATATCATTATTTCAATGAAGGGAGTAGTATTTTAAGTCGCCTGACATCGTGAAATTTTAATGGATTTGCTTTTTTGTTATAAAAAAGAACAAAATTGAAAAATATAAATATAAGTTCAATTGATTATGGCCACAGATGTAGAAATCTTCGGAAAACTTTAAGATTTCCAGTCTCAAATAAGGGCAGTCAATGAAGGTTAACAATTACAATTTATTTGTTTGACTCTCAAGAACATTTTTAATAATATTTTGAATATGAAGTCAATTTTGCTAGATTTAAAGTATTTCGAATTTTGATTCATAATCCGTCGAAATAAATAAAACCCCAAATCATCAGCTTATATACTATTGAGAAATTGCATATAGTGTTATAATAGGAATTATACTCAAAATAAAGTAATAATAATAATAATAATAATAATAATAATAATAATAATAATAATAATAATAATAATAATAATAATAATAATAATAATAATAATAATAATAATAATAATAATAATAATAATAATAATAATAATAATAATAATAATAATAATAATAATAATAATAATAATAATAATAATAATAATAATAATAATAATAATAATAATAATAATAATAATAATAATAATAATAATAATAATAACAATAATAATAATAATAAAAAATTAAAAAGTTAAAAAGTATCAGCCGGTTTTGCCGACACATGTATACCTTCAGACAATGTTCGGTAATTATAATAAATTTAGACGATGGAGTAGGTTCCGAAGGAATGGGCCAATATTGTCAATTTCGTATCGGACCTAAATAAATATGATATAAATATTGTGAAATGCCAGGTTTGGACTATATCGAATATTTCCTTCAATTTGTATGGGATATGTGATAAATTTTAAAAAATGTTAAAATATGCGTGAGGTACCAGATATAGTCTACCGGATTATTCCGTTTAAATGTTTCATCTAGTACAGATAAAAATATTGGTATGGGCAAAATTGCAAGAAAATCGAACATTTATATTCAATTTTAGGCGAAATAATAAATTCCATATTCATCTCAAGTTTCTGGTGGAGAGAAATATTTAGATATGGCAAGTTGCAAAGAATCGCTGATTTGTTTCGCAAGTTATGGCTTATTTCGGATTTTATAATTGTTTTGGTTATTAAAAACTTTGACCCTTTTTGGGGGAGGTACCAACAGGCATGGGCCGATCTTTACTATCTTTATAAAAAACCTTGTGTTGATAAAATATTGAGATGTGCCAAGTCAGGTGGAATCGAATTTTAATTTCGAGTTTTATGAACATCATGGATATTCAAAATGTTGACCCGTTGTGGGGTAGGTACCAGAAGGCGTGGACCGATATATTCCATATTCACATCAGAAATTGGTTTAATAAAAATATTGTAATGTGTGTAATTTGAAGACAATCGGACTCGTACATCACATTTTATATGAGTTATTATTATTCAAAATTTTGACCCTTTGAAGGAGGGGAGGGTACTTGATGGAGTGGACTGATATTCTCAATTTTCTCACCTGACCTAGCACTGATACAAATACTAAAATTTGCAAAGTTGGTGCAAAATCGGATTATCCTTTCTCCTTCTGTAAAACCGTTATTTTTATGAGGCACGGAATGACAGACTTAATATACTCTCTATACTATGGCGGAGGTTATAAAAACACGTGGATTTTTATTTTTCAAAGGACTTTCTGGTCGAAAAACGAGAATTTTTTATTAAAAAAAATTGTGATACAAAAAACTTGCATTTTTACATGTTAAGGACGTTCTGATCAAAAAAAAAATGATTTTTAAATAATGTTTTAAGGACTATCTGACCAAGAAAATGCGGATATTTAAAATTATTGTTCCAAAGATGTTTTGATCAAAAAAAAGTGATTTTAAAAATACCTTATGAAGAATCTACCCACAAAGAGTTTTTTTGTAATAAAAAAAAAACTGAATATTTATATATTTCAAAAGATCCTCCGGCCAACATTATTTTGATTTTTCTGACCATTTTTTTAACGACAATAACCCCTTTTCGCATTTTTCCTGGCCGTACCAACAGAGACCTTAATATCAAAAATTTCGGAATTTCAGCCTTATACCTTCATCCAATACCAAAGTTTGTATCATTTAGTAGTTTTCGCACAAAAATCGGACGTATTTCCAAAATCACCTCCATATCTTAACCACAGACACCAACAGAGACCTGAATAAAAAATCTCGGTATTTCTGCCTTAAACATTCACCCAGTACCAAACTTAGTATGATTTATTAGTTTTTGTATAAAAATACATATTTCTGAGGGCATAAAAATATTCGTATAAATTGCCCCTCCACTCGGTCCTATAGAACATCTTCTTAAAAAATCCTCACTTGAACGGTTTATTGTCGTTGAAAATCCATTCTTAGACCACTAATAGTCCCTAAAAAAATATTTTTAAAAATACCCTGACGAAATATTTCAAAAAGACTCCGCTGGGAGCCCTCTTAATTTTTACAGAATTTACGTCTACTTGTGTATCTGCAATACCTTGAACAACAGTTTGTCACGATCAAATTTTATTGTTTGACGTTTTGAAATAAAGAAAAATAATCTATATTTTTAGTTTATAGCCCAGAAGGCACATATCTAGGTAGGCTCTTGAACCCCCCCGAGCTTAGAGCTCTATTGGGCCTTCATATACTTGAGCGTTTAAAAATTGACGCTTTAAGCTGTGTCAGCCCTTCAAAACAGCATTCTTCCAAAATCAAAAAAAAAAAATAAAAACAGCAAGGAAGAGTCAAAAGTCGGGCGGGGTCGACAATATGATACCCTACACCACTACACATATTTAGTAGAGCTTCCGTAACAAACGAATTTATTTAAAGTAGATCATATCACCTATCAACATTTGGCTTTAGAGCAGTTATAGTTTGGTTTCAGAGGGAACTAATTAATATATGTGGGAGGCATATCCAATTCTGAATCGATTTTCTCTAAATTTGAAGGAGAAATTTTAATCTTTTATACCAACTAACATTGTTACAGAGTGCATGATATCCGCATGGACGGACAGACGGACTGACTTGCATAAATCGACTCAGAAAGTGATTCTATGAATATCCTCAGTAGTAACTATGGGACAATCTCGCTTCCTTCTACCTATTACAAAAAAAGCACAAAGTCATAATATCCTTACCACTATGTGTTGTAGGGTATAAAAAAATCTTAAAAATCTCTCTTCATAGATTCTTTTAAGATTCCACTTTTTTTGTAACAGGCCTTTCCTCTTCTCGAAAAACAGCCAAATCATTGTCTGCTAATTTAAACCACTGACTTTAAGCCTGGCGCCTAAAAAGCTGTCTCCTTTAATTCACCGCAACGAAAAGATTCAAATCTTCTACGACTCCCCTAGCTAAGCTTGATGGATGACGATGAAGGCAATGACATGAGGATAAAATTTATATTTTTATATATAACTTGTTTACTTCTTCGAGAATACAAGAGTTGGGAATTTATTTGCATTATACCTTGGTAATTACAACACAAATCCTTAAGCTGAGAATCAGTCTCCAACCAGAATAGAAAAAAAAAATACAATTCATTCACAGTTTCCTGTTTCTAAGCACCTATCAATATTAATCTCAGTTGCACCCTTTTTGTTATGAAAACCTGTAGGAAATAGCCTCCTCCTTCCCATATTTTTTGTCGTTGCTGTTGATCCTCACGGTGGATGTGTATTATGGCTCGGCATTATACTTAACCCGGTTTTTTCTATTCATTCAAGATTACTCCCTATTCAATTTTTGTTCCGTCTTCATTTACAGCTTCTTCATTCATATACAGCGATTTTTTTTTTGTTTGAATTCATTCAAGTTTCTGTTTCTTTATCCAACATCAATTCATTTGGTTGCTCCCTCCGGCGATGGTAGTAACATCAGTGGCAGTGAGTGGAGGTAGCGGCAGTAGTTCTTTCTGCAATTCAAGTAACTCATTGACTTGTACAATTGAAGAAGTGAACCTTACAGGTTAACTTTTTTCTTGGCCTCCTCCCCCCCGTACCCACTTCGGTATAGGGTGTCACTTTGGATCCAGTGTTTTTTGTTTTCATTCTTGTTTTTTTTTTTTTTCGTTGTTATAAAGCAAGCTACAAGTTCCACTTGTTAGGGAACTCTGGTGTGTGTATGATTCTCCGATTTTTTTTCTTGTTTATAATGAAGGAAAAAAATGGGAACTTCACACTAGTGTGAAGTGTTAAGCAACTTAAAGATATGAAGACCCATAAGAAGCAGCCGAGAAGTGGTAGAGGTAGAACAAAAAAAAAAAAAATGTCGAACTCTCGCTCTTTTTTTTGTTTGTACTCTCTCAAGTGCAGTACTGAAAAACAAAGAAGCAATGAACAGCAACAACAAAAAAAAAAAAAAAACTCAAAATAAAGAAAATCGCAAGTCAAGCTGTTTGTTGTCACCATGGTCGGTACACAATGAGATGAACTCGATGATTTTCTGGCTCAAAAAGCAGCTGTAACCAAGGAGTAGGGAAGACGAAGGGGGATTTTTCGGGTATTTCCAAATTCCAAAAATTTCAAAAAAAAAACAATTTCAGCTAAAACTCCAATTTTAGAGGCAAGTCTTTAGGAAACTTTTTTAAAAATGTATTGATCAGGTTAAAAAGTATCAGTCGGCTCTGCCAACAGACGTCTGCCCTCAGCCAATGTTCGATTACTTAAATATAGTTTTACTTCTGTTATGATTATTCAAACGCTTGACCCTCTATGGAGTGGGTTTTGAAGGAATGGGCTTTTTGGATGCTTACATGGTTTACTTTGAGCGTTTGGTTTCTCAAAATCTTGAATCCTATGGGGGAGGTACCAGAAGAAATGGTCCGATCTCTACCATCTTTATAACAGATCTTGTGTTGATGGAAATATTGAGATGTGCCAAGTCTGAAAGGAAACGGATGTTAATTTCGCGTTTTATAAGGTCCATGGATATTCAAAATTTTGACCCTTTGTGGGGGAGGTACCAGAAGAAGAGGACCGATAAATCCCACCTTCACAACAGAACAGATAAAAAAATGTGTGAAATATAAATAGAACCTGATGCTTATTTCGGATTATATAAACGTTTTGATTATTCAAAACCTTAACCCTTTGTGGGGGAGCTAAAAGAAGGAATTGTCCGATCTCTACCGCCTTTACAACAGATCTTGTGTTAATGGAAACATTGAGATGTGCCAAGTCTGAATGGAATCGGATATTAATTTCGCGTTTTATGAGCTCCATGGATATTCAAAATTTTGACCCTTTGTGGGGGAGCTACCAGAAGGAGAGGACCGATATATCCCATCTTCCCAACAGATCTTGTATTAGTACAAATAAAGATATGTGTGAAATAAAAAGAAAACCTGATGCTTATTTCGTATTTTATAAACGTTTTGGTTATTCAAAATTTTGACCCTTTGTGGGGGAGGTACCAGAAGGAGCGGACCGATATATCCCACTTTCAAAGAAGATCTTGTGTTGATGGAAATATTGAGATGTGCCAAGTCTGAATGGAATCGGAGGTTAATTTCGCGTTTTATGAGCTCCATGGATATTCAAAATTTTGACCCTTTGTGAGGGAGCTACCAGAAGGAGAGGACCAATATATCCCATCTTCATAACACAACAGATAAAAAAATGTGTGAAATATAAATATAACCTGATGCTTATTTCGGATTTTATAAACGTTTGACCCTTTGTGGGGGAGCTAACAGAAGGAATGGTCCGATCTCTACCGCCTTTAAAACAGATCCTGTGTTGATAGAAATATTGAGATGTGCCAAGTCTAAATGGAATCTGATGTTAATTTCGCGTTTTATGTGCTCCATGCATATTCAACAAGTTGACCCTTTGTGGGGAAGGTACGTGATAGAGTGGATCAATGTTGTCCATTTTCGCACCTGACCTAGCACTGACTGCAAATATTCGGATTTGCTAAGTTGGAGCAAAATCGAATCATCATTTCTCTTTCTGTGCAAAAAAAAATGTATTTTTTGAAAATTTCGACATTTTGTGGGGAGGTAGGTAACAGAAGGAGTGGGCCGTCCGATCGCGATCTAAGTTTGACAAAATATTATGATGTATCAATGTTGGACCAAATCGAATACTCCCTTCGAGAGTTATCGTGCGCATCAGCCAGACATATAGATGGACATCGTTGGCCAAGGACACCAAATGTCCTGAAAGGGATTTGGTTCAAAGACACCTAGGGTCTAAAATCGATATTTCGACTAGGTACGTTTTGATCGTATCAGATTATTAAAAAAACTAAGTTTGGACCTTCAAAAATTTTCTTTAAATAAATTCACGTTTGGACCTTCAAAAATATTCATTAAAAAAATTCACGTTTGGACCTTCAAAAATATTCTTTAAAAAAAATCAGGTTTGAACCTTCAAAAATATTCTTTAAAAAAATTAGGTTTGAACCTTCAAAAATATTCTTTAAAAAAATCAGGTTTGAACCTTCAAAAATATTTTTTAAAAAAGTCACATCCGGAACTTCCAAAATATTTTTTAAAAAAGTCACATCCGGAACTTCCAAATTTTTTTTAAAAAAAAGTCACATTCGGAACTTCCAAAATATTTTTTAAAAAAGTCACATTCGGAACTTCCAATTTTTTTTTTAAAAAAAGTCACATTCGGAACTTCCAAAATATTTTTTAAAAAAGTCACATTCGGAACTGCCAAAATATTCTTTAAAACATCCACGTTTATTGATCCTTGAAAAAATCTTCTTTAAAACATCCACGTTTATTGATCCTTGAAAAAATCTTCTTTAAAAAATCCACGTTTATTGCTCTTTGAAAAAATATTCTTTAAAAAATCCACGTTTATTGGTCCTTGAAAAAATATTCTTTAAAAAATCCACGTTTATTGGTCCTTGAAAAAATATTCTTTAAAAAATCCACGTTTATTGGTCCTTGAAAAAATATTCTTTAAAAAATCCACGTACATTGGTCCTTGAAAAAATATCCTTTAAAAAATCCACGTTTATTGGTCCTGGAAAAAATATTCTTTAAAAAATCCACGTTTATTAGTCCTTGAAAAAATATTCTTTAAAAAATCCACGTTTATTGGTCCTTGAAAAAATATTCTTTAAAAAATCCACGTTTATTGGTCCTTGAAAAAATATTCTTTAAAAAATCCACGTTTATTGGTCCTTGAAAAAATATTCTTTAAAAAATCCACGTTTATTGGTCCTTAAAAAAATATTCTTTAAAAAATCCACGTTCGTTGGTCCTTGGAGAAATATTCTTTAAAAATCCACTTTTATTGGTCCTTGAAACAATAACCATTAAAAATTCAAGGTTTAAACCTTCAACAATATTTAAAAAAATATATCCACATTTATTAGTCCATGGAAAAAGTTTCTTAAAAAAACATCCACATTTATTTGTCCTTGAAAAAATGTGTTTTAAAAAAATATATTTTTATAGGTTCCTGAAAATTTTTTCTCTAAAAAATTGGTCCTTGGTTATTGGTCCTTGAAAGAAAATTAATTAAAAAATTCACGTTTATTGGTCCTTGAAATAATATTCTTAAAAAATACCAAATTTGTGCCCTGGATGAAGCTTAAAAAGTTTTCTTAAGAAACTCAAATGTTTGGCCTTGAAGACCCGCTCAAAAATCTTCAACAGCTCCCCTTTTTAGATTTAAAAAACTTTGATAAAAAATTGTAAAGCTTTATATGCCAAAGTAATTTTTTAAAGAATTCCCAATTGTGAGCCGTGTTTAAAAAAATATTAACCCTTCAAAATCCAGCAAATCTCCTTTACCCAGTACGTATCTTAGAAAATCCCCACTTTTTGAAGTTCAAATCATTTTCCACGGATCGACATCCCTAAGACCTCAGTTATCAACATCATGCTTAAGTTCATCATCTTGGCGGCAGGCTGTTTGCTTGTTTTTGTAGTCGTTGCTTGTTTTTAGTCGGTAAATGAGTAGCAAACATAGCCTGGAGATAGTCTTGGCTTAGGTTGGGTTGGTTGTCTGACGTCCAACGACTGATGCTATGGTTGGTTGCTTGTTATCTAAGGCCTTCATTACATACACACATACCTATAAGCAGACGTACACGTACATACGTTCAATGACTGTCCTTTAAGATTTAATTTGAAGTAAACTCTTGTTTATTGGATGATGACGATGAGGCTGGCGAGATAATAATGCTGCTCCAATAATTCTGTTTTTTTTCGGTGTGCTCATGTTCGAAGTACACTCCAATGAAAAGCAGAAGAAGAAAAAAACGGCTTCCATGAGTCCACTTCTCATTCTATGCCTCGTCTTTTTTTTGCTTTGTTACTCAAGGGGTATTTTCTTCCTTGCCTGCTGTTCGTCTGCCTTGGCTGTTGTTGTCGGCATCATCGTCGTCCATCCGTCTTCATTCTGTGTCAATGAAGTGTGTCGTCTCTTAGATGAACCTTTAAATGCGTGCAAAATTTATATGTTGCATGCCTGGATAACACTTGTCAGAATCGTTGCTCTTGTTGTTGTACAACAACAGGAGGCTTGGCGAGGATTTTTTTTTAAATTGCATAGCATAAAACAGTAGTGCAATGCCTTAAAGTCATTTATGGAAAACGAGTGTTCAACGCTAACAAGCGTTGCTTTAAATTATTACCTCTCTCTTTGGGAGGAGGAAGTCTGAGATGAGCAACCTAACAATAGAGAGAGTGAAAATCATGAAATCAAAACTAGAACTTGGAAGAGAGTGAAAATAAATTGAAACATATAATGAAATTCTTTAATTTTTTTTTTCAAATACAGGTGGCTGAATATAAAAAAATTTGGGAATCTAGTACAATTTTTATACAAATTATTTTTAAGGTAATTCAGCTAACCTTTGACGATTACAGAATTCAACAAATCCAAGTCATTATTTGCCATCACTTTATTTTCAGCACTAATATTGTATCTTCCTCCAGCTAAATGAATATAATAATACTTCAAAAAAAAAAAAAAAAAAAAAGAAATCCATAAAAATAAATGCAATTCATATTAAATATGCAAAATTATCACCAGCTCAGCTAGCTGAAGACTTCTCCCTTAACATACGTTCCTACACCTCATAACTCATATCCACCATGTTCTCCAACATAAAATGTCACTACTTTTCTCTCTGGACAAGAAAAATCAACACAAATATGTTTTTTTAAAGCATTGTAAAAAAGAATTACGAGTCTTATTGCTAAAAAAGGCACAATAAAATAAAATTTAACAAAATTGCACGCACTTCAGCTATAAAATATGGCAAATGACTATTACTGCCTGACGCCATCTAATAGTCACATACGAACTGTGTATATCTACATACACACATTCGTTGTACGACAAATGTTAGCATATTTCAATTGCACCATAACGACTACACATGTACTCTCTTCGTAAGTACAAAATGTTCTGCAAGTTGAATATTTTTGTCATTTTGACTGCAGCGGGCACAGTGGTTAAGAATTTGGTTTTCAAAATCTCAATTTTATTTTAACAAAATCGATAGTTTTTTATTATTTTAATAAAATTCATAAAATAATATTTTCCTAAACAAAGCAGTCGACCTTAATGGAAAACTTTGAAAAAATATTCTTTTAAAAAATCCACGTTTATTGGTCCTTGAAAAAATATTCTTTTAAAAAATCCACGTTTATTGGTCCTTGAAAAAATATTCTTTTAAAAAATCCACGTTTTTTGATCCTTGAAAAAATATTCTTTAAAAAAATCCACGTTTATTGGTCCTTGAAAAAATATTCTTTAAAAGATCCACGTTTATTTGTCCTTGAAAAAATATTCTTTAAAAGATCCTCGTTTATTGGTCCTTGAAAAAATATTCTTTAAAAGATCCTCGTTTATTGGTCCTTGAAAAAATATTCTTTAAAAAATCCACGTTTATTGGACTTTGAAAAAATATTTTTTTAAAAAATCCACGTTTATTGGACTTTGAAAAAATATTCTCTAAAAAATCCAGGTTTATTGGTCCTTGAAAAATTATTCTTTAGAAACATCCACGTTTATTGGATCTTGAAAAAAATATTCTTTCAAAAAGTTCCTTTTAGTAGATTTTGAATAAATATTCATTAAAAACACGTTTTTAGGCTTTAAACAAATATTCCTTAAAAAAATCCACGTGTTTGGACTTTGAAAAAATATTCTTTAAAAAATCCACTTTTATTGTTTATTTATATATTTTTCAAAAAAAAAAAACCACGTTTATTGTTCCTTAAAAAAATATTTAAAAAAAATACTTTTTAAAATCCACTTTTGTTGGTTCTGAAAAAAATAAATTATTTAAAAAAAAATATTTTTTTAAAAAAAATCGCGTTTATTGGTCCTTAAAAAATATAATTATATTAAGAAATATTTTGTTAAAAAATCCACGTTTATTGGTCCTTAAAAAATTATTTATATTAAGAAATATTTTTTTCAAAAAATCCGCGTTTATTGGTCCTTAAACAATAAATTATTTTAAAAAATATTTTTTTTAAAAATCTACGTTTATTGGTCATTAAAAAATAAATAATATGAAAATATATTTTTTTAAAAAATCCAAGTTTATTGGTCCTTAAAGAAATAAAAAATTTGAAAAAATATTTTTTAAAAAAATCCACGTTTATTGGCCATTAAAAAATAAATAATTTGAAAAAAATTGTTTTAAATCAACGTATTTTGCTCATCAAAAAAATAAATTATTTATTTAATTTATTTTTTAAAAAACCGACGCTTAATGGTCCTAGAAAATATATTTTTTTGAAAAATCATTCTTTTAAAAATTCCACGTTAATTGGTCCTTAAAATACATATTTCTTAAATAACCCCCATTGAAAAATATTCTTTAATAAAATATTCTTTATTGGTCTATTGATCGTTGAAAGGGTTTTTTTAAAACCTTTGATTATTGACCTTTGGTCCTTGAAAATATATATCAAAAAAAAAAAAAAAAAAATCAAGAATATTTGTCCTGGAAAACTATTCAAACAAAATACAGATTATTGGTCTGTTGGTTCTTGAAAAATAATCTTTATAAGATTTAAAACTATTCTTTAAAAAAATTCACTATTACTGATATGCTAGTTCTTGGAAATTATTCTTTAAAAGATCCAAGATTACTGATTCTTTAAAGAAATCCACGTTTATGAGTCTGTTGCTCCTTGAAAAGAGTTCCTACCAAATCTTCAAATCCCCTTTGACAAAAATATCCTTTAAAATCTACGAAATTTAAATAAAAATATAAAAATGAAAATTTTTTTCTTAAAAACTCCATTTTTGTAGTCATTTTTTTATAAAAATATTAGAATGAGCAAATTTGGGCCCAATCGGATACGCTCTCCAAGACCAAGAGTTGGTGTGATCACGACAATGGCGATTGTTCTCGATTTTTTTAATACACCACTGATAATTGATAAATGTTGCTAAAAATTTTATTTTTGTAATACATTTCTTTAATAAAAATATTAAAATGACCAAAATTTTCCTAAAAATTCCATTTTTGTAGTAATTTTTTTTATAAAAATATTAAAATGACCAAATTTGGATCCAATTGGTTAACCTCTCCAAGATTTGTTGTGGGCTTCAGACAGACATTTATTTTGGCCGTATTAAATAATAAAAAACCTCAACGTAGTGTTGAGTATTTAAATCGATCAGAATTAAAAAATAAATTTTGTATTAAATTTCCCTAAGGAGAAGTGGAAAATGTGTTATCTTTTTAATCAAATAATATATAATAATGTTGAGTATAAAAATCTATCAAATTTAAAAAAATTGAATTTTTTCTTAAATTTCCCTAAGGAGAATTTTAAAATATTATATTTTTTGGTATTTGCAAATTTTGGAAATCCCAATTTGTTACTTTTCCAACACCGAAAAAATCATGAAAATATCTTCAACCGTTTAAAAGTTACAGCATTTTTACCGGAAACCACAATCACTGTGCATTTTATGACACACGTATGTGCATACGCATGTATGTGTAAGTGTGTGTGAGTGTCATTCCATGCAACTTTCAATTTGCCATTTGCTACTGGAATATACAAATGTATGTCCGTTGTAAAGTGTTCTCAACAATATTTTCATAGATTTACCCAATATGACACTCAGAAAACTTTTCAACACTATTACAACTCTCTCCCTACAATTCCCACACTCTCTCCTCTCTCGCACTCCCGTTTCTCACTGCAATGGTAACACAACCAAACAGACAATTACAATAACTTTCATATTGGCTTTGCACTACTGTCAAGAATATAGAATTTCTTCGATTTGCTGGATTGGAGTTGTCACTGATGGTAGTAGTGGTGTTGTTGTTGTTGCTCTTGCTGTTGTTGTTTTTGTTGGCTTACACAAAAAGTTATTGGTGATTTGAACGTGACCAAAAGCATACTTCAGCACGTACTTTACTACTGCAATGCAGCCCAACTGCTGCTATTGACTAGAAATGACTATAAAAAACAAAAAAAAAAAAACAACAAATACAAAACTTTAACACTGGAAGTTGGAGCGCCATCAACACCACCATCAAACCCAACAAAGTATTGTCGTCGTCGTCGTCGTATGGCACATAATGACGATGGCCCCTTCGTAAAAAAAGTGTTTGGCCACTCTTTTTCAATGACTACCACTTCCACTCTCTGAGTGTGTGTGTGTGTGTGTGAGAGAGGGAGAAGAGTGGGAGAGCAGCAGCACCATGTTGAATGTTATTATTAGTAACGAAATTAAATTGATACTATTGATTTTAATTAAAAATGTGTTTATTCCCCTTATTACGTGCCTGCTCATTTTGCGTGGTGGTGCGGCTGGCCATTTCCAAGATTTCCTCGGACCATTGTTGTATTTCTTTCTTTTTTTCTGTCGATAAATGCAATGGCATTTTGTGGCCCTGCACGTGCTTGTGGTTTTTATATGAAATGAAACAAAATGAAATGAAAGAAAAAGAAAAACAAAGAGGAAAAACGCAGCCAATTGAAACATGTTTAATTTCAATGTACCACCAAATGGAGGAACTTTTCTTTGTTTGCTTTATATATAAGTGTGTGTGATTAAGAGTGCATGTGTGCGTTTGAAGAAGAAGAAATTGCATTAACCTTTTTGAGGTCGTTGAGCAGTTAAATTATTAAAACAAAAATAAAATACAAAACAATGACATGCCACGTTGCAGTGAAACAAACGCAGAAAAATCATTATTTAAATGAGTTTAAGTGGCAGGCAATTTATGGCGGGTAATTAATACCAGTTAAGTGGAGAAATTGAAATTTATAACACAATAATCATAATTTCTGTTGAAAAATTCTCTTGGCTGAATTGAATTGCAAATTGCAAGAAAGTTAAGACATGTTTGCCAAATGAAATCTAATTTTTCTGTTTTAATATATTTGAGGCAAAAGGGGCTCATTTGTATTGAAACTGAAAAATAGGCTTTATTGGTCAACAATATATAATTTTCTTAACTGAAATCTGCGAAATTTAATAAAAATGCTCTAAAGAGTTGGAATGTGTATCAGTCGGCGTTTTCGAAATATATCTTAAACAGAACACATTTTGAGAAAGATCGCAAGTTTTTTTAGAAATATTGCACAATTGTTATTAATTGTATTTAGGCAGTACTTGGCAAAAAAAAAAGAATGAATTTCGATGATTTATCCAAGATTTTCATGCCAGAATTTTTTTCAAGAATTCCTGTCCTGACAAAAAATGTGGTTTTTTGACTGACTAAGGCATTTGTACCTCTCGTGGATATATGGATATAGAGTACATGATATGACTTCGAAAAGGTAATTTAAACAAAAAAAAATGATAATAACAATAATAATAATAATAATAATAATAATAATAATAATAATAATAATAATAATAATAATAATAATAATAATAATAATAATAATAATAATAATAATAATAATAATAATAATAATAATAATAATAATAATAATAATAATAATAATAATAATAATAATAATAATAATAATAATAATAATAATAATAATAATAATAATAATAATAATAATAATAATAATAATAATAATAATAATAATAATAATAATAATAATAATAATAATAATAATAATAATAATAATAATAATATAATAATAATAATAATAATAATAATAATAATAATAATAATAATAATAATATAATAATAATAATAATAATAATAATAATAATAATAATAATAATAATAATAATAATAATAATAATAATAATAATAATAATAATAATAATAATAATATAATAATAATAATAATAATAATAATAATAATAATAATAATAATAATAATAATAATAATAATAATAATTGAAAAAAATATATAATGAGCTTTCACTGGAATAATTTTAACAGCTGTCGGACGAGTGGCTTAGAAATGAAAGCAGTCTGAAGTTGGTTGCAGTTTTGTTATTTCACCCTGTATATCTCTAGGTGTATGTGAATGGGTTTTCGCCAAAATTTGAACACTTGATTCTAAGCTGTATTTGGTCGGATGTGGGGAAATAAATACTAGTTGGACAAATATTACACATATGGAGGACTATGAAATTGAAATCAGACAAAGATCTATATTTGAGCTCTATATGAATTTGGAACGATTCTCATCCAGAAAGTTCGTCATTGGGCCAAATAAGTGATTTGCGGAAAATTGAATTTCATTCGGACAATAAGTGCGACCTGCACTTTTTTACAAAAATACATAGGCAGACGGACGGGCAGATGGTTGGACATGAATAAATCGACTCAGAATGTGATTCCATGGAGATCTAGAAAAAACCTCATGCCTACCGGGAAATGCTTGAAATAACTTAACAAATATCGACAAACTTTTGATAGGAGGTCCTTGAAAAAATGTTCTTAAAAAATACCTATTTTTTCAGGAGCATATTTTAAAGCATTTTCTTAAAAAATTCATATTTTAGTCGAAAAATATTTGCAAAATCCAATCCAATTCTGAGCTAGGAAATTTTATAACGAAAATTTTACAAAAAAAAAAAAAAAAATCAGAATTATTCGTCAAAATCCTTGAAGTTTTGCCAGAAAGGCCTCAATGATACGTGTGTCTGAAATTTACATTTTTTTGTAGAATAAAGTCCTTTTAAACGTTTTGGAAAATAATTCGCCATATTTTACCTTAAAATAATATTGAAAAAAAAATCCTTAAATGTTTTTATTAGAAAGTTCTTAAAAGTACATATTTTGTGGCCAAAAATTATTTACAAAATCCAAGATTTTTAGCCAAGAAATTTATTAACGAATATTTAAAAAAAATATTACAATTCTTCGTCAAAATCCATGAAGTTTTGCCAGAAAGACCTCAGAGATACGTTTGGCCGAAATTGGACATATTTTAGCATAAAGTGCTTTAAATTTGTCGGAAATAATTAAAAATGTTTACCTTAAAATAATATTGTGTAAAAAAATTCTTCATTTTTTATCAGAAAGTTCCACAAAAGTACCAAGTTTTTGGCCTCGAAGTTCTTAAAATATCTTAAAAAAGTAAAAAAAAAATACCTCCATATATTGTGCTATTGATGGGAGTTATTCGAGAATACAATGCGTCATTTTTAGTTGAAATAGTTGTTTATTGGACTTTAAGTAGCATAGAATTTTGGAAGGAAGTGAGGTTCCTATATAAAAATTTTATGTTGGGCGCCACTATATATTTTACTCTTGGGAAACTATTTAATGTGTCATATTTAGTTGAAATATTTGTTTATGGGATTTTAAGTAGCATAGAATTTTGGGAGGGAAATGAGGTAAAATTAAATTGGGCGCCACCAAATATTGTTCGCTGTAGGATTTATTAGAGAATTCAATGTGTCATTTTTAGTTGAAATATTTGATTTGTAGTACAATAAAATTTTGGGAGGAAGTGAGGTTCCTATATTGCCTCCAACAGGGACCGTCAGGTGTATAATGTTGGAAAAACCTTTTGAGGTCTTAAGAATGTTATAAATAAAAAAATGGAGTTGAAATCAATTAAAGTTTTTAGAACCAAGCCATAAACCTATGTTGGCCACCAAATACTGAAATAGAATCTACGAAGTTAGAAAGTATCTCAGCTAAAAAAATATGGGATATTTGAAATATGAGCCGGATGCTTTTTTCGGATTTCGGAAATTCTTCGTTTTTTTTATCAGAAAGTTCCACAAAACTACCAAGCTCTTAAAATATTTTAAAAAAAGAAAAAAAAATACCGAGAAGTTCTTGGAAAACCTAACATTGTCATTGGAGCTCCTAAAATTATATAGAAATATTTAATTTAAAAAAAGTACGATTTTTACCAAAAAAAATTCTAAAAAAATATTTTTTTTTTGTAGAGTTGATAAAAGTTTATAAATGTTTATAAATTCCTTCCACCACTGGTTCCTAATGGGTTAAGACCGCACTGCTTGCATTTTCATTCTAAAAAAATATTTTTTTTTGTAGAGTTGATAAAATTTTATAAATTTTTATAAATGCCTTCCCCCACTGGCTCCTAATGGGTTAAGACCGCACTGCTTGCAATTTCATTTCATTAGCTGCAGTTTTGTGCAAACAGGAAGTCTCAAAACGTCTTAAGTTTTGATTTAATTGAATGTGTTTTCTGTTATTGTTTTGTTTTGTTTTTTTTTTCATTTTTTTTTTGCTCTTCCATTTCTATGCACGTCTTCCAATTTCGTTTCAACAACATTGTTGACATTTTCTATTAACGTTTGGGGTTTTCTTCGCTTCGCTTTGTTTTGTTTTATTTTTTCCCCTGCAACTGACTCCCACCATGGCACCGAAACAATGGCAATTCTCTCAGGCTTTAGAATGAGTTGTGAGTGTTTAGTTTTTCAATTTAATAACAATTTTTTTTTATTTAGTTTATTTTTCTTTTTTTTTTGCAATTGGTGTTGTTGTTTCTATTTTGACCACTTGAAAGAGCGAAGGAAAAATTCACATGGGCCCCTAATGTCGACAAGTGTGGCAAAATGTGTGTGATTGACGTTTGTGTGGCAGTGGTCAGTTGTGTGAGGTGCCACCACCCTGCGAGTGTTTGCCAAAGTGACAATGGACGTGATTGTTGCTGGGTTTGTTCTAAGCAGGAGTTTGTGGTGGCTGATTCCAGCTTGACTAAGCTTTGGCGAAAACTATAGAAAATTATTAAACGGAAGGAAGTCATAAAATTTTAGTTTAAAATATTTTTTTTTTTTATTACTCTCAGCTAAAAGAAGATTTATTAATATTGCATTTTAATAGCAGCCTGATTGTGAGCAATAAATTTATGCATTATGTGAGGCGCCATAATCTTCGGGAGTGGGGTGTGGGTGGTTGGCTATTTTCCCAGCTCTTTCTAAACTGGCATTAGTTTGTATGCTTTCTATTGTTATATGGCGATATAATGAGAAAATATTGTCTAGCTTATTGCCTTTTCTAGCTGCAGAAAAGGAAAATAGTTATGTCTTCAAACTTAGTTAAATTTATGGTTGAGTTTTTTTTTTTTTTTTTTTTTTTTTTTTTTTTTTTTGTGAAAAAAATATTATTCTTAGCTGCATTACAAAATTTGTGTCATTTTATAAAATTAATATTTTTTTATGGCAAAAGGAAAGAATGGAAAACTGCAGTAAAAATGTTTACGTTGAGCGCCACCATATATTGCGATATTGAGGGGAGTTATTAGAGAATACAATGTTTCGTATTTAGGTGAAATATTTGTTTATGGGATTTTAAGTAGCATAGAATTTTGGGTAGGAAGTGAGGTTCCTACTTTAAAAATTTTATGTTGGGCGCCACCAAATATTGTACCCTGGAAGAACTATTCAATGTGTCATATTTAGTTGAAATATCTGTTTATGGGATTTTGAGTAGCATAGAATTTTGGGAGGAAGTGAGGTTCCTACTTAAAAAAATTTATGTTGGGCGCCACCAAATATTGTGCTGAGGGGATTATTAGAGAATTCAATGTGACATTTTTACGTGAATTATTTGTTTATAGGATTCCAAGTAGAATATAATTTTAGAAAAAGTAAATTGCCTATTTAAAAATTTTATATTGGGCGCCACCAAATATTGTGCTGAGGAGGGTTTTTAGAGAACTCAATATGTCAATATTTGTTATTGGATTCCAAGTAGAATATAATTTTAGGAGGAAGTGAGGCTCCTATTTAAAAATCTTATATTGGGCGCCACAATATTGTGATATTGATGGGAGTTATTAGAGTATACAATGTGTCATATTTAGGTGAAATAGTTGTTTATTGGATTTTAGGTAGCATAAAATTTTGGGAGGAAGTGAAGTTCCTACTTTAAAAATTTTTTGTTGGGCGCCACCAAATAAAGTACTCTGGGAGAACTATTCAATGTGTCATATTTAGTTGAAATATCTGTTTATGGGATTTTAAGTGGCATAGAATTTTGGGAAGGAAGTGAGATTCCTACTTTAAAAATGTTATGTTTGGCGCCACCAAATGTTATGCTGAGGGGGGGTTATTAGAGAATTCAAAGCATAATTTTTAGGTGAATTATTTGTTTATTGGATACCAAGTAGAATATAATTTTAGGAGGAAGTAAGGTTCCTATTTAAAAATATTATGTTGGGCGCCACCAAATCTTGTTTTTAGAGAATTGAATGTGTCGATATTTGTTTATTGGATTTAAAGTAGAATATAATTTAAGGAGAATATAGAGAGAATATAGTAGAATATAATTTAAAAATTTTATGTTGGGCGCCATCACATATTGTACTCCGGAGGAGCTCTTAAAGATTTTAATGTGGCATTTTTAGGTGAAATATCTTCTTTATTGGATTTTAAGTAGATAGAATTTAGGCAGGAAATGTGATTCCTATTTTTATTTTGCCCTCAGACAGGTCCGTTATGAACAAATGGTTTGTCAACTCTTTGGAAAATAAAAAAAGACTGCGATAATTTGGGGTCATACTTAAAACACGTATTTCATAGCTTGCCATAATTTTTGTATCTTACACCACATAGTGGCAAGAGCATTAGGTATTTGTGCATTTGTCTGTAACATGTAGAAGGAGGCGCGATAGACCCATACTTACGTTTGAGGACCTTTATAGAATCACTTTCTGAGTCGATTTATGCATATCCGTCCGTCTGTCCATGCATTTTTGAGATCAAAATGCAGGTCGTATTTATTATCCGATTGACATGCTATTTTCCAAACGAAATTTGTTTGACCCAAGAACGAGCCCCGTTGAAATTGGTGAGAATCGATTTAAATGTATATATAGCTCCCATATATACCTTCAACCGATCTCAGGTTAAAAATAACCAAAATCAGACCAAATGACTTGTATTTTGTGCACATTAGACCGAATTTATTCTCGAAGCAAGTACATCAAATTTGGTGAAAATCGATTCCGATATGGCTATAGTAGCTCCCTTATATATGTTTCATCCGATTTGGGGTTTTAAGCCCCTCACATGCGTAATATGCACTCCACTACAATGATTTTTCGTACCAGATATCAGATACAGCTCAGAAATAAGTGTCTGAAATTCTGTCAAGATCGGTTAAGATTTGTATATAGCTTCCACATACATCTTTAACAGATTTCGGGTTAATTGTGCACCATATGGTCAATATCAGTCCAAACGACCTGAATTTGGCACATCCGAGCGAATTCAGTGAAATTTAGTGAAAATCAGTTCAAATATAGATATAGCTCCCTTATACAGGGTTGCCCATATTCGACGGACCCATGTTTTTTTTTTTGGGCCCGTTCCAATCGACGAGGCTTGTCCGCAGGCAATTGAATTTTGTACGGAAGCAAATGCAAATCAATGCGAATAATCCGTTGTAAAGTGGACCGAGCCATGCCCAACTGCTGAGAACGGCGTTTTTGGGATGTTATTGGGGACCTCTCAACACTGGCTCGTACGGCAGCGATATTCTCGGCCGATCGCCTTGGTCGACTTTTATATGGCCTCTTCGGATTACAAAGAGGCTTACCAGTCGAAAATTTTTCGTATAATGTAAATTGAATGTAAATTTCAACTATTTCAGAGCGCTCGAGTGGCGTGTATTGGTTCATGGTAAAAATCTGCTTGGACTGACGCTTCAAACGCGGTATGTCATTAAGCGATGTGACATCTCTGTCAAACGTTATGGCGTTGCCAGATGGGTCCGTCGAATATGGGCAATGTTTCATCCGATTTTGGGTTTTAAGTCCCTCACATGCGTTACATGCACACCAGAACCATGATCTTTTATACCAGATATCAGATACAGCTCAGAAATATGTTTCTAAAATGTTGTCAAACTCGGTTCAGATTTGGATATAGCTTCCACATATATCCTTATTCGATATCAGTTTAGATTATACATCTTCATCCGATTTTACCGTTATTGTCTACCATATATATTCAACCGAATTTTTCCATTTGGTGAAACTCGGTCCAGTATATATATTGCTTCAATAAATATTTTTTAATAAAATTCCTATCCATGTCATATTATGTACTATACAGCAATGTTATTTGCTACTATAGGTTCAAAAGCCTCCTATTCAAATATGTTGAAAATCGATTCGGAGTTGGATATAGTTCCTAAATTTTGAATACTCTAAAGCCATGATACGCATTCAAATAAGGTTCATAGTTGCTATAATCTACTTCACATAAATTCGCAATATACAATTTTTTGTTACGGGACCTCTACTGAACACGCATATTGTTGAGGGGTATCTTATAGTCGGCCCTAACCGAATTTTGAACTTTTCTTACTAGCTTTCTCTTTTGCTTGACGAAAACTCTCCCAAAGCCACCTCGATAGTTTTGCCTTTTATCAGACACGACATATCTGATTGGGGTTTCTAATGACCGACAACTCTCTCTCTCTCTCTCCCTACCTGTCTGTCTCTCTCTTTCTTTCTCTATATCTCTCGACTTCTGCAAACACTCCAGTTCTCTACATTTTATTTCTAGCCTTTGACATTTTAGCAGCCTATCAAAAAAGACAAATCACAGAATTAAACATAGAATAAATTTTAAACAAATGTGTGTTTGTTGCATATAATTCGCATATACAATTTCCAAATCACTTCGGAATAAATATCAAATACAAAAATAATTTAGAAATTATCTTGACAAAATATTGGCAAATATTTGAGCTAAAACTGCCTTCCTGCTCCTTGATGTAATGAAAATTGGACATCTCTGCATAATTCCTTCTCTCTCTCTCTCTCTTCCTCTCCATGTCTCTCCCCCCTCAAACTTGTAATTATTCTTGATTTCGTTTTAATAAACCGAAAACGTACACCAGGCGTATGTATGCTGAAGATAAAAATCTTAAAAACTCCTCTACGTTCAAGACATGATCCTGATGGCAGCTTAATTGGTGGCACTTCATTGTTGTTATTTGTCATTGATGTTGTTGCTGCTGGTGTTTTTGTTGTTCTTTTTGTTGGCAAAACTACTGCGACTCTCACAGTATCTTTAACTATTAATTATAATTTAAAAGTAGTATTTTTTTGCTATTTGTTGCTGTAATATTTATTTAATCTAAAGTGGAGTGGAGTGAAGTTGATTTCCCCACATCAAGTGACTATCAAGTGGCATGGTGAGGAGCCAATCTTGGGGCAGGCTGGCAGACAGTCATACACACAACTAGCCACCTGCTAGCTATTAGTTTTATGATGATCTCCTGTAGAGGTAGCGTTTTCAGAGTGGGGGAAGGGGGCATACAGGTTCTCGATTTTTTTCTCTGTTTGCCATTTTAATACACTGTTTATCTTTATGGCGCTTAATAAACTTAAGAGCTCCTCTATACGATATTCCATCATATTTATTTTTGTTCTGCTTTTTTTTATTTATTATTTTTTTTATAAACCACAAATCCTGTTTTATATTTTTGTGATGCCTGTTGTGATTATCGTTTACGAATTAAATTTTTCAATTAACTGCGGTCTATTTATGTTATTTTTATACGTGGTTTTTATGATTAATAATATTTGATTGATTTTAATCTGCTGAGTATAAACAAATATACATAGGCTCACACACACGCACACATATGTAGATTGTAATTAATAAAATAAATATGGTGTAGTGTTTATTTTTCAATGTTTGTGTATTATTTTTATGAATTATCAGGAATTGTTAATCGGTTTTTATGGGACTAGTGGATGTTGTGGGAAAATGTGCAGCCTTAAATAATGTTTTGAGGATTTTTATATCATGGCTAGAGAGGGTATACAGGGTTGCCCATATTCGACGGACCTTAGGGCCCATTCCAATCGACGAGACTTGTCCGCAGGCAACATTCTTTGCGTCAATTGAATTTTGTACGGGAACAAATGCAAATCAATGCGAATAATCCGTTGTAAAGTGGACCGAGCCATGCCCAACTGCTGAGAACGGCGTTTTTGGGATGTTCTTGGGGACCTCTCAACACTGGCTCGTACGGCAGCGATATTCTCGGCCGATCGCCTTGGTCGATTTTTATATGGACTCTTCGGATTAGAAAGAGCCTTATATGGCTCATTTTCTGTCTTAGAATGTAGTTCCCATTACGAACTTCAAATGCCAAATTTGAAACAATTCCGGTAAATAATGTCGCTAAAATCATCAAAATACCGAATATCGGGAAGTACCGTTATATGGGGGCTATACGAAGACATAGACCTACACAGGCCATTTTCTGTTTTAGGCCGTAGAATCTATTACGAACTTTAAATACCAAATTTGAAACAATTCCCGGTAAATAATGTCGCTAAAATCGTCAAAATACCGCACATCGGAAGGTACCGTTATATGGGGGCTTTACGAAGACGGGGACCTACATGGCCCGTTTTCAATACCAAAAGTCCTGCAGATATAATACACATTGGAGTAAAATTTGATCAACCTACCTAAATTCGTTCGGAAGCTTCGGACGGATTTTGCTAAATCGACATAGAATTTTATGCTGATCAAGAATATATATATTCTATGGGATCTAAAATGTACATTTCGAGGTGTTACAAACGGAATGACAAAGTTAATATACCCTCCATATTGTGGTGGAGGGTATAAAAAAAAACATATGACAGGGTGGTTCTTTTATTCGTTACTGTTTTTCTCCTCTTGGGTTTTGTACACTATACGGATACCATGATACAGCAGCATCCAATCGTTTTTGCTACTATTTTCTTCTCAGTCTTGAACCTTTTGACTACCACACTGATCGCAAGTACTCGTGATCGATCCATATGAGGCAAAAGAATAAATGTATTTTAAAACACATATCCTTCAGATCTCCCGCTCTCGAGTATTTTTCACTCGCGGATATTATCGAGCAATTCTAAGCTCTGGTAAAATAGCATTGCTTTGTCGTCTGCTCAAAGGAGAGTAAATTGTGGTTTTTCTCTTTGTATCATTTTTTTGTACTATTTTCATTTTCTCACGGATAGAGCACTGCCAAATCCTAATATAGAACTATATATTGATTCTGGCACCCCAGACATGGACATTTAAAAAAGTTTTGATATTTATGGGATCCCTTTAAGGGTCTCCTATTTTATGACGGTCAATTAGGATTTACACATGACTCTAACACTGTGTGTAACACTGTTCAGTTTCTTAAATTTCACATGGGGCAACATTCTTTTTCTATGAAAATATGAAATAAAACCAGTAAAGAAAGTCATAATGATACCCTACACCACTGTACCAATTTAGTAGAGCTCCGCATAACAATTAAAAGTTTTTATGGGAGAATTCAATCATACACGCTATGATTAGAATTATAATTTAAAGTTCAAAAGACTTAATATGCCGAAGCATTTGTATTTTTTAAATTCGGACTTGTATTGCCCATTTGGTGCACAACTAATTTGAAATCGGATAAAGATATATATGGGAGCTATATCCAAATCGAAACCGATCTCGATAAAATTTGGCAAAGATATTTCTGAGCTGTATTTGATCTATTTCCCCGAATATCGTTGTTACGGAGTGCATATTACGGCTGTGGGTGACAAGTCGGACGAACATTATATATGAGAGCTGTAGCTATATATGAGCCGATCTTCACCAAATTTGACATACTAGCTTCTAGACTCAATTCGGTCGTAAGTGCCAAATTCCATCCCATTTGGACAAATATTAGAGGTTTGGTGCACAAAAAAAGGGTAAATCGGACGAAGTTATATATGGGAGCTATATCCAAATCTGAACCGATCTCGATAAAATTTAGCAAATGCATTTCTGAGCTGTATTTGATATATTTCCCCAAATATTGTTGTTACAGAGTGCATATTACGACTGCGGAGGACAAAAGTAACCACATTATATATGGGAGCTATAGCTATATCTGAACCGATTTCGATAAAATTTGGCATACTTATTTTCAGGCCTAATTTGGTTGTTTGTGCAAAATTCCATACTATTCGGACTGATATTACAGGTTTGGTGCACAATAAAAGGCAAATCGGACGAAGATATATATGAGAGCTATATCTAAATTTTGAACGATTATCTCCAATTTCAATAGGGTTTGTCCTTGGGCCAAACAAATGATCTGTGCAAAATTTCATCTGAATAGGACAATAAATGCGAACTGTACTTTCTTTACAAAAATACATGGACAGACGGACGGACGGACATGCATAAATCGACTCAGAATGTGATTCTATGCAGATCATCAAAAGGAACTATGGGTCTATCTTGCTTCCTTTTGCATGTTGTTTGTCACAAAAACATAATACCCCGACCACCTTGTGGTATAGGGTATAAAAATTTCCTTTATAGACTTTTTCATATGATATTTTTTTTTTTTTCTTGTAAATATTTGTATTTTTCAATTTTATAGAACAACAAGTAAGCAAAGGCTACAGTCGAGCGGGACCGACCGTTGAATACCCTACAACACTATAATAAACGATACAGTTTATATAGGCGAAATACTCGAAATAATTCCACAAGATATTGTGATAAATAATAAAAGAAAACCATCAGGTTTCGTTCTCTAATTTTCGAATAATAGCAACTTCAACTAATTTGCTCATTTCCAATTTATTGGTAGATGTTGCACTTAAATGGTCTTCCTAGATCTGGAACCAGTATTTCCCAAAGACCTATAATCTCTCAGAAGTAGCAAAAGATTAACATTTATTATTGGTTTTTGACTGAAACGCATCTATATAAGATACAGACATTTGACTATATTCTTCAACGAAATCAGCGTTAACGAAATAGTCAGAAGTGCGTCTATCCTGTACTTGTGAATTCTCCAAAAAGTCACTGGAATGGTCATTTTCGTATTTTGTCTACAAAAGTTGGCAAACTATTTCACACATTGAATATTTTTGGATGGCCATCCAAAACTGCTCGGCTTTTTGCAATGCCCGTAACCCCCTTTCAAATGTGCGTGAGGATCGGGCGATAATTACGACCTGCTGACAATTTTGCAGTTTTTTTGGTCCATTTCAACCCCTAAATATATGGCGATCATCTCCAAAAAGAGTAGGCTTCTATTCTGACCCTCATCTGATCCCCATGCAAAATTTCGTTAAGATCGGGCCATAAATGCGATCTGTATATAATATCCTGATATCCTAACTACTTAGTTTTGTTAGCTGTAGAAATATTACCAAATGTTTAATTCAAAATGAAAATATGCCAAAAATATGACAAAATTGAAAAAAATATGAGAAAATGTTACAAAATCAATATTTTCACCTTTAAAGAGATATTTTTATGCGATTTTTTAGACGTTGTTTCTTTCCTGCCAAGAGGCCATTCTGAATTAATGAGAACTGTCGAAATCAGTTCAGCCGTTCTCGACATATAAGAGATCTTTCAAGCATATCTTCTTTGATAGACATATATATCGCACATATTTTGCTATGTATCCGATTTGTTGGATGTTAACATCAATGTAAAGATCAGGAGTAACCTTGTCATGGCTTTGTGATTTCGCCGGGATTTAAAATATTCGCGGTTTAATGAAAATTTTTGAATTTTTTCAACACAAAAGATATGGTCTATTTTACCCGCTAAACTCTAGCTACATGCGAAGTTCCCCGTCGATTGGTCTATAATTGCGACCTGTATAGCTACTGCAAAATCCGACATTTTTTCAGTTTTTGGTCCATTTCGACCCCTAAATATTATGCGATCATTTCCAAAAGAAATAGGGTTCTATTCTGACCCTATCCCCACCTCCATTCTAAATTTCGTGAAGATCGGGCCATAATTGCGACCAGTAGAGTGATTACAAATTAACATGGACAGACGGACAGACGGACGGACGGACATACATAGCTAGATCGACTCAGCTTGGCGAGCTAGGAAGATCCATATATATTTTCCTATATGGGAAACCAATATTTCGTGGTGTTACATAATTTTTGGCCCAATCAAACTTATAATACCCCCAACACATAGTGTTGTAGGGTATAAAAACTGAGCCCCTGGTATTGTCAAGAAATTATTTAAAATAACTTCAAAATTATTAACATATATTTAAAAGTCATTATCTGTCAATAATAACACCTAATTTATCTATTGGCTCATTTATCAATGCCAAAAATTAATTACAGCAGGAGTTTCAATTCAATTAGCTACATCATCGTTATTTTTTCACAACCTATATGCCAAGCCTGTTTCGGCAGCAGTCTTTCCAAAGAAAATCATTTTGGCATAAGGCATTTTGTTCAATCATTTACAACAAATGTATGCTTCATAGACCCTTCATCAGCATCGTCATCATACGCATTGTCATCATCATCAAACATAACAACAACATTTATCTGTCTGATTCCATGATGATTGATTGGTCCTCCCTCAACATTTTAAAGAGATTTCATGGTATGACAACCAACATGGTTTTTTTTTCACAGAGAAAAAAAGCATTTAATTCCAGGGAAACATAATGTCATAACATCATCCCATTTAGGGTCTGGAAAAGAGTGATGGGAGAGAGAGAGAGAGAGAGAGGGGTAGGAGAAGACTCATTTTTCTACTTTCAAGAGAATCGCTTTATCATTGATGCCATCAACGGCAAATTATCACAAAACTGATGTGTTTGACATACTTGTATGAAGGTCTGGTTGGCAGTTAACTCATTTTGCGACGTTTCTTTTACATTTTTTTTTTTTGACAAAGGTTTTGTAGTGGGAAACTTGAGCTGTAGGAGTAGCAGTTCATTGCCAGCCATCTGTGGGCTGCTGCTGCTGCTGCTGCTCTTGATCGCCATTTTCATAGGAAAAACTTCCTTTGAACTTCTTCTTCCAAGAACATTGAAAATGGAATGTAATGAAGATGAGACGGATGACAATGACAACAAACGATGACACGTTTAGACGTCATACGCCCACGTTTAATTAATTTTATTTTCCACGTAGAGAGGGAGAGGAGGGAGGGGAGGGTGGGAGGGGAGGGTGGTAGGTTAACCCAGCACCCGAATAACTGTTATGGAACACATTTTTGAACAATAAAAGTAACACAAAACACTTGCAACCGTGGCTACATATTAAGTAGGAAATTCCAATGCTTAAATACCACCCTCCCCCCACCCCCCTATTCCAAGGTGTATGCCCATCGATGATGATGATTTTTCTTCCACATAAATGTTTTTGCCTTAAATATCCATAATTCAGTTATGATTACAGAATGGTGACGCATCGGGTTTATGGTGTCCATGCCATCACCACTCCACTCCACAACAACAAATTGAACTCCAGGAAAAAATATACAAAGGTCTTTGTCGCATGCTGAATATTGAATGAAATAAGTGGCGTCACCTCAACGTCATAGCCCAGCAAATTCAACTCAACTCGTTGTGTGTCTGTCTCTCAGTCTATCTATGCCTGTCACCCATCCCAATTTCTGAGGCAGACACGCACAAGCCATTTTGAATAAAATCCATAATTGGATGAACTTTTCATAAGAAACAAAAAAAAAAGAGTTTATTATTTAAACGAGAGAAAAGGTCATAAACGTCATGATGAATGTGACAATAAAAATGCAAACGAAAAACATGAGCTCTTCTTTTTGAAACAGACACACACACACCCAAACACAGTGTCAATTTTGAAACAAAGGAATTTTCATGAACATAATCATAAATCAAGAATCAATAGAATATTGAAAATCATTAAGATGATTATTTACTGTCAAAGAATTATTTTTGATTTTGATTGGATGACATTGATTTGGAGGGAAAGAATTTGAAAATAAGATTTGAAAAAAAAAAAAAACACAGATAGGAGAATTTTCTTACTCCAAAGACACTCTTGGTGGGATATTATTAAAAATCATTGGAAAAAAAAGTCTGCCCGCTCTTCTATATAAGGAAGTGCTCCTTAAGGACTTTAATATATAGAAGATTAGCCTCAAATTTGCAGATTTTCGCACGTCTTTTTTCCATATATCGCATAACCCATCCAGCTTATTTTTAGTTCGAAGGCCTTAAAAAAGTCCAGAAAAAAAGTTATTCGTGATGGAATTTAAGCGGGATAGTGTGATTTTTATACCCTCCACCATACTATGGAGGGTATATTAATTTTGTCATTCCGTTTGTAACTCCTCGAAATACTCATGTCAGACCCAACAAAGTACATATATTCTTGATCAGCGTAAAATTCGAAAACGATTTAGCCATATCCGTCTGTCTGTCTGTGTGTCTGTCTGTCTGTCTGTCCGTCTGTATGTCTGTCTGTTGTAATCACGCTATATTTCGAACAAATTGAGAAAGAAGGCTAAAATTTTGCACACATGTATATTTTGCCAGTCGGCAGGTTAAGTTCGTAAATGGGCCATGGAGGTCCAATTTATCATATAGCCCCCATATAACGTTACCTCCCTATATTCGGTATTTTGATGATTTTAGCGACATTATTCACCGGACTTGTTTCAAATTTGGCATTTGAAGTTCGTAATGGATCCTACAGCCTAAGACAGAAAATTATCTATGCAGGTCCACGTCTTCGTGTAGCCCCCATATAACGGTACCCCCCGATATTCGGTATTTTGACGATTTTAGCGACGTTATTTAGCGGAATCGTTCCAAATTTGGTATTTGAAGTTCGTAATAGATACTGCAGCATAAAACAGAAAATGGGCCATATAGGTCTACGTCTTCATATAGCCCCCATATACCGTACCCCCCGATATTCGGTATTTTGATGATTTTAGCGACATTATTTACCGGGATTGTTTCAAATTTCGCATGTGAAGTTCATAATGGATACTTCAGCCCATGCCAGAAAATTGTCTGTGCAGGTTCATGTCTTCGTATAGCCCCCATATAACGGTACCCCTCATATTCGGTATTTTGATGATTTTAGCTACATTATAAACAGATTTTTCTTCAAGTTTCGCATTTAAATATTGTAATAACTTATGACAAAAGTTGCCTATGCAGGCCCACGTCGTCGTATAAGCATTCGGTATTTTTAAGATTTTAACTGAATTTTTAACGGATTTTATTTTATTTTATTTTTTTTTTTTTTTTTTTTTTTGGAAATTGCCAAATTTGTACCAAATGGTGGAGGGTATTAAAAGTTTGACCCGGCCGAACTTACAGCTTTTTAACTTGTTTATATTTGGCTGGAAAACCACAAGTGGCTATCGTTAGAGCACTCCAGCATTTAAGTGTAAATAAATCTTTTGTGTCTCGTACCATCGCTCGTTACCGTGATACTGGTAGCGTAGCCCTTCGTCAAGGAAGTCGACAGAAGGTGGAAAACAGCAAACATCGGCAGAAATGATTCGAACAGCAAAGAAGCGACTGGATCGAAACCCGCGTCGCAGTGGCCGAAAAATGGCTCGTGAGGTGAGCTGAACATATCGCAATATTCCATTCGGCAAATTTTGAAAAAATGAGCTCGGGGTTAAGCCATTGAAATACCAAAAAGTGCAAGAACTTACACCGCAACAAAAAGAAAATAGACAAAAAAGAGCTGAAGAGCTTCTTCGCTTGGCCGAAAGTGGTGAACTGCCGAATTTGAGTTTCTCCAATGAGAAAACATTCGTTGTCCAGCTGTTTGTAGACAAACAAAATAACCGTATTTACTTGCCACAGAGGTCAGCTGAAAATGTGCACCTTCGGTTGGCCACCAGAACTCAAGCGCCGGCCATGGTGATGGTGTGGTGCGGGCAACCATAATAGCCGATGGTCGCTGTCCGCTCGTATTAATCGACCGTGGCATCAGAATAAATGCCGAATATTATCGCGAATATATTCC
Source organism: Musca domestica (assembly GCF_030504385.1). Classification (NCBI taxonomy): domain Eukaryota; kingdom Metazoa; phylum Arthropoda; class Insecta; order Diptera; family Muscidae; genus Musca; species Musca domestica. Next base: position 7,026,485 of record NW_026712321.1, on the reverse strand, counting down.
GGAGGGTGTATTAAAGCCTTTGGCAATCCAACAGGACTCAGCACCATCGCACCAATCCATTGGACTTGAAATTGGAATTAATATAAAATTTAATTCAGATTTGGCACATCTCAACATTTCTATCAACCTTAGATCTGTTATAAAGATGGTAGAGATCGGTGCATTCCTTCTGGTACCTCCCATACAAAGAGTCAACATTTTGAATAACCAAAAGAATCAGAAAATCCGAAATAAGCATCCGGTTCTCTTCATATATCAGGCATTTCAACATTTTCAATAACACAAGATCTGTTATGAACATGGTGGAGATCGGACCATTCATTCTAGTACCTCCCCCACAAAGAGTGGAAATTTTGAAATACCAAAACCATCATAAAATTCGAAATAAGCATTCTGTTCTCTTCAAATTTCGCACATCCCATTATTTCTAGTGACCCAAGTTCCGCTGTGAAGATGGGATATATCGGCGCACTACTTCTGGAACCTCTCCCGCATAGTGTTGAAGATTTTGAACTCTCAAAGGAAGCGAAATAAGCCCCCAACTCGGTTCAAATTTCACACATTCAAACATTTCTGTTAACACAAGATATGTTGTGAAGATGATATAAATTTGCGAATTGTTTCTGGTATCTCATCCACAAAGGGTCAATACCCCGACAAATATTTTTTAAAAGAATCGCGATTTCTTTCAGAGAAAAATCTAAAAATATATTAAAAAAACTTCATTCATAAACAGAAATCCGTTGAAAAATATTTGAAAAAACTTAAGGACTTTTGTCGATAAAACCCAGATTTTTTACACCAGAGTTTCTGTCTGACAAACCCTGGGAAAATTAAAAAATCTAAGTTTTTCAATTGGTGGCCCATTGAAAAAAACTTGAAAATTATTTTTTTAGGAATAAATATTTTTAAAGATTTCATTTTTGACCATAAAAAATATTTTAAAAAAATCAACGATTTTGTTGATACAATCCTTATTTTTTACCGCTAAGAAGTGCTGGAAAAAATTAATAATTCAAGATTTTCAATTGGGAAGACCTTAACAAAATATTTTTTAAAAATCGATTTTTCCATTGAAAGACCTCGAAAAATATTTAAGAAAAAATTACTATTTCTGCAATTGAAAAAAAAAAATTAAATCCATGATTATTTGCCAAAAATGCAACTTCAAAGCATTTCTGAGAGGGGACAACCTCAACAAATAAAATATACGATTTCTGGCCGATAAGGGCTTAATAAGTTTTTTGGGACGTTCCAGAAAAATATTTTCACGAATCCTCCATTTTGATTGGGAGGACTGTGAAAATGCTAAAAATACACCATTTTTCCCAGCAAAGATATTGAAAAAATAGTTTATCTTCCGATGTAAACTTTCAATTTTTAACTCCTCTTTCACAATTAGTTGTTTTTTCCCACAATTTGGCTATTCCATGAAAAAATTACATTTATTGTATATTTAATGTTTATTATATTGTTTTTTTTTTATTTTTTTGCATTGTTATTTAAGATTTTAATTCTAACTTTTTTTATTCAATTTTTAAATATTTTATTATTTATTGGATCTCCTCTAATTCAATTTAATTTCTAACCACAAATTAAATTACCTCAAATGATTTATAGAGCTCTCAACAAAATTAATATTTTCGAAAAACCGGAGAAGAGAGGGATAGAGTGAGATATTAAAATGTGTCTCCTAGGTCATACACAAGCGTTTAATAATTTTGATTGATTACTTTGGTGTCTGGTGTAGTAGTGTGCGTGTGTGTGAGAGAGAGAGAGCGCTCATGTAGATGGGTCAGTGTCAAAAGAAGAAAAATGCGTTTGGCGACCTAATCGACGTTGTAAAACCTTTTACCTTAATAATGTAAATGTAAAATGTCTTAGTAAACCAAGAGTTCACCTTCAATGTTTTCACGAGGAGAGAGACTTACTCTTCCTCTATCTCTATCTCTCCCAGTCACGTTGGGGTAATAAAATGTTGTTGGATTACTCCGAAGTGTGTGTTTGTGTAATTTGCGCCTTTAAGCAATTTAAACTCTTTTTTTTGGTAATTTAGCATTAATTTGATTTCGGTGGGTTTCTTTTGATTTGGTGCGGTGGAATTTTTAGTTATAATTATTTAATAAAATTTCGTTTTTGGTAAATTATTGCCAAAGGGCAATTGATTTTATTACTCGACTTTGGAGTTGGGGGTAATTAAATTAGAGAGCGATTAGAAAATATTTAACTCTTTTTGGTAATATATTATTTAAGGTGGGGGGAATTGTAGTTGTTGTAGAAAATATTTAACTCTGTGGGTAATTTTTTTTATGTAGTGTGATGGAATTTCTTGTTTATGCCTTAAAGTAAATTATTATTAACAACTATAATTTTCTTGTCTCTCTTTTGCAGGTCCCCTCTCTGAAGTACAGACCGCTGTTGGCCTCGAGGTAGCATTGCCCTGCGACCTAATGCCAGGTACCATGATGGCTGATAAGGTACAATTGGTAATTTGGTATCGTCAGGGCAATGTTAAGCCTATCTATACGTAAGTACACCAATAATAATTATTCGAAAATAATTAAAATTTATTTAAATAGACATTAGAACAATATTTTGATGATTATTATTTTTTCTTCAAATAGAAAATATAAATTTAAAATAAAAATAAAAATATTTGGTCAATTTTAGAAAAAATCGAAAATTATTGTAAATTAAAACTATTTAAATAGGAATTGAAAATTCATAGCTGGCATTAAAATTAACAAATATAAGGAGGTTAAAATATTGCATAGAAGATTTTCTTTGAAAAGATGCCGGTCAGTTGAGATAATTTTTGCAAGGATAGTTTATGAACTCTAATGGGATGCATGAACAAGTTAAAACGTATCAGCCAATATGGCCGACAGATACATACCCTCAGCCAATGTTCGATCATTTAAATCTATTCTGACTTCTATTCAAATTGTTGACCCTCTATGGAGTCCGTTCCGAAAGAATTGACCAATATTGTCCATTTCGTACCGGACTTAAATAAATATGATATAAATATTGTGACGTGCCAGGCTTGGACCATATCGACTACCTACTTTACTTAATATGAAATATGTGATAGTTTTTAGAAAATGCTGAAATATGCGTTAATTGCCAGATATAGTCGACTGAAGTATTCCATTTTCATAATCTACCTAATGCCGATAAAATATTGCTATGGGCAAAATTACAAGAAAATCGAGCATTTATGTCCTATTTTATGCGAACCCATAATTTCAGATCAAAGATTTTATACCCTCAGCCATATGGCTAGAGATACGGTCAAACGTGCCTAGTCGAAATAACGGTTTTAGACTCTAGGTCTCCTTGGACCAAATCCGTTTCAGGACATTTGGAGTTGATCTAGCGATGTTCGTCCGTCCATCTGTCTGTCTGGCTGGTTCGCACGGTAACTTGATACATCGTAATATTATCATCAAACTTAGATCGAATTCGGATATGGACAATATTGGTCCATTCCTTCTGGTCCTTCCCAAACAAAAGGCCGAAATTTGAAGAAAAGCATACTCTATCAAGTACCCCCCCCCCCCCCTCACAAAGGGTCACAATTTTGAATAACAATTGTAACTCGTATAAAATGTTATATAAGTGTCCGATTGTCTTCAAATTACTCACAGCACAATATCTTTATTCACCCATGGTCTGGGAATATATGGAATATATGGAATATATCGGTTCACTCTTTCTGGCACCTCACCCCCCACAAAAGGTCGAAAAAAATATATTTTCTGCACAAAAAGAGAAACGATAATCCGATTTTGCTCCAACTTTGAAAGAATTAATATTTGCTTCAGTGCTAGGTCAGGGGCGAAAATCGACAATATCGGTCCACTCCATCAAGTACCTCCCCCGCAAAGGGTCACAATCTTGAATAATTCTAACTCTTGTAAAATGCGATGTGAGAGTCCGATTGTCTTCAAATGTTACACATCCCAACAATCCTACTAACCCAATGTCTGGAAGAAAGATAGGATATATCGGTCCACTCTTTCTTCTACCTCCCTCACAAAGGGTCAAAATTTTGAAAATTCATGAAGCTCAGAAAACACGAAATTAATATCCGATTCCATTCGTACTTGGCACATCTCAACATTTCCATCAACACACGATGTGTTATAAAGATGGTAGAGATTGTACCATTTCTTCTGGTACCTCCCCCACAAAGGGTTAACATTTTGAATAAACAAAACGATCATACAATCCGGAATAAGCATTCGGGTTTCTTCAAATTACCCACATCCCAATATTTTTATTAGCCCAACGTCTGGTGTGTAGATGGGATATATCGGTCCACTCCTTCTGGTACCTCCTCCACAAGGTGTCAAAATTTTGAGTTACCCTGAAGTTCGTATAACGCGAAAATAACGTCTGATTTTATTCAGACTTGATGCATCTCAATATTTCCATCAATACAAGATCTGTTATATAGATTGTAGAGATCCCACCATTCCTTCTGGTACCTCCCCCCACAAAGGGTTAATATTTTAAATAACCAAAACTATCATAAAATCCGAAATAAATATCGGATTGTCTTCAAATTTCACACATCACAATACTTTTATTAGCCCAAAATCTGGTATGAAGTTGGGATATGCCGGCCCACTCCTTCTGGGACCTCCCCTAATAAGAGTCAAAATTTTGAATAACTCCACAAACAAAGAGTCACATTTTTTATAACTTGCGAAACAAGTCGGGAATTATTTACAACTTGCTATATCTAAATATTTCTCTTAACCAGAAATCTGATATGAATATGCAATGTATCGGAATTTATGATTTCGTAAAAAATTGGAAATAAATTTTAGATTTTCTTCAAATTTTGCACATACCAATATTTTTATCTGTATTGGATAAAGTATGAAAACGATACTTCGGTCCGCTATATCTGTTGCCGCTCATTGCACATATCTCATATAAAGTATAGGAAGTAGTCGATATAGTCCACGTTATAATATTTTTATGAGTCTTTGGTCAAATACGAATTGGTCAATATTTTCCAACTGCTTCGGAACGACCCCCATAGTGAGTAGACATTTTGAATAATCATAACTTAAGGCTGAAGTTGTATATCTGTCGGCAAAACCGACTGATACTATTTTATTCGTTTACCTTAATTTTTATACCCTCCACCTTGGAAAGGAGGTTATATTAACTTTGTCATTCCGTTTGTAACATCCTTAAATATTCGTCTTAGACTCCATAAAGTATACATATTCATAATCAGCATAAAATTCTAAGTCGATTTAACGATGTCCGTCTGTCTGTCCGTCTGTCTGTCCGTCTGTCTGTCCGTCTGTCTGTTGAAATCACGATACAGCCCACATTATTTGACGTAGAGCGCCAAAATTTAGCAGAGCTATTTGCATTGTGTCTAGGATGTTTAGTATTGAAAATGAAATATATTGGTCCACGTTCTGGTATAGTCCCCATATAACGGTACCTCCCGATATTCGGTATTTTGATGATTTATGCCACATTTTTTCACGGATTTGTCTGGAAATTGGTATTTGTAGGTCATAAGGGGTTCCTGAGCGTGTGGCAAAACATTGCATGTATAGGTCCACGTTGTGATATAGCCCCCATATAAACGTACCTCCCGATATTCGGTATTTTAGGTTTTTTGCCACATTTTTGCACGGATTTGTCTAAAAATTGGTATTTGGTTTCCAGCTCCGGTGGCGAAACATTGCATGTATGGGTCCATGATCCATATAACGGTAACTCCCGATATTCGGTATTTTGATGGTTTCTGCCACATTTTTTCAATGATTTGTCTAAAAATTGGTATTTGTGGGTCATAATGGGTCCTAGTTCGTGTGGCGAAGCATTGTAATTATAGGTCCACGTTTTGGTGTAGCCCCATATAACGATACCTCCCGATATTCGACATTTTAATGGTTTTTGCCACATTTCTTCTAATGTTTCTTTTACCCTAAGGTGGAGTGTATTAAAAGTTTGGCCTGGCCGAACTTAATGTTTTTTTACTGCTTAAATTTGAAATTTTATTTATTTTCAATATTTTTTGCATTCAGAAATTCCCATTTCTCATTTCTTGAGAATCAAAATAAAAATTTGTCTTAACCTCAATTTGTTTCCATTTATTTCCCGTCCGAAAAAAATGAGATTTATTAAAGAAATCTGATTTATTTCCACTGGATTGCTGGATGAATTATTAAACCGACGAGAAATGTTTATTTGTCTTGGCATTTCTTCGAACATATTTGCTGGCTTTATTACATTACGGGCTAGCCATGCTAGGCTAGGCAGAGGAAGATAAATAAGTAAAGCACTCAGTCAGCCAGCTAGGCTGCTATGCAGCCATTTTTTCTTCCAGCCTTTTGGCCTTATACATAACATAATTATTATTTACACCCGCATTTTATGTTGAATATTTCTTTGGAGATACCGTGACTGCCCCTACTCCTCCTCCTCCTCTCATCTCTTCTTGGTATCACTACCACTCATTTGGAATAATAAATATTAAGGAAAACACTTTATTCCCAATAATAATTTCCAGAAATTGTGGCAAGGTCTTATGGTACTTATTTGGTGTTTTTGGGTGGTGGGGAGGTCTGTGGTATTGACCAAAGAGAGGATGTGCCCAGAGAGAAAAAAAATTAACGAGGCGCCTTAAATTGTGTTGTTCTTCAACTCAAATCTTTAATGGACCTCATAAAGACATTTTTGGACGGCAAGAAATTCCAGCGCTCCTGGGGATAGGCCGGATGGCTGGCTGGAAGGTGTAGCTGTTTTTTTTTCTCCCCCTTTTTCTCCCTCCTCTCTTGCCTGCCTATATTTTGTACATCATGTTTGCTCTTCATTAGTTTAATTAATTGTTGTTATTAATGAGTTTTATTTTGTATTCAAATAAACACCTATACCTCTAACCTCACACCCCTCCCCTCACCCTCACGGCTCATCTTCATATTCTTTGAGGTATGGCCAAGAAGTAAAGGAAATATCTAATGATGTAAATGATTCCAAGAAGCAGAAATTTTTACCGAAAATATTTAAATGAATTGAAAAATTTTGTAATCTTTATTTCCTTTAATTTTTGGTGGTGGCGGCGGCGACATTCAATAGGGGTCTCATAATGAGCAGACCCAGACCCCCCTTGAAGTGGTGGTGTTCTAATTTTTATGGTCTGTCACTAATTTTAGGAAAGGTAAGGCCAGCCAGCCAGCAAGACATACAAATGGCATTTGAGGAATGTTTTTGTTTAAAAAAATGAATCCAAAAGAAAAACAATTAAAAAAATTGTCATCAATCATGTTTTTTATTATGGTTTGCTGCCTCGATAGAGAGGTGCCAGACCTTATGTCTAAAATCACGTAGCTGGTATCTAAATTGTAAAATTTTTATTGTTCGGGTTTTTTATCTTTATTACTTGTAATGTATTTTGGAAAATAATTTCTTTGGTGGCCCAAGGAATGGCTGGCCGTGATAAATCATGGCTGAGAGAGAACACTTAAGGGTTCAAAAGGAGGGTTGCCAGGAGGTAACATCTTCTCTTGGAAAAAAGATATGCATTGAAATTAAGTTGTATATCATTTCAAGTGGGCCATTACCCCAAGAACTTTTGGCAAATGTTTGTTAATTTGTTTTGGAGATAAAAAATATTGAAAAATTGCTTTTTTTCAAAAAAAAAAAAAAAAAAAAAATGAAATAAAAAAATAAAAATAATAATAATAATAATAATAATAATAATAATAATAATAATAATAATAATAATAATAATAATAATAATAATAATAATAATAATAATAATAATAATAATAATAATAATAATAATAATAATAATAATATTAATAATAATAATAATAATAATAATAATAATAATATAATAATAATAATAATAATAATAATAATAATAAGAATAATAATAATAATAATAATAATAATAATAATAATAATAATAATAATAATAATAATAATAATAATAATAATAATAATAATAATAATAATAATAATAATAATAATAATAATAATAATAATAATAATAATAATAATAATAATAATAATAATAATAATAATAATAATAATAATAATAATATAATAATAATAATAATCATAATAATCATAATAATAATAATAATAATAATAATAATAATAATAATAATAATAATAATAATAATAATAATAATAATAATAATAATAATAATAATAATAATAATAATCATAATAATAATAATAATAATAATAATCATAATAATAATAATAATAATAATAATAATAATAATAATAATAATAATAATAATAATAATAATAATAATAATAATAATAATAATAATACTAATAATAATATAATAATAATAATAATAATAATAATAATAATAATAATAATAATAATAATAATAATAATAATAATAATAATAATAATAATAATAATAATAATAATAATAATAATAGTCAATAATAAATTCGATCTGCATTTTGTTCACAAAAATACATGGACCGGAAAACCGGACTGGCATGCATATCGACTCAGAAAGTGATTCTATACCATAATCAAAAGTAACTATGGGTCCTCATGTTACAAACAAGGTTTAAGGTACGCACAAAGACATAATACCTATATCACTATGTGATGTAGGGTATAAGAGCGAATATATAGAGTTGGAGGTTCATAAATAATTTTTTTCTAGATATTCAATGGTGGGAGTTGGTATGGTCATAATTTAATAATTAAAATAAAAATTAAGAAAATAAAGAATTTTGTTACCAGAGGATACATTGAGGATTTTGAAAACGTAAAGAAAATTTTCTAATATTTAAGGTCCTGGAAAAATTATATTTTAAAAATTCACCACAAATACTACTCCTAAAATATTCATTAAAAATCCCTTTCATTTTTTTTTGATACCCCTATGTTCCCATGTACATACATAGCTTTGAGTGTGGGTACGATGTATATATTTCCTTATTTACATACTTGATACCATAATATTGTGACAATACCAGAGAACACCCTCCCTACTATTGTAAGGTAATAACTCTTTAACAATTTCACTTGATGTTCTTTCATATCACATCATCTTCTTTTCTTCTTCGCCTCGCATTCATTCATTCCTCAAATACAATAACCAAATATTATGTCAGACAAATAAGACAAAATTTGACAGTCGAAAAAATACCAAAAAAAAAAAAAATAAAAATAAAATAATAAAAGAAAAAAGAAATATATTGAAATAAAGTGAATTCTTATTAACGAACATATTGTGTCTGTCAGGCTGATGTTATGTGTGCTTTACATACAAACACACATCAAATCAAGCATACGAACATACATACATCAAGATGTGAATGCTGTTGACATTTTTTTTATATTTATTTTCTTATGTTATTTTTTGAATTTTATTTTTTTTTCTTTATTTATTTTCAAACATAAGCTACATGAATGACGAAAATATCAATTCAATTTCAGAATAAAATAAAAACAAATTTAAATAGAAAAAAATATATGTCTATGACAATCGTATTGTCATACATTCAATTCGTGTGAAATTGAATGGAAATATACTAAGGAAATAGGAAAGTTGTCAGAGAAAGGCACTGACGAACAATATATGCAGAGCACATAAAAATTCAGAAATATTTTTTAAATTAAAAAAAAATTGTTATGCAAAAAATATAATATTTCAAAAAAAAGTTTTTTCGAATTTTTTAAACAAATCAAATTCAAAGGAGGAACATTTTGCTTTTTCGTATAGTATAGAGACCCTTGATATATTCTGTAATCCTAGGACCATAAAATATGTACTTTAAGGCTGCTTCATGAGCTACGAGAGCCATTCCATAAATAAGTTTTTAAGAAAACCTTAGTTATTGCCTCAAATTCAAAAAGACCCCACTAGGGTGCCAAAAGACAGTAAGAAATCTACCCTCGTAGCTTCACTTTTCTTTAACAGTATTCTTGAAAAATATAATAACTTTGAGAGGTCGTCAGGAAATATTGGGACCAAATCCAGAGCATTATCTCTGAGAACTCTCAATGAAGATGTCACCATTATAGGCCTGAGCAGTTCTTAAAAAATGTTTTTTTTTTTTTTTAATAAAATAAAATAACCTTTAAAAACATCGACTTTTCTAAACTCTTCAAAAAAAAAAAAAATAAATAAATAAATCAATTCCAAAAAGATTAAAAAAAATCTTCCGATTGCTTAAGTCTGGGGTATTCCTTCATTGACTCAACTTCATATTACTCTCTATTGTAGAGGGCAATATTTTTCAAAACGAAACTGAACAGAGATCGTCACAGAAACACTTAAAAATACCTAGATTCGAGAACCTTCCAAATAACACCGGCGATGTGCTTCAAAATTCTACAAGACTAGCAGAAAATGTTTCAGAATAAAATCTTGAAATGTCGATGGTTGTGCGCTTCTATAGATCTAAACAAAATAAAAAAAAAACTCAACTAGGCGTTCTCAGAAGTTTTCGAAAATTCCCTTTAATTTCTTTAAACGTTTACACAGGAAATCCACAGTTAAAGCTCTAGGAGGCCTTCAAACATTTAATTTCAGTTCTTCCTCGTATAGCTCAATGAAATCTTAAAAAATCTTTTCTTAAATATCCGAGAGATCTGCACTTAAAAGTTTTCTGGTCCGAAAGCTTTCCTAAAAGCGCTAGCTTCAAAACTCTTCAAAACCCGAAGAGAATACTTCAGAAAATATTCTTAAAAGAAATCCAAAAAAAAATCTAGCCCTCCCAGATATTTTTGAAAATGTCCTTTATTCTCCTAAAATTTTTTTCAAAGGTAGTCCACAATTATAGCTCTAGGAGGCCTCTAAACATATTCTTATAAAAACATACACAACCTCTTAGGTCTCTTCAAGAAAATACTTGAAAATTCATATGATCCTTAAGGCAAAACAAATCGGTTAGCAACCAATTCTGAGCTTCCAAGCTTTTGAAAAAAACTATTGTTTAACAAGTCAACAATAGTAGCTTCGAAAATCAATTGTAGAAAAATCTGAATAAACCCTTTGAGAATCTTTTTCAAAATTCGTTAATTTCTAAAGGTCTTCATAAAAGCTCCAAAAAAAATCTTTAAACTTCGAGATCTCTTCAAAAGAATAATTAAAGTCGAAAGGCTCCGTAAAGGCTCGGTTATTGATCCAAATTCCATAAGGATTTTGGATCCATAGGCCAATTTTTTTTTATAACCCATTATATAGGCTTAGCCATACACAAAATTTAAGATAGAGCTTTTAAATTTAATATTGGTCTGAATCTACATGTAGTAGATTCAATTGTACAAAATATGGGGCATCTCGGTCCACGTTTTGGTGTATGCCCCATATAAGTGTATACTCCGATATCAAGTATTTTTACATTTTATCCATAATTTTTGTAATTTCAAACCATCCTGGCAATATAAGTTGTGATATAACCCTCATATCCCCCGATTCCAGCTATTTCCGGGGTCTAGGCCACATTTTTAATTGAATTGGCTCTTATTTGGCGTCTTGGTTGCTTAGGGGGTAGAAAACCTCTTCCCCAATTTGTTTAGCGTAGGTCAATGTTTAAAAATGGCGCCCATATAAGGGTACCTCCTGAGTTAACCTATTTTGCGGAGCAAAAAATTTCGAGGTTTTCTATTCTGACCTAATACTATCACTTGCATTTGGAATTTTCCATCCCCAATACCATGACTCGAAAATTGTTGCATAGTGTAATCAATGAACTCCCATAACGGAAATTTTCAAAAAAAAAAAAAAAAAATCCCACCAGCTCCAAGAGCTTTTCATGAAAATGCGATAATTCAAAAAAAAAAAATTAATAAAATTACGAACTTCGAAAGCCATTCAAAAAATATTTGAAACAAAATCCACGAGAATCGAGAGATCAAATTTTTTTTTCAAAATCCCACGAGCTTCGAAAGTGCTACAAAATGTAGACCAAGAGTTCCGAGAGTTTTCCTAACGAAATTATGAACATTCTAGTAGCTCGTTGTTTAGAATTTCGAGAGATCGAAAGATCCACGAGAATCGAGAGACCTATTTTTTTCAAAACCCCACGAGCACTTCAAAATGTAGACCAAATAAGAGTTCCGAGAGTTTTCCTAACGAAATTTTGAACATCGAGCTCCTAGAGCTTTTCAAAAAATGTGCCTTGAAAACTCTACATTTCTTGTTCCGGAACCTCTTCAATATCTATTATTTAAACAATGGACGATTCAAACAGATAAAGAAGGAACTCAAATAGCTCTTACAAATGACTCAAAAAATTCCCGAGCTCAATTATAATAATTTATAGTCTTTCATCAGTCGAAGGTGCCCTGCATAGTCCTCCATGTTCAAAACACCCCCAACAAATAGATTGGTCTTCTCACCTGCTTATATATTATTCATTACTTTGTTTGAAATAAATTTTATTTGATTTCGAATAATTTCCTACAAAATTCCTTAACATTCTGCCCACCCACTCTCCACCAATTTATTTTTCTTCCACAGAATTCCATTGTCCTTTTGTATCCTTTCTTCGTAATGGACTAATAAAATATCGTTAACAAACCTGTACGGAATATTAAGTAATTCCTTTGAAGTTTACCTTGGCCATTTGGCCAATGTTGTTTGGCAAATTGCTACGCATTCAATTGCCTTAGCCACCTCTCTCATACCCTTCTCATGCTTCGCCTGTTTATTTCCATTGTTGTCTCCTTAACAAAATAGACAAGCTCCGTTCGGTCTTTTGTTGAAAACGCCAATTAACCAAATTTCAATTGAAACTTCATTTCATTTTGAATACGAAAAAAAAAAATACTGAAATACATAAATAACAAAACACATCATTGTTGCCGATTTCAAAAGAAGCAGGAGTATTTTCTTTTGGAATTTCTAAAATTCTTCTCCTGGCCGCCATCTGAGAAGCGGAGGAAGGTGAAGAAAATGAAATGATCAGAAATTCCGTAAACGAAAAACTAATTATCCGATTTGCATAACGCTAAACCAGGGTCCTGGTGGATATTTGGTTTTCTAAGCCTGTGGCGTAGAAATATTGTGGAAAGATGGGAAAGGGGAGGGATGGGGTTGAGTACAATAGGCCAGTTCTGGAATTATTTGCATTTGTTATAGCTGAGTCAGCATTTTTCTCAAAATAGACAAGCACCCACCCTCACCTGAGAAAATAAATATTTTCTTTTGTCTATTTTTATTGGCCAGTTTGTGGGGGGGGGGAGGAGAGAGAGGGGAGGATGCAAATTTTAACACATTTTCTATTGAACTTTGTCACCTCATAAAACTGGCGACATCATCATCAGCAGCATCATCTTCAACATCATCATGTTGTCATGTCACAGTAGAGAGGGGAGGGCAGGGAGAAAACAGGACAATAAAGTCTCAATTTTTTGGCAGGAAGTATCCAAGACTCCCCCACATCTGCTGTTTGTTTAAGGTCTATTGCAGACATCAGATACTCTGTGTGTGTGTGTCTCTCTCTCTCTCTCTCTCTCTCTCTCTAAAATAACCAGGGAGTAACGTATAACCATAACGATACCCAGGAGATATCTCCCATTCCCAGAAGATAATACTATTTGAACGAAACTTAGTTTAAACGGCCAGCGAAAAAAAAAAAAACACAATCTGTCGAATTTTTGGCCTTCCCGGGAGCCAAGTTATTTGTGTGTGTGGGTCGGCCGCTGCGTCGTGGCATCCATAAAGTTATTTGATGTATTCGTATTTTTGAGGGGCCCCCAAAATGAAAATGAAAATTGAAGAAGAAAAATGTTTAGCATTTGTTGATGTTCTCATTACAGTTTTCACTTGACTGATGAAAATGTAAAGTATTTCTTTTATGTGTCTTCGGAGTGTGTCATAGAGAGAGGGGGGGAGACTGTTTACCTTGGCCATGTCATTGTTACTTCGACATTCCTTCCCCTCCCCTCCCTCTCTTAAAGCATGTATTTTCTCTTTGAATAGGTAATCCCAAGGTATAAGAAAAATTCCAGTTGTTCATTTTCCATGATGTTGTTGCTGTTGTTGTTGTTGATTTTACAATGTTTATTTAACATAAACATGCGACAACAATAGAATTTTTAATCGAATTTTATTTAGAAACGCGTGTCATTTCTTCTTCCAGACACCAATTTTTGCTGTTGTTGTAGTTGTGGATGATGTCGTGTTTTTTCGATATTGGCTGACTGAATGGCTGGCTGGCTGACTGTTTTTCTCAGGACTACCGCTGCTGTTTTTGATGTTTAAATGTCTAAACTCAATCAATTGAGAGACAATTTGGCAGGCATGGTAGGAGGAAAAAAAGAGACAATTTTTTTTCTGTGGAAGATCCGGACAATTTTTTCTGATTTTAATTTTATTTTTTATTTGAAAAAAAAAAATCCTGAGTTTAAACCTGCAGGGTGAGAACAAAAAACTGCAACAAAGTCAAGCGCCATAATTTCTATATTTTTCTTAATTTTACCGAATGAAAGCAAAAAATGTGGGAAATGGCAACAAATTTTTCGAATAAGTTTAGATTGGTTCGAATTGGCTACCTTTGGTACGAATTATGGCCTTCAAATGGCCTACATTTTTCTTAATTTTATCGAATGAAAGCAAAAAATGTCGGAAATAGCATCAAATTTTAAAAAAAGTTTAGATTTATTCGAATTCGTCACCTTTGGCATGAATTATGGCCTTCAAACGGCCAATGAAACCATCACACGCTGCCAGAATGTTGCTCTGCGGTATTTTAGTCCATTCCCGGCAAAGCATTTGCTTGAGGTGATCGAGACTTTGGTATTTTTTATTGCCAACCTTGCTTTCCAAAATGCTCCAGACACAATAGTCCAACGGATTGGTATCCGAAGATTTTGATGGCCATTTTACGCGGGAAATGAATCGAGGAACCTCATTTTGTAACAATTCTTGGTTGGCGCGTGCTAAGTCCTGTTGGAATGTCCAAGGTCTGCGGCCAAAATGTTGGAGTGCCCTAGGCTTTAATACTTCCTCCAGAATATTTTCGCGATAATATTCGGCATTTATTCTGATGCCACGGTCGATTAATACGAGCGGAGAGCGACCATCGGCTGTTATGGCGGTCCACACCATCACCATGGCCGGCGCTTGAGTTTTGGTGGTCAAACGAAGGTGCACATTTTCAGCTGGCCTCATTGGCAAGTAAACACGAGCGGATCATTTTGTTTGTTTACAAACTGCTGGACAACGAATGTTTTCTCATCGGAGAAAACCAAATTCGGCAGTTCACCACTTTTGGCCAAGCGAAGCAACTCTTTAGCTCTTTTGAGTCTTTTTTCTTTCTGTTGCGGTGTAAGTTCTTGCACTTTTTAGAATTTTAATGGTTTTACCCCCCGAGCTCACTTTTCAATAGTTATATCTGAACCAGTGTTCACCAAATTTGATGAATATACTTCTAGACTGAATTCGGTTGGATGTGCCAAAGTTCAGGTCATTTGGACTTATATTGGCCATTTGGTGCACAAATAACCAGAAATGGGTTAAAGGATATATGGGAGCTATATGTAAATCTGACAGATGGAATTACATGCCTAAATCGACTCAGGAAGTGATTCTATGAAGATCCTCAAAAGTAACTAGGGATCTGTCTCGCTTCCTTTTGCATGTTACAAACAAATGCACAAAGACATAATAACCTGACCACCTTGTGGTGTGGGGTATAATAATACTCTTCCTGAACTTCATGTTCTGCATATAATTGAAACCTCCGTCTCTCCATTCCCTTTTCATTCATCAAAATTTTCTGGGAATAATTATTCATTGTTTTTGTCGTAGTACTTCTCCTGTCTCCATTCACTGTCGTAAATTTAATTCATGACTTCTATACCTTGTCAAACAAAAAAAAATCAATGGCTCTTAACAATTCCGCTGGTGTGTGATTACAAAGTTGACAAGGTTCAGTGCCAAAGAAAAGGGTAATGGTTAATGAAAAATTCAGCAAATCAAGAAATTTCCGCCACACAACCCCTACCCACAAAAAAACCCTTTTTACCCATTTTTTTTTTTGAAAATTGTTGGCATGTTCAGGACAAAGAGAATTTATGTACAAGTTACAAGTTATATGGCCACAAAATGCAAAAAAAAAAAAACAAAAAATAAACTTGGGAAAAATGTACAACGACATTTCTTTATTAACATTCATGCCATTCATACGCTCGCTCTCTCATTCATTCCTTCTTTCCTTGCTTCATTTTCGGGTTAGAAGGCAATAAAACAAAAGGCCTTCAAAGAAAAGCGTGTAAGAAATTTCCTTTTGGCATCACAAAACATGAATCATGCGGCAGTCACTTGAGTTGGGGGTCGTTTTTTGTTTGGCTCAAAAAGAGGAATAAATTTACTGAAAAATTTCCAAACAAATTAGTTGCAATAAAACAGAAACGGGGTAGGTCACCAACTTTTTGTCTGTCTTTGATAAGGGGTAGCCAAAAAAAAAAAAATGAAATGGAACGTGCAAATTTTTCAAGACATTTCAGAGGCAGAATAAAAAATTAAGCAATTGAACAGAGATTTTAAGACGTGAGAAAATGTAGGAAAAAAGGGCCTCTACACCAAATGAAGGTTCCTTAAAAAATAAATGGAATTTTAAAACAATTCCAAATTGTTTCCTACCACCCAGAGGATTTATGTTTGAAATCCATTGATTAACATTGGTTTTATTTTCCCCTCTCTCTCTACCTTTGATCTGCCATAAAGACATAACAGTTATGTCATAAAATTCAATTTATATATTTTATTTCTCCAAAATTTATTTGTTAACATTTCCACCTCAAACATCATAAAATTGTAAGCCTTTTTTAATGGCAGATTAGAGTTGACGTGGATGTGATGTGATTTTATTTTAATTTTCTGTTTTTTCCTCATCAAAATCTCCCATGTTTATCACCAATGTTAAAATTGTGTTAAAACAAGCTGGGAACAACAGGAACATCAACGCCGACATGTCGCTCCATAAACGTGTGTAAATGTAAATGATATTTGTTACACATTAATGTCAGTCGACCATAAAAATACCTCTGGCTGGTCACATTCAATGTGCTGTAATCCAGGGCAAACATTGGATTTTTGAGTGAAATTCCCCCCAACCCTCTCTCTCACGAACTCCGTCGAAGGGTGTACAATTTCCCTCAAATTACTACCGTTGGAAATATTTTGAAATTTATATATCTTTTGTTTTATGACCACCCCGGTCAGGTCTTTAAATGAAAACATAAAATTAAAAATTGATTTTTATGGTGCTCAGTGTTTTTCAGTGGGTTTTATTTGAGAAAAATATTGTTTTACAGGTCATGAAATTAATCTTTTTTTTCGAAAAAAAAAAAAATATTCTTGTGGGTAGAAGGAGTGTAAGGAAAGGAGAAGGAAATATGGAGTAAATTTAAAATAAGTTCTGGCCCCGAGATATGGTGCATATTGGAGTATCTGTTAATCCTTATTATTTTTTTATTTTTTTATTTTATTATTATTATTATTATTATTATTATTATTATTTATTTATTTATTTATTTATTTTTTTTTTTTTTTGAAAAGCAGACGTTTTTTTCATTCTGAATATTTTTTTAAAATTTCGAACAAAATAAAAATAAAAAATCCATGTTTAATGCTTGGGTAATATTTTTTCTTTTCTTCCCCTTTTTTTCTTTCCGAATATTTTTAAAAATTTCGAAAAAAATCCATATTTGAAGCTTAGGTAATATTTTTAAAACTATTAAAAAAAATCCAAGAAATTAAAAGAAGTTTAAATGTAGCAATCGGTTCTCTCGGCAGATTTATACCCTCAGATTATTTTAATATATTTTGTCGTGCGTTACGGATTTTAAAAATATTGACCCTTTACGGCATGTGATGTACTTGAAGGAATGGACCGATATTTCCCATCTCCGAACTCGATCTATCTTCAATATAATCAATAATATTACAATGTAACGAGTACAAAATCGAATACTCGAGAGTTAGAGGGTTATCGTATGCACCAGCCAGACAGACAGACGGACACCCCTAAATCGACTCCAAATTTCCTGAAACGAATTTGGTCCAAAGAGACCTAGGGTATAAAACCTTTATTTCGATGAGGCATTATTTGGCCGTATTAAATGATATATACCCTCTGTAGCCATATGGCTGAGGATATAAAAATATAATTTCGAAATTTATGTTTGAAGTCTTAAAGGTCCTTTAATCAAAAAAAAAAAAAAAAAAAACTAACAATAAATATCCTTTTGTAAATCAAAATTTAAAAAGTTCTTGGGAAATATTCTTAAAAAAATCTACTAGAAATGCACTCTAGAAAATCCAAATGTAATGCCTTGGATGTCCTTGATAAGTATCCTTAATTCTTAAAAAAAAAATCTACTAGAAATGTACTCTAGAAAATCCGAATTTCCAGCCTTGGATGTCCTTGATAAATATCCTCCAAAAATCACCTCTAAATCGACTCCTGTGAAAAACTACGTTTGTAGCATTAAGAGTCCTTGAAAAGTATTAGAAAAAAAACAGGCAATAAATGGTCTTTAGAAGTTTGACGCTTAAAAAACATTCCTAAATATCTTTCTAAGTGATCCTGTGAAAATCCACTACAGAGGCTTTGAGGGTTCTTGAAAAATATCCTCCCAAAATCGACTCTAATTCGGCTTCGGCGAAAATCCATGTCTGCAGCATTAAAAAATCGACAGTGAATGGTTCTTTCAAAGTCGACATTTCAAACTTTAAAAGTGCAGGAAAAATATTTTTAAAAATCGACTCCAAATTCTTTATGCGAAAATCCACTAGTAAAGCTTTGAGGGTCCTTGGAAAATATTCTCCAAAAATCGACGCTAATTCGACTCCTATGAAAATCCTCTATTAAAGCGATTAAGGTACTTGAAAATATTAAAAAAATATATATATTCTAAAAATTCCTTGCAAATCATTTGAAAAAAAAAAAAAAATCAAAAATAAATGCTGCTTGAAAATTATTACCCCGAAGACCAACTCTAAATGGTCCTTTGAAAATCCACATTTGAAGCTTTAGAGTTCCTTGAAAAATATTAAAAAGACTTTAAGAGTGCTGGAAAATTATTCTTGAAAATCTATTCTCAATGCTCTTGTGAAAACTCACTTCCAAAGCTTAGAGGGTCTTTTAAAAATACCCCCCAAAAATCCTTGAAAAATTATTCTGAACAAATTTGTAGCTTTGCTAGTCTTTGTAAAAATATTTTAAAAAGATGGACAATAAATGCTCTTTGGAAAATCCTGCTTCAAAGCTATTAAAGTCCTTGAAAAATATTCTTTATAATCCAAGTCTGAGATCCTCAAAAAACATCCTTAAAAAATCGAGAACAAAATCCACATTTGAATTTAGGTATTTGGATGTGATTGTCCTCAATATTATAGCTTTGAAGGTCCTTGAAAAATATATTTTTAAAAAATTGATTTGTTATTTTCCCAAAAAATCCTTAAAATCCAGTTTTGAATGTCCTTTAAATATAGAGACTTTAACTTCGATTATAATAATATATTGGAAATGGACAGTAAATGCTATTTAAAAAATCCTGCATTAAAGCTCTGAAGGTCCTTCAAAAAATATTCTTCACTGTTTGTAGCTTTGATAGTCCTTAAAAAATATTTTCAAAATGTATAATAAATGCTCTTTTGAAAATCCTCCTTTAAATCTATCAAGGTCCTTGAGAGATATTCTTTTAAAAAAGACTATTGAAGACCTTGAAAAACATTCTTAAAAATGGGAAATAAATGTTATCAATCTAGCTTTGAAGGTCCTTTAAATGAAGAATCTGTTAAAATACGATTTTTGGAATTTTAAATTTTTACTTTTTATTTCTTATTTTTCTTAAAAAATCCCCTTTTGTACTAGTCCTTGTAAAAATATTTAAAAAAATGGACAATAAATGCTCTCTTGAAAATACTACATTAAAGCTTTAGAAGTCCTTGAAAAAATAATTGGAAAAATCCGATTTGTAGCTTTGATAGTCTTTGAAAAAAAATATTTAAAGAAATTGACAGAAAATTCTCTTTGAAAAGTCCTCTTTCAAAGGTTTTTTTCAAAGGTTTTTTTTTTTTCAAATTTTTCTTTAAAAACAATGTTTGAGGTCCGTTAAAAAGCTTCATAAAAAATAGAGAATAACTGCTCTTTGGAAACTTCACGTTTTGGATACTGGTATTTGGTTGCGATTATTCTCACGTTTATAGCTTTGAAGGTCCTTGAAAAATATATTTAAAAAAGTTGTTTGTTGTTTTCCAAAAAAAATCCTAAAAATCTAGCTTTGAAGGTCCTTGAAAAACATTCTTATAATATTGATTGTAAAAGCTCTTTGGAAAATCCACGTTTGGATTCAGGTATTTGGTTTTGATTGTCCTAACAATCCTCGTTTGTAGCTTTGGAGGTCCTTGAATATATATTTAAAAATCCAGGTATTTAGATTTGACTGCGACCATTATTTTACAATTTTTTTTTTTAAAAAAAATCTCTTGATCCCAAAAAATTTGTATAAAAAATTTAATTGCGTTTAAAAA
Source organism: Musca domestica (assembly GCF_030504385.1). Lineage (NCBI taxonomy): Eukaryota > Metazoa > Arthropoda > Insecta > Diptera > Muscidae > Musca > Musca domestica. The sequence goes on along the minus strand of NW_026712321.1, from coordinate 7,005,972 downwards.
ATGTTCTTAACATTTTATGGCAACAAAAAAATATTGGTCTTCTAAAAATACAAAAAAAAGTCAAATGAAACGTTTGTGGTCCCTTGTTTCCCAAGCCACCAAAATATATCCCCCGATCCCCAATAAAATGTCTATTTCCAAGAAAGGTCCACTTCATTTCCTCTTTTCCAAATTCGAAATGTCCATCAATAACAGCCCATCAAAAAGAGCGAGGACACATCAATTGTCAATATAAATTTCGTCTAACCTGACACTAATTATAGGCCCTGGCTCAATATCTCTTGGAACAAATTCATTGACATTAAGGCAATTTAATTGCTATTTTATTGAAATTGTATTTGCTGTCAATAACATGTTAATGTTGACGTCTAATGGCTCTAAATTTCAACACAAATTTTACATGACAAACGAAAAAAGGTCGGTCAATAATTTCAATACCAAAAATAAACCTAAAATGTAAATCCAAAAATAAAATACAAATAAAAATAAAAATATATTGGGACCTCAATTGCTTCTCCCAGTGGAGAAACTTTGAGTTACTTCCCCCAACCCCAAACAAGGGAAAAAAGATGTGAATGGAATTCCTTCTATTTGGCACAATTATAAAATGCCAACAACAAGAAACTTTCCGGTGTGTGTGCGTGTGGACACCAATGAAAACGAAAGCTAGCTGGCTAGGCCCAAATACTCCCCCATAATTTAGGGTCACTTGCCGCGCTTGTTCGAGGGCGTTAATAAAACTTGTTGTTGCCATGATGTACAAGAAAACTTTTTTGTTCTTCGATTCCTTTGGGAAAATCATCCTCAAACAGAACGAGAACAAACTCAAATTGATGCACCAGTTTGTCAAAATAAAGAACACCGTTGATGACTCCACGACAAAGTTTGTGTGCGGGTGTGTCAATGTGTTTGATGAGAGGTAAGAAAATCCATGTATCTATCCATGATGGGGGTGGGAGGAATCTATGCGTGTGCATATGACAACAAACATGTCAACACGTGGAACTTTTGACAAAACAACGGCAACAACATCAGCAGTGAGACAATTTACGACAATGACAACGACCTGTCATTAAAATGAGATCTACAGCGAAGGGTCTCAACAATGTATCCAACGGCTAAGGGATACAAATTCTACACTGAAAAAAAATGCCTGGATAATTTTTCAGAAGAGAATTATAAGATAGAGCTCACTGAAGAAAGCCAAAAGCCTTCTATTCTGGTATGTTTTTCAGAGAAAAGCTAAAATTTGTCTCCTTTAAAAAATAGCTGGTATCCCCTTTTTCGGAGAATAGTAGATGCTGCTGTAGGTATTTTCTATTGGATAATTTCGTAAACGAACTAGACATTTTTAATTACTGAGAAGGGCAAGTGGTGTCACCTTTCGGAGAAGAGTTGAAATTTGTATCTTTCAGAGAAGAGATAGTGGTCTTCTCTATCGGCTGAAGCTATTTTATCTCAGATATGGCAGAGGTTTTCTCTTTCGGGGAAAGCAATATATCTTCTCTTTTAGAGAAAAGCTAAATGTCTTTCCTTTTGGAGGTGTTCTACTTGAGAAAATTGAGCTGAGAGTTTTCTTTTTCGAAGAAGGGTCGATGGCCTTCTCTTTCAGAAAAGAGATGAAGTTCTTGTCCTTCTAAGGAGAACCAAAGTTTTTATTTTCTATTGGATAATTTCGTAAACGAACTAGCCATTTTTAATTACTGAGAAGGGCAAGTGGTGTCACCTTTCGGAGAAGAGTTGAAATTTGTATCTTTCAGATAAGAGATAGTGATCTTCTCTCTCTGCTGAAGCTATTTTATCTCAGATATGGCAGAGGTTTTCTCTTTCGGGGAAAGCAAGATATCTTCTCTTTAAGAGAAAAGCTAAATGTCTTTCCTTTTGGAGGTGTTCTACTTCAGAAAAAATGAGCTGAGAGTTTTGTTTTTCGCAGAATGGCTGATGGTATTCTCTTTCAGAAAAGAGATGAAGTTCTTGTCCTTCTAAGAAGAGCCAAAGTTCTTATATATTGGAGAGGTACTAAAGTCCTTATTTCTACGAAAAAATGCTTAAAGTCTTCCTTTTCGGAGGATATCTGAACATCTTATATTCTGGAGTAGAGTAATAGTTCTTATATATTCATAGAACACCTGGCGAATCTCATTTTTCAGAGAGAAGTTCTCTTTTCTGTGATAAAGGTTTTCTCCTTCCTGCAACAATTTTTCCTTTCGAGAAGAGCAAAAGTTAGTCTCTTTTAATAGAATGTTCTCCCTTTCGAAAAAGATCTAAAGGAATTATATTTTGGAGAAGATCTTCTAGAGTAGAAATACTCTTCTCTCTCGTAGAAAAGCTGAAGGTTTTCTAGTTCAGAAAAATGAGCTAAGAGTTTTCTTTTTCGTAGAATAGCTGATGATATTCTCTTTCAGAAAAGAGTTGAAGTTCTTGTCCTTCTAAGAAGAGCCAAAGTTCTAACATATTGGAGAGGTGCTAAAAACCCTATCTCTAGGAAAAAATGCTTAAGGTTTTCCTTTTTGGAGGATATCTGAACATCTTATCTTCTGGAGAGTTCTTATATTTCTCATTTTTCAGAGAGAAGTTCTCTTTTCTGTGATAAAGGTTTTCTCCTTCCAGGAAAAACCTCTCCTTTCAAGAAGATCAGAAGTTCGTCACTTTCAACTGAATGTCTTCTCTTTCGAAAAAGATCGGAAGGAACTATATTTTCGGGAAGATCTGAAGTTTTGCTCTGTCTCATTGAATGCCTAAAGGTCTTTTCCTGTCTCATAGAAACCCTTAGGATCTTCACCGTCTCTTTGAAGACCTGTAGCTCTTTTCCGTTTAATTGAAGTCCTGAAGATATTTCTCGAATTTATTATCATATAGAAGGCCTGAAATTCTTTCTCCATCTCATCGAAGATCTGAAAGTAAAAGATCTACCGGCTTTCTCTTCCACATAGAAGATCTTAGGCTTTTCTCTGTGTGGAAGAAGGTTATAGACTTCCCTTTCTCTCTCCCTCTCTCTCTCTCTCTCTCTCTGTCTCTCTCTCGGAAGAACTAATTGTCATTTTTATTTCATGGCAGTAATGTTATATTCGCGGCCTCAAATAACTAATGAACTTATCTGTATCGTAGAAGAGTAGAAGACCTCCCCTGTTTCATGAACAGCAAAGGACTTCTCTGTATCATAAGAGAGGGAGAAGATCTACAAATATTAATCCAAAAAAAAAGACCATCAACTGTTCTATGGGAAATAAAAACTGTCATGTCTTCTATGAAAAATTTAGACCTTTATGTCAGAGAGAGCGAGAGAGAGATAATTGCTAGTTTCATTACCTGGAAAGAGAGTACTTATTTGAGATATTCTTTTTATCGAGAGTAGGCAATCATATTATTTTTCATAGTTTTAATATCAAACCTCTGAGAGCTCTCTCTCGTAGAAACATCAGATCTCTTAAATCCGATTATATATGAGAGACAAGATTTCTGAGATCCTTACTCTGGAAGAAAAATCTCTGAGATAAATAGAAGATCTCTTTAATAAATAATTAGTGAAGAGAGATGATGACCGTGTCTTTCTCTAGTATAGACATTTGACCTCTGTGATTTTCCTCTGGCGTAGAGAATATCTCTGAGATCTTCCTTTCGCATAGAGAGAAAATCTCCAAGATTTTAGCGTAGATATTTGAGATCTTCTTCAAGCAAAGATAGCAGGAGCTGTGTCCACTAAATAAATTAGATTTTCGGGAATTTTCTTTGGGGAGATTCTTGTGATCTTCCTTTGCCGAGAATACAACTGGGATATTTCTATAGTATATTGAGCAGATTTCTAGATATCCTGGTATAGAGAGCAGATGCTGAAGATCTTCCTTAATTCAGGAAAGCAGTTATATGAAGCCTAGCGTAGATAGAAAATATTTTAAACTCTACTCTAGCAAAGAGAGAAGGTTTGTTATATCTTTCCTTTTGTATAGGGCGCAGATACTTGAGTTCTTCCTCATGCATAGATATTAGATATTTGAGATCTTTGTCCTGTAAAAGATCATTCGATCATTCTCAAGCATACAGAGCAGATATCGGAGTCTGTCCTCTATACAGACAACGTTTTTTTTTTTTTTTTGAGATTTTTCTTAAGCATTGAAAGAAGATCACTGAGATCTTTAAAATATCTGCGATATCTTAAGGTAGTATTGGGAAAAGATCTCCGCGATTTTTTTCTGGTATGGACGAATCAGTGAGATCTTCCCTTTTTATGAGGAGAACATTTCTGAGACCTTTGTTTAGCATAGAAAGAAGATCTCCGAGGGTTTACGCAGGTATTTTCCTTTATTATAGACCAGCTATGAGCAGCCTTAAACGAAAAAGTAGAAGTGTGAAGTATTCCTCTAGTATTGGGAAAAGATCTCCGAGATGTTTTTCTTCCGAGAATCAGTGAGAGCTTCCCTTTTTATTAGGAGAACATTTCTGAGACCTTAGTATGGTATAGAAAGAAGATCTCTAAAATCAGGTATTTTCCTTTATTATAGACCAGCTATAAGCAGCCTTAAACGAAAAAGTAGAAGTGTGAAGTATTCCTCTTGTATTGGGAAAAGATCTCCGAGATGTTTTTTCTAGTGTGGACGAATCAGTGAGATCTTGCCTTCTTGTTGGGAGAACATTTCTGAGATCTCTGAGAGTTTTCGCAGGTATTTTCCTTTATTATAGACCAGCTATGAGCAGCCTCAAACGAAAGAGTAAAAGTGTGAAGTATTCTTCTAGTATTTGGAAAACATCTCGGAGTTTTTTCTGTTATGGACGAATCAGTGAGATCTTCCCTTTTTATTCGGAGAAAATTTCTGAGACCTTTGTTCAGTATAGAAAGAAGATCTCAGAGAGTTTACGCAGTAATCTTCCTTTGTTATAGACCAGCTATGAGCAGCCTCAAACGAAAAAGTACAAATAAACCACATGTATTCTCTCTCGATTTTCTTTTGTCGTTGATTTGGCAGGGTGAGAGAGAGTCTCTTATCATTATTGATGTAGATTATGTGAGAGGTACTGTTATACAAATTTTTTATGTAGAGAGACAATTGCTGAGATTTAGAAGAGTAGAGAAAATTTTTCTCTAGTTTGAGATGATCCCAGATATATTTCCCGAGCAAAGAGAAAAGATCATTGGCGGAGATCTCTCTCTCTCTTTATCTGCCCTAGAAGGAGTTCCCCAAAAAAGAGGAAGTCTACTGAGAATTTTTGATTGGAGACATGATGTTTCCTGGTCCTCTTTGTTTTTGCACAGTGTCGTCCTTATTCCATTTGTTGTTGTTCTTCCAGGGAAACCCATATTTTGGCATATTTTCCTTCCTATGCCAAGGGCCTTCTTGGCGGACTTGTATATGTATATTGACTGTTTATTTGCCTGCATGTTGTTGATGTGTGTGTGCGGTGGTATTGATGCCGTTATTAAAGATAGCTAAAATACCACACCACACAGCACACACACGCAGATATGACCCTATATCCGCTGGCTGTATTTGTCGCCTGGTGATGCCCTGCAATATTGGGTGTTATTTTGGATGACAGCTAATAAAAGTAAATTAAACGTGTCACATTTTACGATTTTGGTTTTTTCTCGCTCGCTTCATCTCCATCTGCTATTTTTTATTATGTGTTAAGTTTTGAGAACCGCCTCCCGAAAAATCTACATTTGAAGGCTATTAAATAAGTAATAGGTAGAACCAAAAAAAAAACGTTTCTAAAAAACGAACGAACGCTAGAATGTAACTAAAAGCTCGTAATTTATTTTATAAGTCTATTTGAAGTTTATGCTCGTGTTTTGTTGTTTTTTGGCTTTTTGACACTGGGGTATGAAAATGTTTTTTTTTTGGTTTTTTTTTTGGGAGATTTTGCTATTTTGTTGTGCTGCTGTTACTAGAAATGGCCAACGGCCCTGGCTGCCTCCGCTGCTCCTTCGGCTTTTTCTTCTCCTCCATTTTTTATGGTGATGCATGTTAATGTCTTACAATATTCTTGCGATTGGCCGTCTTATTTTATGATAATTGCCAGGGATTTTATGCCCAGGTAAAAGCCATGGAAGATGGCAAAGATAGCGTCCAAGATCTATTGGCTTTCTTTTTTGGTTTAAGACAAATTGGATTTTTTGTCCAAAGTTGATTGAGAAGTTCAAATGGAAAACTTTGCTAGAGAATGTTGCCATTTTTTGTTGTCGATTTTTTATTTGGCTTTCATCTTATCTAATTTGATGAATTTATCTAGGTCAATGTAATTGCCCAATAAAAGTAGACATCCTAATGGAGACATGCTGTAATATGGGTGGGCGGAAGACATTTTAAGAATATAGCTTTCCGGTCATCAAAAATTTGTTTTGATGGTTTAATTTAAAAGAAATTTAATTTGAAGTTAAGATGTAATTTTGTGAGGCAAGGAAATGGAGGAAAATAAGGGCAATATAGAAAATTTTATGGATCCAACATCGGAAGAAAAAGAAAATTCTGACAAGATACTCATAATATTGAGGAGTTTTTATGGTATTTTTTTTTCTTTCAAATTAAATGTACAGGGTGAGATAAAAAAGAACTGCAACAAAGTCAAACGCCATAATTTTTACATTTTTTTAAATTTTATTGAATGAATGCAAACAAGTAAAAAAGCTGTAAGTTCGGCCGGGCCGAATACCCTCCACAATTTGGAACGAAATTGGCAATTCTTAAAAACAATAAAATCTGTTAAAAATTCTGCTAAAATCTTAAAAATGCAGCTATTATATTAGGGTCTATACGACGACCCTGTTATAAGCCATTACAATATTCAAATGAGCAACTTAAAAAAATCGTTTATAACATCGATAAAATCGAAATACCGAATATCGGGTATTTCTGGCGTAGGCTGTAGTATCCATTACGAACTTCAAATACCAAATTTGAAACAATTCCGGTGAATAAATGTCCATAAAATCATTAAAATACCGAATATCGGGAGCTACCGTTATATGGGGGCTTACGGATAGGTGGACTTGCACAGACAATTTTCTGTCTTAGGATGTAGTATCCATAACGAACTTCAAATACCAAATTTGAAACAATTCCGGTGAATAAATGTCCATAAAATCATTAAAATACCGAATATCGGGAGGTACCGTCATATGGGGGCTCTACGAAGACGTGGACCTGCACAGACAATTTTCTGTCTTAGGCTGTAGTATCCATAATGAACTTCAAATACCAAATTTGAAACAGCTCCGTTGAATAAATTCGTTAAAATTATCAAAATACCGAATATCGGGAAGTACCGTTATATGGGGGCTATACGAAGACGTGGACCTGTATAGACAATTTTCTGTCTTAGGCTGTAGTATCCATTACGAACTTCAAATACCAAATTTGAAATTATTCCGGTGAAAAAATGTCCATAAAATCATTAAAATACCCATATCCGGAGCTACCGTTATATGGGGGCTCTACGAAGACGTGGACCTGCACAGAAAATTTTCTGTCTTAAGCTGTAGTATCCATTACGAATTTCAAATACCAAATTTTAAACTATTCCGGTGAATAATGTCGCTAAAATCTTCAAAATACCGAATATCGGGAGGTACCGTTATATGGGGGCTATACCAAAACATGGACCTACATGGCCCATTGTCAATACCAAAAGTCCTGCATACATAACATACATTTGAGTAAAATTTTATCAATCTACTTCAATTCATTCGGAAGCTAGAGTGATTTCCACAGACGGACAGACGGACATCGCTAAATCGACATAGAATTTTATGCTGATCAGGAAAATATATACTTTGTGGGATCTAAAATGTGTATTTCGAGGTGTTACAAACGGAATAACAAACTTAATATACCCTCCATACTATGGTGGAGGGTATAGAAATGTCGGAAATTACATTAAATTTGTTCGAATTGGTCAATTAGATTTGTTCGAATTGGTCACCTTTGGCACGAATTATGGCCTTCAAACCGTTATGACCAATAAAACCGTCACACGCTGCCCGAATGTTGCTCTGCGGTATTTTGGTCCATTCCTGGCGAAGCGCCTGCTTGAGGTGATCGACACCTTGGTATTTTTTAGAGCCAATCTTGCTTTCTAAAATACTGCAGACTCAATAGTCCAACGGATTGGAATCCGGAAATTTTGGTGGTCATAGTGCGCTGGAAATGAAGCGAGGAACCTCATTTTGTAACCATTCTTGGGTGGCGCGTGCTAAGTGCAATGATGCCGAATTCTATTGGAATATTCAAAGTCTAAGGCCAAAATGTTTGCGTTTCCAAGGCTTTAATATACCCTCCAAAATATTTTCGCAATAATATTCGGTACCGAGTCCTGTTGGAATGTCCAAGGTCTGCGGCCAAAATGTTTGCGTGCCCAAGACTTTAATATATCCTCCAGAATATTTTCGCGATAATATTCGGCATTTATTCAGATGTCTCGGTTGATTAATACGAGCGGGGAGCGACCATTGGCTGTTATGGCGGCCCACACTCTCACCATGGCCGGCGCTTGAGTTCTGGTGGCCAACCGAAGGTGCACATTTTGAGCTGACCTCTTTGGCAAGTAACCACAATCATTTTGTTTGTTTACAAACTGCAGGACAACAAATGTTTTCTCATCGGCGACGGAGAAAACCAAATTCGGCAGTTCACAACTTTCGGCCAAGGGAAGCAACTTTTTAGCTCTTTTCAGTCTATTTTCATTATGTTGCCTCGGTGTAAGTTCTTGCACTTTTTTTGGAATTTCAATGGCTTTAGTCCGAGCTCATTTTTTAATATTTGCCGGAATGGAATATTGCGTTATGTTCAGCTCACGAGCCATTTTCAGCCACTGCGAGGCAGGTTTCGATCAAATCTCTTCTTTACTTTTCGAAACATTTCTGCTGATGTTGCTGTTTTCTTCCGTCCACTTCCTTGGTGTCGGGCTACGCTACCAGTATCAGTATCACGGTTACGAGCGATGGTACGAGACACAAAAGATTTATTCACATTGTGGAGTGCGGGAGTGCTCTAACGATAGTCACTTGTGGTTTGCCAGCCAAATATAAAGAAATCACACTACCAGGCTTGAATTCCATCACGAATAACTTGTTTTCTGGAAAATTTCCACCAAAATGTTTTGGTAGGCTTGTAAACAATATAATGAGCTGTCACTGGAATAATTTTAACAGCTGTCGCACGAGTGGCTTAGAAATGACAGCAGTCTGAAGTTGGTTGCAGTTTTTTTTATCTCACCCTGTATTTGTATGATTATTCTGGAAGGATGTTGGCTGTAGAATCCTGCAGAAGATGAATACAAAGTTATATAATTAAATACAAAATGATATAATTAAATTCAAAATTACATAATTTAACTACTAGAAAGCCTTGGACTTAAAATTTGAATAAATTTTTATTTTCAAATAGTCGGTGAAATTTTTATAAAATAATTTAATTTCAATATTTAAAAATAATTACTATAAGCGATTTTTTTCGTCTGCCATCTGAGTCACCTTCATCGGCGGAAAATAATCACCAACTAATCCCCTTCATTAAGTTAACCAAAAATGGAAAAATAATACTCTCCAGAAATGCACCACATTTGCCACATAATCCACCCACATGTTCCCTTGAGTCCTTGAAGCCCTCATTAACCTTCAACCACATTTATTATGATTATTTTCCTTTTTTGTTTCTCTTTTAAAACGCATATTCTTTTCATTATATTCCATCATCTCATACAGAAATCCATCTCATTAGTAATGAATCTCAGTATTAATAGGTTTTTTTCTCTTCCAACAAAACAAAAATCTCCTCATTAATACAACAAAAAAAGATTAATAAATTCTAATAACTTGCATGCCATAAATCATCCTCAACCAAAAACAAAAAACTCCCAACCGGCTTGTTATACAAATCAACTCAGGTTAATTATTACGAAATAATAATTTGTATGGAATCCTTAACAAATGAGCATAAATATGAAAACGGGGTGACCCACCCCATGGCCTGAAAAGAATGTTTTGTAGGTTAATTATAAATTTAGATTTAGGAAGAACACATGTTCCCACATTGGTTGGTAATCTCTTTTGGAATATTCTTTTGTTGCAGCCAGGTGGGTAGTGAATCTGTAGACTGAAGAACCTTTAAAAATATATCAAACATCTAAAAGTTCATTCAGGATTAAATTTCCCCTTAAAAGGTCATATATGGCCAGAATACTCTCAAAAAGGTCTTCTATAGAGAGAATGCATTACGAAGGGAGAATTAGTTACGGAGGAAAAAGCTCTTTATTATTGAAAACATTTCAAAGAGATATTAGTTAAGATCCAAAATATCTATGACATGGGAAGGACTCAGAGAGAAAATCCCAAACGAAAAACCTCAGATGTTCTCTCTTACATCGTAGCAAATTTTCAGAGTCTTATCAGAAAGAGATGTCAGAGATTTTATAAGACTTCGAGAAAATCCGTGATACTCGTAGGGATCTCTGTCTCTGTATTAGAGGAAGATTTCAGATATCTTCACTCTGTATTAGAATAAAATTTAAGAAATCTTCTCTACTAGGGGTGATCTCATAGACCTTTTCTTTCTAATAATAGAAAATATGCTACTTTTTACTACTATAATTTCACAGAGTTAAGCTTTCACATATAACATGAGAAGATCTCAGAGGGAAGATTTTAAAAGAAAGACTGCAGATATCTTCTCTCTACAATGTCAATGATTTACTAGAAAAGATCTCAGAGGTTTTATCTGTCTACAAGAAAATCCGTAATCTTCTCACCATACTAGATAAAGTTCTTAGAGATCTTCTATATATATTAAATGAAAATCTCAGAAATCTTCCCTCTATCTGTCTCTCTCTCTCTCAACTAGAGGAAGATTTCAGATACCTTTTCTTTACACGTGTAGGAAATATGCCAGGAAAGGAAGATCTTCGAAGCGTAGTAAAATACTAGGAGAAATGCTATTTCAATGCCAGAGTAATATCTCTCTTTCTCTGTATCAGGCGGATATATCAGAAATCTGGTTTCTATATAAGATAAAGATATCAGCGATCTTCACTGTATACCATAGGAAAGCTTTGAAATGGTTCTTATTTAACAGGAGATTTCAATGATCTCTAATCGACAAATTGAAGATGCCATCTACTTCAATGAGAGATTTCAAAGCTCTTCTATACCTAAAATAGATTTCAAATGTCTTCAACATTATTTTAGTCTCAAATAGCTTACAAATGCCTTCCCTTTATGCAAGAGCCTTCAAAGATCTTGCATTTATAGACTCCCACTAATAAAAGACTTTTTAAGGGTATCGATCGGTAGAAGAGCCTTCAAAATATTTTATTCATAAAAGAGCTTTTAGGAGTATTCTGTCCACAAGTATATTTTACAGGTCTTCTGGTCATAGAATAACTTTTATATGTCTTTTTTAAGGTCTTCTGTTCATAGAAGAACTATCATGTTATTGGGAGAGCTTTCAAAGGCCATATAAGAGCTTTTTAAAATTTGATATTCATTGAAGAGCTTTTAAGAGTCTTCTGCTCATAGAGGAGCTTTCACAAGTCTTATATCCATGGGAGAGCTTTTAAAGATTTTTTATTAATAGGAGAGCTTTCAAAAAGCTTATATGTACTGATAAAATGCTTTCGAAGGTGTGATATTTATAAGAGATTAGAACATTTTTTCTATTCATAGAAAAGGTTCTAAATTCGTGTTTATTCACTGAAAAGCTTTCAACAATTTTTAATTCATAAAAGAGCTTTTAACCGTATTGCATACGTAGGGAAGCTTTTGAGTTTAGTTCTTTGAATAAACGGCTTCTATTACCTCATTTGTAAAACCTTTGCGTCTTAACTAACTTTAGACGATTTTTTTTACCTTTTAAGGCTTTGATATACCAAAAAACGGCATCTACAACTCTCCTATATACCCTTTCCAGAGCTTTTGTAACTAAAAGACCTTCAAAAGTTCTTCTGAAGAACTTTACAAAAAGCTTCCATATTTAGAAGCTCTACAAGAAGTTTTATTTTATAGCTAGAAGGCCCTTTTGTTATTACATTTTGTTTTTGAGATTTGAAGACACTTTACAGCTCATCTTTAAAGTACCTCTATGAGTAGAAGACTTTCTAAAGCTCTTCTTCGAACAGAAGACCTTGTCATATAGCTTTGTATGCTTTCTTATACATGATATATCTTCTAAAGTTCGTCTATTCTAAATATTCCTTCCGATCTCTTCTATACAGAATAACGTCAAAAGCTCATCTATACTTTTTTAAGGCATTTTAAAGCTCTCATATATATAACCAGGCTACTCTATATTTAGTAGACCACTTAAAGTTCTGGTTTACGTAGGGGTAATTTTCAAGTTATTTTATAGAAGTTCTTTGAAAGCTCTTTTTTTGATTTTTTAAACAATTTCCACAGCTATAAATCTTTTTACGCTTTTAGAACTTTCCAAGCTTTTCTGTGAGTGGGGCTTTTTAAGTTTCACTGTGATTACAAGACTGTTTATAGCACCTCTACGAGTGGAGGTCATATTAGAGCTCTTCTGATAATAGTAGACCTTCAGCAGGTTAAAGATCTTTGTAAGCTTTTCTACAACAAAAATTATTTTCGATCTCTTTAAAAGATAAAACTAAGTTAACTGCCCTCCTATTGATAAAATAGCCTCCAAGAGCCTCTCATATCATCAGAAGACATTTTGAAACTCTTTAATATATAGCTCTTCTATATCTAGTAGAGCTTTTAAAGTTCTTTTTATATAAATTATTTTCAAGGTGGGCTTTAAAATCTCTTCCCTTTATTAGATAAATTCAAGATGACAAAAAAGCTTTTTTCATAAAATAATACTCATAAAAGCTCTAGAGTAAATAATTATCATCAGAGCTTGTTATATTCTTATCGAACGGTATTTTTTAAATTACTTTCCCCTCAAATTTCTAAAATTTATATCCCTTCAAATTCATCACCTTTTTGTATATTATACCAAAATCCAGCCATCATTACTAATAACATTTCTCTTTTTTTTTGTTTCTTTCTTTTGCCTTCTTTTCTCATTATAGATTTGATGCCCGTGGACGGCCATTACATCAGGGCATACCATGGGCCGATGAGAATGTTTTCAATAAAAAAGCCCACTTTTATTATGACTCAAATCCGCCGGCTTTAAGGATTAAAAACATACAGCCAAGTGATGCCGGTCTGTATAAATGTCGGGTGGATTTTCATAAATCACCGACGCGTAATTGGAGGATAAATGTAACCGTATTGGGTAAGTGTTCTGAGGGGGAGTGCGGGAGTACAACAAAATGGGGGGCGTAAATGATGTAGCTTTGTTAAATTTTTCGTTTTTTGTATTTTATTAATATAAACATTTCATTTTATGGGCAAAAAGTCAGTGGGTGTTTCAATTAAATTTTGTGATAAAAGAAAAAAATGAAATGAGAGAGTGCCTGACAAAAAAAAAAAAAAAAAAAAAAAAAACATAAAAATGTCAGCAGCAGAGGTTGGAAAATTTGTGGGAGAATTCTTTGGAATTTAAAAATTTGAAAATTTTTTAATGTTTTATTTATGGCATAAAATGTTTGAAGTTCTTAAAACTTATTTGCCATATTTTGAATTAAAGTGCCTGGTCCTCAATTTATTTTATTTTCTGTTTTTTTTTTTTTTTTTTTTTTCTTCCTTAAATTTCATTTTATTTTCCTTCCTCTTTCAGTGCCACCCACCCATTTGACAATATTGGATAATCAAGGAGCAGCAATACGCGACCAGAAAGCCGGTCCCTATTTGGAAGGTGAAAGTCTGAACATAACGTGTTTATCAAGCGGCGGTGTGCCACCACCACGTGTCTCCTGGTGGCGTGAACATGCTTTGGTCGATGATTCATATGACGTACTACCAGATGGCAGTGTGCGCAATACGCTGCAGTTGAAAAATATTTCACGCAAAGATTTATTAACGGTAAGTGTGTCCTTTTGCTAGTAACAGGCACTGGCCAGCATTGCGGGAGTGGATGTTACATCCTCCCATGCCATTATGTAGCGGGTCGCCATGGGATGACTGTTACATAAAACCGTAGCTTTTTTTGTTGGTCTGCTTCTCTTCCTCTCTTCCTCTGCTTTTTTGGTGTAATGTGTCCTACAACCATAAGTCGTGTCTGTGGGAGACACCATGCTTTGTTGGTTATCCTTATTTAACGAACCATGCTAACAACGAATATCAACATCATCACTGCCAGAGGCATACTTAAAGGCCAAGCTGTTCTATTTTGCTTCGCTTCTTCTTTTTTTTTTGGTTTTTCATTCACCTACATTTCTTTAAATGAATAGCCATTTTTTATGCTGCCCAACTATTCTCCAGCTAAGGTTGAAATAAATAATGGCCACAGCATCGTGTTTGCAATTGAACTTTGAGTATTTTTTTCTCTCTCTTCTCTTCTCCTCTCCACTCTCTTTTCGTTGGTTGGGATTTAGTTTTTTATGTTTTGTAATTTTCTTCCTTAACTTTTATTGAATTTATAGTTGGGGCAAAAGTTTTAAAGGGAATCAAGAAAATATTTAAGTGGATTTGCGGTGAGGTTTTGCAGATTTTTTTTTTTTTTTTTTTTGTGGAGAACATTTACTGACATTGACTTATATAAAAGGAAATTGATGGTTTTGAATTTGTATTGAAAAGCGGATAACATGAAAATAGGAAAAACTTATTTAAATGGGATGTGGGCAGGATATGGAAGCTACTGAAGGGGAACAAGGAAAAGTAAAGTTGTGAAATTTATTTAACTGGGTTTCCTACAAAAAATATAGCCGCATAAGGCTAGTTAGGCATGTTAGGGTCAGTCAATCCCAGTTTACACATCATTATTTCAATCATATGTAAGGTGAGTTTTTCAAAATGATATTTAAAAATTTTAGGGCCTACTTTTAGGCGCTCTCCATAGTATTTATATTTAATACAAGAGCTTCTGTGTCTACCGGAACTTTTAAAGTTCTTCGGAAATACTTTTGAAAAATCCGCTCAATATATTCTATAGTTAGATAAGCAACTGCATAGTTAAAAGGACGTTTTACGATCTTCTCTCAGAAGATGAAATCATATCAAATGATTTTTAGAGCCTATTTTAAGGCGCTCCAAACAATTTTTTACACTGTCGATATACCCTACACCATAGTAGGGAGGGTATATTAAGTTTGTCATTCCGTTTGTAACGCCTTTAAATATACATTTTAGACCTCACATAGTATATATATTCTTGAACAGCATAAAATTCTATGTCGATTTAGAGATGTTCGTCCATTTGCCTGCCGTCCTTTCATCTGCCCGTCTGTGGAAATCACTCTAGCTTCCGAACGAGATGAAGTAGGTTGCTAAAATTTCACTCAAACGTATATTATGTCTGCAAGACTTTTGGTATTGAAAATGGACCATGTAGGTCCACGTTTTGGTATAGCCCCCATATAATGCTACCTCCCTATTTTCGGTATTTTGGTGATATAAGCGGTATCATTCATCGGAATTATTTCAAATTTCGCATTTGAAGTTCGTAATGGATGCTACAGCCTATGACAGAAAATTGTCCATGCAGGTCCCCGTCTTCGTATAGCCCCCATATATCTTAACCTCCCTATATTCGGTATTTTGATGATTTTAGCGACATTATTTAGCGTAATTGTTTCAAATTTGGTATTTGAAGTTCGTAATGGATACTACAGCTTATGACGGAAAATTGTGTGTGCAGGTCCACGTCTTCGTATAGCCCCCACATTACGGTACCTCGCGATATTCAATATTTTGATAATTTTAGCGACATTATTTACCGGAATTGTTTTAAATTTGGTATTTGAAGTTCGTAATTTATGCTACAACCTATGACAGAAAATTGTCCATGCATGTCCAGGTCTTTGTATAGCCCCCATATAACGGTACCTCCTGATATTCGGTATTTTGATGATTTTAGCGCCATTATTTAGCGGAATTGTTTCAAATTTGGTATTTGAAGTTCGTAATGGGTACTACGGAATAAGAAAGAAAATGGGTCATGAAGGTCCACGTCTTCGTATAGCGCCCGCATGACGGTACCTCCCTATATTCGGTATTTTAATGATTTTAGCGACACTCTTCACCGGAAGTGTCTCAAATTTGGTATTTGAAGTTCGTAATGGACACTACAGCCTATGACAGAAAATCGTCTTTGAAGGTCCACGTTTTGGTATATACCCCATATAATGGTACCTTCCTATATTCGGTATTTTGATGATTTTAGCGACATTATTCTCCGGAATTGTTTCAAATTCCTTATTTAGAGTTCGTAGTGGGAACTACAGTCTTTTGCAGAAAATTATCAATGCCCCATATATCAGTACCTCCCTATATTCGGTATTTTGATGATTTTATGTAAAATATTCACCGAAAGTTTTTGAAATGTCTTATATGAAGTTCTTAATAGGTACTACAGCCTATGACAAAAAAAATTGTCCTTGCAGGTCCACGTCTTCGTATAGCCCCCATATAGCAGCACTTCCCGACATTTGGTATTTTTATGATTTTAGCTACATTTTTCATCGATTTTTTTTCAAGTTTCGCGTTTGAATATTGAAATGACTTAAGACAAAAGTTGCCTATGCAGGTCCACGTAGTCCCTAATGTAACGGCTACATTCGGTATTTTAAGATTTTAACAGAATTGTTAAGGTTTTTTTTTTTGAAAATTGCCAAATTCGTTCTAAATGGTGTCGAACTTACAGCTTTTTTACTTTTTTTCATTTGTAAATTTAGGGGTTTCAAGGGCTCATGCTGAAGAAAATCCTGTCTCCGTAACTAAATACATCACCAAATATAGAATATTTTCCCCCTGTGACCTTTTTTTCCTCTTCTGAACAACAAAAAAAAAGCAAAAGACAAATAGAAGAATTTATAAATTGCCCGAATGAAATCAACTTTAATGCAGCCAATTTTAAAAATTTCAAAATGTCTAGGTAACGAAGAAAAATTCGAAAAAGAAAATAGGAAAAGCGAAACAAAGAAAATGTGATTTGAAAGGTACACAACAGTAAAACTAAATACGGTAATATATCAAAAAAAATCTGAAAAATATCTGGAGCATAAGTAGCAGAATGGTAAAAGTGACATTTGTCATACCCACACATCCATAAACCGTCTCTCGTTGGCGATGGTTGCATAACGTAAGGACAATGCCATAGTAGGATATATTACCAAAATATGTTGGCTTTGTTCATGGGATTGAATGGAGCATACAATTTCTAATGGGAAATTTCACCCAAGCGTATTTGGAGGGGGGACGAGGTGGCGGTGAAATATTTTTTCCAGGACAATAAAATCAAGCCTTGAAAAAATAATATATTCCCAAGGATCTATTTGCGGTAAATGGCTTTTAACAAATCTTATTTTAAATTTTGATGTTGTTATGATTGTGAGGTGAGGGGAATTAATATATCGTGGTTGGTTTTGTAATGTATACTGGGTATATGAACTGTACTTTACGGTTCTAAATTCGGTACGATTTGGATTTTTACGATTGGAAATGTTGATATTGGGATAATTGTTGAGGTATAAAGTTGAGAATTGTAGGTGGTTCTAGGTTACTAAAAATTTCGAGAAGTACTACATGGTACTAAATTTTCTATATGAGGAATGGATAGAGTTGGAAATCTCATATTTGGTATTAGGGTCGGATTCACTTTCACTTTCATTACCGGCAACGAACTTGAGGAAGTTGTGATTTCTTTAAATTCAAAGAGAGATGAAGCCTTCGATGACAGCGAACAAAAACCGAAAAGATTTTTCGTTGATGTTGCTTTTGCAGGGTTCGACTACGGCTGCCCAAGGGTAATCTATGTCAGAGTAGATGAATCCAGGGGTAATCTAGAGTGGAGTAGATGGATTGAGGGGACAGCTACGGAAGAGCAGATTGTCCCAATGGTCATGTACGTTGTTGTAGATGAATCCAGAGGTCATATATGGTAAAGCCGTCAGGAATCGATGGGATATCTACTGTAGCGTAAATGGACACAGGGGCATCAACAGTGGATGACTTCAATTCGAAGACGTAGACCAGTTGAAGTTCCCTTCGAAGAAGATAGGAGACCTTCTGCGGTCTTCTATCCATAGCAGACCTCCTTTCCATACAGAGAAGACTTTCTGACGGTCATCTGAATATAGAAGACCTCCTGACGGACTACCATGCATAGAATAACTCTTAACGGTATTCTGTTCATAGAAGGCCTCTTCACGATCCTCCGTAAATAGAAGACCTCTTGACGATTTTCTATATAGGGAAGATCTTTTGATCTCTATAGAAGAATTCTTTATGACACTCTAGCCGCAGAAGATCTCCTGACGATCTTTTGGCGATAGAAGACCTCTTGAGGCTCTTCTAGCCATATAAGGCCTCTTAACCGACTTCCAGCCTAAGTAAAGCTGCTTACGGTCTTCTACCTAGCAGACCCCCTGATGGTTTTCTAGCCACAGAAGACCTTCTGACGATTTCCGAGCCATAGAAGACTTCTTTACGGTCTTGTAAACATAGGGGACCTCCTGACGGTCTTCAGTACGTAGAAGTCAGAGAAGATCTCCTGACGGTCTCCCATACATAAAAAATCTCTTGACGATATTCTATATAGGAAAAGCCTTCTGACGATATTTTAGCCATACAAGACTTCTTTACGACTTTCTAGCCGTAGAAACCCTCTAACGATCTTCAGGCGATAGAAGACCTCCTGACGTCCCTCTAGCCATTGAAGTCCTCTTGACAGTCGTCTAACTATGGAAGATCGGACCATAGAAAACCTTATTGACGGTCTTCTTGACATAGAAGAACTATGGACTGTCTTCTAGCCATAGAAGATCCTTTAGAAGTTCCCCTTAAGGTTTTCTAGCCATGGAAGACCTCCTGATGTTCCTCTCTTCATAGAAGACATATGGAGGGTCTTCTACACATGAAAACCTCCTGACGGTCTTCCAGCCACAGAAGACCTCTTGACGGTCTCCTAGTCACCGAAGACCCCCTGACGGCCCTCTAACCATATAGCATCTCTCTACGTTTTTCTAGCCATAGAAGTCTTCTTGGCGGTCTTCTAGCCATAAGAAACCTCTTGACGGGTTTCTAGTCGTAAAAGACTTCCCGACGGTCTTCTAGACATAAGAGATCCTCTGATGGAATGCCATAAAAGACCTCTTGACGGTCTCTATAACATCTCTCGACGGTTTTCTAGCCATAGAAGACTTCTTGGCGATCTTCTAGCCATAAGAAACCTCTTGACGGGTTTCGAGTCGTAGATGACTTCCCGACGGTATCCTAGACATAAGAGATCCTTTGTGGCATTCCATTCATAAAAGACCTTTTGACGGTCTTCCCCTGAACCTCCTGCTCTTTTAACATATTTTTCGTTTTTTTTTTCAAAAATTTGCAAAGTATTTTTTTCAATCAAAGACAAATCCGAAAATTCGAAAATAAAGCCAAAGTAAACAATTTTTAAAACAAGGCTGCTTCCATACATTCAAATTGTAAATTTCTTAATCCCATATCTGGCCACATCCTTCTCTTCCTTTCCAACTCTCAAAAGAATTCATTCACCTTCTTACCTCTGTTCAGAAATCATTAACTTCTCCCCAATTAATTCAAATCAGGTGTTAAAAATTTCATTTTCATTTCATCAAAGGGGCAATGTATCCTTTCCGCTCTCTAGAATTTTAATGTTGGCTAATTAACTCGCTCTCCACTCACTGGCAAGGCTTCATAAATTAGTTTTTTTTTCTCCACTAAAAGAAGGCCAAACGGAGTCTAGCCAAAGGCTGGCTGGTTTGGCTGACTGGCAATGATGAAAAACTTTCACGGTTAAAATGGAAAATTTATTAGGTCTGCTGGGTAATTAAGATGAAATGAACTAACATTTATAAAGAAGAGAATAAAAAACGAATTTTAAATTTATTTTTAAATGTTACTTATTAAGGGGATATAAAAATATATATATTTTTTTTGTTAGGAAACCAATTAAGAAAAGAAGAAGCCCAAGAAAGGAACATGAATTAAATATTTTCTTGGGAGGGAAATTTTTGTACACGAAAAATGAATTTATTTAAGAATGAGGAGAATTTCTCTCTCTCTTCCCTCTCTCTCTCTTCTCAGAAATTCGAAATTCTCTTTTTTTAATGTTAAAAATTACAAATTCCTTAATTTACTTTGTAAGTTCTTTGCAGTTCAATGATTTTTCGCCATCCTCTGCCTCTATTTCTTTCGAAAAAAAATTTCTTTCTAATTTTGCTTGGCATTGTTGAAATCTTCTTTGGAAAATCAAATCAGAATGAAAAAAAAAAAAAAATAATTTGCTGCATTTTTTCCCATTACAAGCAGATGAACCGGAAACAGCTCACACTAAACCAGCCAAGAAGAAAGCAACAACAACAAATCTCACCAATCAATAACAAGACTTCCTGCTCTCAAGACTTCAAAAAGTTTCCATTAAAGAGGGTTTTTTTTTGTTATTTTTTTTTTTTTTTGGGAACGAAAGTTGAACCACTGATCTGCACTTGAAAATCAATTTCAAGTGTAACAAGCAAATGTGCACACACACACGCACGCAAACACTTTACCATAAGAATTCCGTCTTTGTAAAGCTTAACACGGAAAATCTAAATGCCCACCCAAAAAGTAGATTGAAAAACACTCACTCAATGAACAAGAAAAGTGGAAACAACAACAACACAAAACGAAACTAAAGCAGGAAAATCAGAAAAAATAACTTTCATGCTTCAATAATCTCTTTAATGCTCTTGTCCCACCAAAAACATATTTCAAGCATTTGCCTGGGACTGGTGGGTGAGTGAGAGAGAGAGAGAGAGAGAGTGTGTGTGTGTGTGAGAGAGTATTGTTTTGGTAACACCACTTGAGACTAGGGTCTTGGTAATACCAATGTCGTTCATTCATTCATTCATTCATTTATTCGGTCGTTCGTTTCTCCACTATCGTCGTTGTTGTTGTTGTTGCTGCTGGCCACTACTGCATCAAAATCTGTTATGGTAGCCAGTTGTAGTTCTTGTTGTTGGGAATTATACCAATTACCAAATTCAAAAGCGGATTAAAACAGTTCTCAACGAAAAAAAAAAAAAACAAACAATTGGAAGAGAATTGAATTTGTCTGAAAATTTTCAAAAAAAGAAAGACCAACACCAAAAACCCTTCCCTCCCCTTCACCGCTCTTAGAAGCGATGATGGAAAGAATATGTTTTCGGGAAATTCCATAACGAGGGTTAACAATTGAAGTTTGTAAACAAAAAGAAAACAAAAATCAATTGGCTTAAACTCAAAAAAAAAATTTGTTGGGGGGGGGGGGGGGGGGGGGGGTGGTATTTTTGTCACAAAATCGAGTAACACAGATTGGACAATAGTAAAGCTGCTACTTGTTTATATTTCAACAATGGCTATACCAAAATGGTTGAAAATTCGTGAGAAGGTAGCTTAGAGTAAGGAGCGGGCCCTTTTGACTGGCTTAAGTCATAGACTTTAAGATTTGAAGGTGATTTTGGAAATATGTACTAAACAGTTCAAAAAGTACTTAATGTTTCTAAATTTGGTATATGAGGATGGGATAGAGCTGAAAATCTAAAATTTCGTATTAGGGTCGGGTTTTGAGGAAGTTCAGGATTCTTTGGATTCAGAGCTGAAAATCTAAAATTTCGTATTAGGGTCGGGTTTTGAGGAAGTTCAGGATTCTTTGGATTCAAAAAGCGACAAGGCCTTCGATGACATCGAAAGTAAATCGAAAAAATTGTTCTTGATATTGTCGAACTCATTATTGTTAGTTAATTACTTGTTGTTGTTGTTATTGTTTTAGTTTTTTTTTTGTTGTTGTAGCTGAAGACTTGGTTGTTGTTTCCTTATATGCAGTGTGTTATTACATAATTTTGGCAGCATAAATGCCCGGCGTGGTGAGTGTTTCTTAGCTTTGCTATTTGTATTAGTAGATGAAAATTTGGCTTATCTAGAAATACGGAACCAGGGGTTAAATAAGATGAAGGGGTAATCTTCGGTGGAGTGGATGGACTCAGAGATCATCTTCGCTAGAATAGATGAGCATAGGTATTATTTTGCGGTACCTCAAGGGTAATGTATGGCGGAGTAGATAATTTCCGGGATTATCTACGGTAGGGTAGGTGGACGCAGTGCTCATCTACGAAGGAGTATATAGAACCGGGGGTCATCTAAGAACCGAGGGGACATCTACTGTCGAGTAGACGGAACCAGGGATCATCTCTGGCGGAGTAGATTAATCGAGGGCACATCTACTGTAGAGTAGCTGTACCCAGGGGACTTCTAATGCAGCGTAGCTTGAACCAGCGGACATATAACTATAGAGCAGCTGGAACCAGATTAGCTGGAACCAGGCGACATCTACTGTTGAGTAGATGAACTCAGGGGATATCTACTGTTGAAACGATGGACCCAGGGGACATCTACAGTAGAGTAGCTGCACCCAGGGACATCGACTGTAGAGTAGCTGGACCCTGAGGACATCTACTGTGGAGGGCTCCTTTTCGAACAAGAAAACATCTTGAAGTATTGAAGATCATAGCAGACCTTCTGACTCTCTCCAAGACCTCCTTACAAGACCTCTTGACGATATTCCAGTCATTGGATACCTCCTTATGTTTTTTCTGCCGTTGGAGACCCCCTGGCGATCTTCTGGCCGTTGAAAAACTCGTGAGAATCTTCTAAACGTTAAATACCTTCTGCCGGTCTTCTTCTAGCCATAGAAGACATTCTGACGATCCTCCAGACGTCGTAGAAGACCTCCTGACGGTCTTCTAGCCACAGAACACCTCCAGACGGTCTTCTGGACCTAGAAGACCTCTTGACGGTCTTCTAGCCATAGAAGGACATCTTCTGTGGAGGGTTTTTTTTTTTTTTTTTTTTTTTTGAAGAAGAACAACTTGAAGTATTGAAGATCATAGCAGACCTTCTGACGATCTTCAAGCCTTACAAGACCTCTTGACGATATTCCAGTCATTGGAGACCTCCTGATGATTTTCCAGCCGTTAGAGAACCCCTGACGATCTTCTGGTCGTTGAAAACCACGTGAGAATCTTCTAACCGTTAAAGACCTCCGACGGTATTCTAGCCATTGAAGACATTCTGACGATCCTCCAGCCGTAGAAGACCTCCTGACGGTCTTCTAGCCACAGAAGGCTTCCAGACGGTCTTTTAGACCTAGAAGAGCTCTTGACGGTCTTCTAGCCATAGAAGACCTCCAGACGGTCTTCTATTTATATAAGACATCCTGATGGCCTTCTATACTTCTATACATTGAAGATCTCCTGATGGCCTGTATAGATAGAAGACTGTCTGACGGTCTTCGTGACTCCGTGACTGTCTTCTCGTAATAGAAGACCTCCTGATGGTTTCTTTACGTAGAAGACCTCTGGGTGTCTTCTAGCCATAGAATACCTCTTGACGCTCTCCTAGGCATACAAGACCTCTTGGCGCTCTTCTAGCCACAGAAGACCTCCTGGAGCTCTTCTATGCATAGAAAACCTCCTGACGATCTTCTAGACTTCATAGAAGACTTCTTGATAGTCTTCGAACCATATTAGGCCTTGTAACAGTTTTCTTTTCAAGATTTTCGGATGGTGACTTCTTCTTCTTCTTGTTTTTTTTCCCGTATTTGTATAGGCATTTTTCTCCTCTTTTTCATACCGTCCCTCTTCATTTCTTTCCTTTCCGTCCATTTTATCGATTATAATCGAAAATGTGTAAATGTTTAAATGTCACGCCTCCAAATGCTTCAGTTTTTTTTATTCCTTCTTCAAATTGTGTTTGTGCGTGTGCCAGTTCAACTACAATTTAGGATTTCCTTTATGGCCATGGAGCAACGAAGAATAAATAAAAAAGCAGGAAAGAAAAACAACAGCTGTTTTAGCCGAGGGGGATAAACTTAAAGGAAAATCGCATTTTCTATGTGTGTGAGATTTTCTAAATGTGTCGACTTAACATTTGGGGCTACTTAATGCCGGTTACAGCAAAGTCCCTCTCCCCACCCTCCTTCTCTTTGTATTTTTAATTAATTTAAACACCTGATTTAAGACCTTTTTGTAGGTCTTATGCCACAAGTCATCATCGAATGTGTTGTGTGTGTATGTGCGTTTGGAATTTCTTTAGTCCCTTAAGTTATGTCCGTTTTTTTGGTTTTAATACCACTCTAAATGTCACAATGGTTAACTTTTAACTCTCCCAAATATGTTTTTTTTTTTTTTTGTTTTTTGTTATGTTTATGTCCATGTCCGTGCTCATTCGATTATGGCCCGGTTCATGTATTTTGACCATATTTTTGTATTATTTTTTTATTTGATTTGTTGTGTTCTACTCTTCTGGTGTTGGATGGAGTGGGAGGCCTGGCCTGGATTAATTTCCTATTAGATATGTAACATAGATTGTTTTGGTGTTAGTTAAGTTATGTGACAAATTTATTATGACTTTGTTATTGTTGTCGTTGTTGTTATTGTTAACAACATTATGTGTTGTGGCTCTGGGTGAGTTTTGGCCCTAATTCAATTGGTTTTCACGTTTCCACTCTTCTTCTGCCTATGCCTCAAACAATGTCATTGGCGATGATGTTGCTTGTTTGGCCGTTGTTGTTGTTTCTGCTTGGCCATAAAGGAAATGTTCGAAAGAATATTTCCACAAAAACTGATTTTTGTCACGTGTAGCTGTAGACTATTTAATATTCTGTGCAGTAACAAGAAATTAAAGAAATTCTTAAAGTCTTGAAAGAAAAATACAACATGGCTAATAGCTTGTAGCTACATGGGGGGATTACAACAGAAATCTAGGTTTCTGTTGGGCACAGCCATGTAATCACCTAGTTTTGTTATGGATTTATGCCTTGTAATGCCTAGAAAAAAACATATGAAAAAAAAATTGAAGAGGAAATAAATATTATTTTATTGATTGAACAAATTTTTGAGCAATTAATTGTTGAACTCAATTCGTGATAATAATTGAAATTGAAAAGAACACGTTGCAGACCTAATGGTGTCTAGCAAACAAAAGAGAAAGTGTTAATTGCTACGAATTTTCAAAAAAAAAAAAAAAAATTGATTTGAATATTCATTTTTTTCTACAGGCCCTTGGAATAATTTTTCAATTAAACGGAAATATTTAAAAATAATTTTTTGAAAAAAAAAAAAAAAAACAAGCGAAAAATTATCAATCGGTTTTGTCGACAGATGTATTCCCTCAGTCAATGTACGATTATTTAAATATATTTTTACTTGTGTTATGGTTTTTCAAATTGTTGACCCTCTATGGAGTAGGCTCCAAAGGAATGAAATAATGTTGTTCACTTCGTATCGGACTTAAATAAAAAAGATATATCTTGAGAAATGGTTGTTTATCGGCCTTTTTATTTGATTTATAAATAATAAGATTTTTTTTTTTTTTCGAGCTTTAGGCCATTTTCGGATTTATTTTATTGATTACAATAATATGTTCCCAATATTTCGCAATTATCAAATTGCATCTTCAGGGGCAATCTATTTTAGAAAACATAATTATTAGTATCACAGCATTTTGTTATGGGCACAATTATTTTCCAAAAAAGAGATTTCTTACATTTACATAAAATTGTCAGATTTACTTAACAGCTAATGTAGTTTTTACTACCATTGTCTGGTGTTATTATTGCACTGATTATTTCTACGTATTGCACGATCTCTTCTTTGTCAAGTGTCGATAACAATAAGCTGCATTATCGGTGTCGCTTTTGTAATTGATCTTTTTGTTTGTTGGTATGTTATTTATATGCAGCATCTCCAATGTTAACCTTCTGTTGTAGTTGTTCTCCGCCTGTAATACTCGTATTTTGTCAAAGTTTGGTATGTGGTTGTTAAGTTTACAGTGTTCCGCAAGTGCTGTTTTTTGAATATTGTTTTGGCTCCTTAATTTAATGTCTGATTTATGTCCCGATATTCTAGTTTTTAATTTGTTTTTTGTGGTACCAACATATATTTTTCCACATTTTTCGTCTTTTGTTCCATCACATTCAATGCTATATATTACATTGTGTCTCTCACTTAACGGAATTCTACTTTTGGTATTAGTAAATAAACTTTTTAGTGTATTGTTTGTCCGTGTTGCTATTTGCAGTTTATCCTTGTCATATAAATCGGAATTTTGGAATCTCTCAGATAATCCAGGAATATAAATCATTGATTTGTAATATTTTTCTTGAGATTTGTCCTTAGATTTCGGTATATTATATTCATTTATTAATTTTTCAATTAATAATTTTGGAAAACAGTTTTTGGACAGTATTTTTCGTATTTTGTTTTTATTAGTTTCGTGGAATTTATGGTCGCTAATATTCAATATTCTGTTTATAAGATTCCTACCTGTGTTAATAATCATTTGTTTTGGATGTTTCGAGTGGAAATTTAATATGCGACTCGATGCCGTCGGTTTTTGATACCAGTTCATTTCTATTTTATTGTCCTTTCTCATTACAAGTGTGTCCAGATATGGGATGGAACCATTATGCTCCTTTTCAATGGTAAATTTAATATTTTTGTTGAAATTATTGAAAGTCGTCAATGTTTCTTGTATTGCATTTTCCCCAACAATCATAAATAAATCGTCTACATACTTTGTTAATATCACAGGTTTCGTCTTAAGTTTTTCCATGCAGGTGTCAAGTAGTTTCTCCATCACTATATCAGCTACAATCGGAGAAGCTGGTGAACCCATAGGTAGTCCTTTCTTTTGTTTGTATATTCTGCCCTCATATTGAAAATATCGATTATCTTTAATACAAAACTTTAGAATACTTAAAAATAAGCTCTTTGACATATTGGTGTATTCCTCAATTTCGTTCCATCTTTTCTCTATTATTTCTAGTCCCAGGTCCACAGGTATACTTGGAAAAAGTGACACAACATCACTCTCAACGATGGCTGGTTCGTGAATAAAACTAACGTAGAATTCCCAAAAGATGTAAAATGGTTACTCTCGTTAGGAGAAAAATTTGGATTACCAACTAGCAAACAGAACTTTCCACTATTCAAAGTCATTGCTGACGGCGACGACATCATACAAACAAACAACGACAAAGAGCAACAAGAAATAATGAGAACCAAATTTACAACAATGCTAGACTCACATCTAAACAAAATGAGAGATAGCTACAGAGACAAATTTATTAACACAACAGTGGCTCACAGCAAAACATTTTTGAAACAAAATAAAAATATTTTAATTTTAAATGCGGATAAGGGTAATGTGACAGTAGCAATGTATAAAGATGATTATCAACAAAGAATGAATGAGATATTAGGTGACATGATGACTTACCAACGATTAATTAAAGACCCCACATCTAACTTGTCCAAGAAAAACAATGAACTCGTGGAAGAATTGTTTAAAAACAATATACTATCGACGGCAGAGAAAAAATGTCTGAAAACTGACGTGGCTATAGCACCAAGACTATACGGACTACCCAAAATTCATAAAGAAAATTTCCCCTTGAGACCTATATGCTCATCGGTTAACTCACCTTCAATACAATTATGCAAATATGTGGTAAATATTCTAAAAAATCTGACCAAAAACTCCAAATACAATGTAAGTGACTCGATGCAATTTAGAGATAAGATTAAAAACTTGACGATTAAAGACGAAGAGCAGATGGTCTCATTTGATGTTGTGTCACTTTTTCCAAGTATACCTGTGGACCTGGGACTAGAAATAATAGAGAAAAGATGGAACGAAATTGAGGAATACACCAATATGTCAAAGAGCTTATTTTTAAGTATTCTAAAGTTTTGTATTAAAGATAATCGATATTTTCAATATGAGGGCAGAATATACAAACAAAAGAAAGGACTACCTATGGGTTCACCAGCTTCTCCGATTGTAGCTGATATAGTGATGGAGAAACTACTTGACACCTGCATGGAAAAACTTAAGACGAAACCTGTGATATTAACAAAGTATGTAGACGATTTATTTATGATTGTTGGGGAAAATGCAATACAAGAAACATTGACGACTTTCAATAATTTCAACAAAAATATTAAATTTACCATTGAAAAGGAGCATAATGGTTCCATCCCATATCTGGACACACTTGTAATGAGAAAGGACAATAAAATAGAAATGAACTGGTATCAAAAACCGACGGCATCGAGTCGCATATTAAATTTCCACTCGAAACATCCAAAACAAATGATTATTAACACAGGTAGGAATCTTATAAACAGAATATTGAATATTAGCGACCATAAATTCCACGAAACTAATAAAAACAAAATACGAAAAATACTGTCCAAAAACTGTTTTCCAAAATTATTAATTGAAAAATTAATAAATGAATATAATATACCGAAATCTAAGGACAAATCTCAAGAAAAATATTACAAATCAATGATTTATATTCCTGGATTATCTGAGAGATTCCAAAATTCCGATTTATATGACAAGGATAAACTGCAAATAGCAACACGGACAAACAATACACTAAAAAGTTTATTTACTAATACCAAAAGTAGAATTCCGTTAAGTGAGAGACACAATGTAATATATAGCATTGAATGTGATGGAACAAAAGACGAAAAATGTGGAAAAATATATGTTGGTACCACAAAAAACAAATTAAAAACTAGAATATCGGGACATAAATCAGACATTAAATTAAGGAGCCAAAACAATATTCAAAAAACAGCACTTGCGGAACACTGTAAACTTAACAACCACATACCAAACTTTGACAAAATACGAGTATTACAGGCGGAGAACAACTACAACAGAAGGTTAACATTGGAGATGCTGCATATAAATAACATACCAACAAACAAAAAGATCAATTACAAAAGCGACACCGATAATGCAGCTTATTGTTATCGACACTTGACAAAGAAGAGATCGTGCAATACGTAGAAATAATCAGTGCAATAATAACACCAGACAATGGTAGTAAAAACTACATTAGCTGTTAAGTAAATCTGACAATTTTATGTAAATGTAAGAAATCTCTTTTTTGGAAAATAATTGTGCCCATAACAAAATGCTGTGATACTAATAATTATGTTTTCTAAAATAGATTGCCCCTGAAGATGCAATTTGATAATTGCGAAATATTGGGAACATATTATTGTAATCAATAAAATAAATCCGAAAATGGCCTAAAGCTCGAAAAAGAAAAAAAAAAAATCTTATTATTTATAAAAAAGATATAAATATTGCGACGTGCCAGTTTTGGGCTATATCGACAACTTCCTTCATTTTATGTGAGATATGTGATAATTTTTTTGAAAATGTAACAAGTAAAAAGCGGTTAAGCCAGCGCCGAACCTATAATAACCTCCACCATTTGAAAAAAATCAAAAAAATGACCAAAATTGTCGTTATATCTTTGTACGGAGGCTATACGAAGACGTGGACCTGCATAAGTAATTTTTTTTTTTATCATAGGCTGTAGTATCCATTAAGATCTTCAAAAACGAAATTTTGAAACAATTCCGCGAACAATGTTACTAAAACCATCAAAATACCGAATATAGGGAGGTACCGTTATATGGGGGCTATACGAAGACGTGGACCTGCACAGACAATTTTCTGTCATAGGCTGTAATATCCATTGCGAACATTAAGTACCGAATTTGAAACAATTCTAGTGAATAATATCGCTAAAATCAACAAAATACCGAATATAGGGAGGTACCGATACAGGGGGGGCTATACGAAGACCTGGAACTGAATAGACAATTTTGTGTCATAAGCTGTAGGATTCATTGCGGACTTCAAGTACCAAATTTGAAACAATTTGGGAGAAAAATGTTGCTAAAATCAGCAAAATACCGAATATCGGGAGGTACCGTTATATGGGGGCTATACGAAGACGTGAACCTGAACAGACAATATTCTGTCATAAGCTGTAGGATTCCTTGCGAACTTCAAATACCAAATTTGAAACATTTTCGGTGAATAATGTCGCTAGAATCATCAAAATACCGAATATCGGGAGGTACCGTTATATGGGGGCTATACGAAGACCTGGAACTGAAAGGACAATTTTCTGTCATAAGCAGCAGTATTCATTTCGAACTTCAAATACCAAATTTGAAACAATTCCGGTGAATAATGTCGCTAAAATCAACAAAATACCGAATATATGGAGGTACAGTTATATGGGGGCTATACGAAGACCTGGACCTGAATATACAATTTTCTGTCATAGGCTGTAATATCCATTGCGAACATCAAATACCAAATTTGAAACAATTCCGGTAAATAATGATGCTAGAATCCTCAAAATACCGAATATTGGGAGGTACAGTTATATGGGGGCTATACGAAGACATGGACCTGAATAGACAATTTTCTGTCATAAGCTGTAGGATTCATTGCGAACGTCAAATACCAAATTTGAAACAATTCCTGTGAAAAATGTTGCTAAAATCATCAAATACCGAATATGGAGAGGTACCGATAAATGGGGGCTATACAAAGGCGTGGACCTCCACAGACAATTTTCTGTCACAAGCTGTAGTATTCATTGTGAACTTCAAATACCAAATTTGAAATAATTCCGTTGAATAATGTCGCTGAAATCATCAAAATACCGAATATCGGAAGGTGCCATTATTTGGTGGCTATACGAAGACGTGGACCTGCATGACCCATTTTCAACACCACTAGTCCTGCAGACATAATATACGGAAGCTAGAGTGATTTCCACAGACGGAATGGGGAGACGAACGGACGGAGAGACATATTTCGGATTTTATGATCGTTTTGGTTATTCATAGCTCTGGCCCTTTGTGGGGGAGGTACCAGAAGGAATGGTCCAATCTTTACCATCTTTATAACAGATCTTGTGTTGATGAAAATATTCAGATGTGCTACATCTGAACACAATCGGATGTCCATTTCGAGTTTAATGAGCTTTATGAATATTCAAAATTTTGTACCCTCTGGGGAGGGGAGGTACCAAAAGGAGTGGACCTTTATAACAAATCTTGTGTAGACGGAAATATTGAGATGTACTAAGTCTGAATTAAATAGAATGTAAATTTCGAGTTTCGTGGATGTTTCAAAATGTGGGGGACATATCAGAAGGAGTGGACCGATTTATTCCATCTTAACACCAGACCTTGGATTAATAAAAATATTAGGATGTGTGAAATTTGAAGACAATATAAGAGTTATAATTATTCAAGATTTTGAGGAGGTACTCTATGGAGTGGACCGCTATTGTCCATTTACGCACCTAACCTAGCACTGATGGAAATTTTAGGATTTTGCATAGTTGGAGCAAAATCGGAGTATCGTTTCTCCTTCGGTGCAGTATTTTTTTGAAATGTTGACCTTTGCCCATCTCCGAACTCTATCTAAGTTTGATTATAATATTACGAAGTACCAAGTTTGGACCAAATCGGATACTCTCTTCGAGATTTATCGTGCCCACCAGACAGACAGGCGGACGAACGGACATCGCTAGATCGACTCCAAATGTCCTGAAATGAATTTGGTGCAAGGAGACATAGGATCTAAAAACGTTATTTCGATAAGGCACGTTTTGGATGTATCAAGTGATATATACCCTCTCTAGCCGTATAGCTAAGGGTATAAAAAATTAAATTTTTTATTTTTTTTTTAATTCTCTAAAAAATTTTAAAATTAATAAAAAAACCTTAAGATGTATCTATGTTCATTTTTTCAAATCAGTTTTCTATTTCTCATTAAATTTTGCACCCACTCCCCACCTCATATCCTTCGAAGTGCGCAATATCCCCTGAAATCCCATCTCTTTAATATAGATTACATCCTCCGCCGATAGGTATTAAAATACTCAAGATATTTGGTATTTGTGGTATCTCCGTATCTTGCCACATCTTATTAACACCCACTTAATCCTTATTTGTATTTACCTTACGCTTGATTTGTTCGCTTGATTTTCAAATACACCCACACCATCCCCCACAGCCCCAAAACGCCTACATGCCATCTTGTAATGAATTCATTCACCAAACAATGTGTACCCCAGGCTCCGAGGCTAAATATGAAATTCTGAAATAACAATCGTCTTTGTCTGACAAGTCTTCAGTTTCGGCATGAAATCGTATCGACATAGATTCTGATTCTGCTAAGACATTACAATAATATTTTTGTATTTGTTTGCATAAATATATAATGTGAAGGATAAGGCGAAGATAACGCACAAGTCCTGTGGCATCGCAGTTTGCTATACGTAAGTACTTCTACTCCCTCTCTCTATTTCCCTGTCAATGTTACAATTGGCAATAACATTGACTTAACGTTTGCCATTGATAATGACAGCTGGTGGTAGAGGGCAGGTGGAGAAGTAGACTTGTGGTACTCCTAGTCCTTATTATCATCATCATCGTGATCTCTATTTGAAAAGTGGAAGGCGGAAATCAATAACAAACAAAATCTGCAATATTCAATAATAAACAAAAATTAGTATTTAAGCCCTTTGGGCCTGAAGCGAGGATGGCAAAAAGTAAATAGAGGCAAGGAATGATAATGATAATATTCCTTTCTATTCATGGGAAAAATAAAAATTAATATTTAAAGGAATAAAGGGTGGGTCCAAAAGTGACTACGGAATTTTATAATAATTACAGTTTTTAGCATATTATATTAAAGACTCATATCAAGGATTGAAGATTAATTACCCTCAGCCTGAAGTCTCTGGGGTATATGATGAGAACACATTGTATTGAAAATTCATTACTTAGTTACTCCTAAGTCACCTTACCTTACCTCACCTCAACCTAACCCCAAAACAATGACATTTCACATTGAAATGAAAGGATTCCCTTTGGTCCTTTTGCCACACAAAGCCACATAATCAAAGAAGTAAATTTCATTTGCTGCCATAACATAAACAGCTACAGCAGCAGCAGCAATAGCATTCAATGTTAATGACAGCTACAATTCCTGACAAGGGAAAAAGTAGAGAGAGAAAATGGGAGAAAAATATCACAAAAATCATAAAAGGAGAAGGAAGTCAACAAAATGAAAACATTGATTCACTTTCAATATAATAATCATCATCATGTTCTGTTTCGGTCCGCAGAAATATTGACTTTCGTAGACATTTCTAAGCAGTCAGTTAGGGATGGGAGGGGGCGATGGAGTCATGTATGGCATTGGGAATGTATGAAAAGCAATAAGCTTTGATAATGGTTTCTCGTAATGATGGCAACAGGCACAATGTGGCTGGGGACTGGTGTCCAGAGGGGGGAGGGTGCAGTTATGAAAGCAATATTCTTGGATTTGAAAAGGAAAATGAAAGTTAGAGCAATTAACCCATTGGGGGATGACAGTTCATGTTTCGAGGGAAAAATTAAAAAAAAAAAAGAAATTTAGCAAAAAAAAAAATTGTTTTAAATACTAAAAAAAAATAAAATAAAAATTATAAATATAAAAAATATAACATAAATAAATAAAAAAAAGAAAAAAACATTAAATTTGGCCGGCTAAAGGAAACATTAGAACCCATTATGACCCACAAATACCAATTTTTAGACATATTCGTGGGAAAAAGTGGCAAAAATCAAAAATATCGAATATTAGGAAGTACCGCTATATGGGGCTATACAAAAAACGTGAAACTGTACATAGAATGTTTCGCCAACGGAGCTACAACCCATTTTGACCAACGAATACCAATTTTTAGACAAATCCGTAAAAAAAATGTGACAAAAACCATCGAAATTCTGAGTATCGGGAGGTACCATTATATGGGAGCTATACGAAATCGAGGACCTATACATGCAATGTTTCGTCACCGTTATATGGGGGCTATACCAAAAAGGTACCGTTGTATGGGGAATATACCAGATAATGTGGGCTGTATTAAATCGACATAGAATTTTATGCTGATTATGGGAAGTTTGAAACGGAATGACAAAGTTAATATACCCTCCTTTCCAAGTCGCATGTTTTAAAAATATAAATAAATAAAAAATATAATATAAATATAAAATATTCTTTTTTTGATTGGGCCAAGAATTTTGCAACACCACGAAATATTGGTCCTAGGCTGAGTGTATTCATTCATCTGTAAGTCGGTCCGTCCATGAAAGCTACAGGTTGTAAATATGACACGATCCTCGGGAATTTTTGCATGGAGTTGGGGTTAAGATCAGAATATAAGGTTAAAAGGCAAAATATTTAAAGGGTTAAACAGACCAAAAACTGAAACAAATCTTGATTTTGCAGTTACTCCACAAGTCACAATCGACGCAGATGCCTTTGCATGGGGAATAAGTTTACGAAGTCTATCAATTTGGATTTTCATCGGATAATATTTAGAGGGTGATATATCTTATGTGTAAAGAAATACCACCATTTCCATTTAACTTCGGATATTTTTAACCCCTGGAGAACTTATAACATCACATGAAAAGGTCGCTTTCGCTTTGATGCTGATGGCCAATGTATCGGAAATACGTCAAAATATTCACAATAGGCCGGGGGGATTTGTTTGAAAGAACGGACACATAGCGTTTCTGTTTTCTGGGGTTGTACATGAGGCCACCAGACCATATGTCAATGGTAAAAATCGAGCCCGCCCATTTTGAATTAAAGTTTAATCTCAGACTTCATTATACCCTACACCACATGGTGGTAAGGGTATTATGTCTTCGTGCATTTGTTTGTAACAAAGAAAGTGAGATAGACCCATAGTTACTTTTGAGGATTTTTATAGAATAACTTTCTGAATCGATTTGTGAATATCAGTCATTTGAAATTGGTGAGAATCGGTTAAAATTCAGATATGGCTCCATATATATATCTTCTACCGATATATACAGGGTGAGATAAAAAAGGTGCAACAAAGTCAAACGCCATAATATTTACATTTCTTTTTAAATTTTATTGAGTGAAAGCAAAAAATGTCGGAAATAGCATCAAATTTTAGAATAAGTTTAGATTTGGCGGAGTTTTAGAAACGGCGAATGAAATCGTCACACGCTGCCCAAATGTTGCTCTGCGGTATTTTTGCAGAGTCCAACGTCAACTCAACCTTATTTTGTAACCATTCTTGGTTGGCGCGTGCTGAATGCGATGGTGCTGAGTTCTCTTGGAATGTCCAAGGTCTGCGGCCAAAATGTATGCGCGCCCAAGGCTTTAATCCACCCTCCAAAATATATTTTCGCGATGATATTCGGCATTTATTCTGATGCCACGGTCAAATAATACGAGCAGAGAGTGACCATCGGCTGTTGTGGAGGCCCACACCATCACCATTGCCTGCGCTTGAGTTCTGGTGGCCAACCGAATGTGCACATTTTCAGCTGACCTCTTTGGCAAGTAAACACGATCATTTTGTTTCAAAACGCTGATATACGAGTCTTCTATTTAAAGCTCTACTTTCAATTTGGAATTTTACCATAATTATTGAAAAAAAATTGTCGCACATTATAACCGACTTTTGTCGCTATGGTTGTCTTTGAAAAATATTATTTGATAAATCTAAGTTTGGGGGTATAGTTGCTTTGAAAAAAATTTTAAAGGGTCTTGAAAAATACTCATTGCAAGTAAAATGTTAAATTTTTTTTTCTGTTTTGCTATCTTTAAATTCTCCCCTGGTGGGTTAATTTGTCTCCAATAGCCACTTTTTCCCTTCGAAAAAGTAAATATTTT
Organism: Musca domestica; assembly: GCF_030504385.1. NCBI lineage: Eukaryota > Metazoa > Arthropoda > Insecta > Diptera > Muscidae > Musca > Musca domestica. The sequence goes on along the minus strand of NW_026712321.1, from coordinate 6,970,337 downwards.
TTTCCCAGTATTATTTACGAAAATAAACATAAGCCATAAAAAACGCAAAAATTAATACCCTATGAAGAGCTATTAAAGAAAACGCGAGAATTTCCAGTCATGGCCAATGAAGCCATTTTATTTCAAATTGAAAATGGAAAAAAAAATTGTCCTCATGGAAATAGACAAGAATTTTTAATTAATTTCTTGTCTAGTGATTATTTGTTAAAATTTCGTAATAAAAAAGAACGGAGGCATTTTTTAAGAGTTGAATAGAAATTAAAAGTAAAATATTTTTAGAGGTCTTGTCCGGGGAGAGGAGGAGAAGTCACAAAAAAAAGTTAGATTATTGGGAAATTTGTTTCAATTTCCAATGGAATTTATTTCAATTTTCTAGCGAAAATTTCTTTTTTTAAATTGAATTGAATTTTTAGCCAATAAATTCCATGAAAATAGTGCCATCTCCAAGAAATGATTGAAAGGCCATCGCTGTAAGATATCCTATTTAAAATATCTGTAAATGGGCATCTATTAGTAGCCGACCTGGTGTTGGATTTTTGTTCTATGAAAATGAGAAATGAGACCTTTTATTGAGAAAATAAATGACAAATGAGAGATTTTGTGAGAAAAAATGTTTTTTCATAGGATTTTTTAGCTCCTCTTCTAAGAAATTTTGAAATAAAAATATATGAAACTTATCGCTTGACATTTCCATTCTCCATAAAAATTCCAAGGTAGATGTATTTCTTTTCCTCTCAAAACACAACTTTTTAATTAATTCAAATTAAACAAAGCATGACAAAGCATTGATGCACATCATCGAAATATAAAATTTCCGAATCATATTTTTAGAAATTTTGGCAGAGAAGAAGACTTTGGTCCGAATTCTCCTCCCGTCTGACCTCTTTATATAGGCCTCGAACATTTTGAATTTGATATTTTCATAGAACAAGAATCGTGTCTCTGGTCTTCTACCCAGGATTAACAGTTAAATTTCAAATATATAGGATCTCCTCCTTCTCTTCAAGGTCTCATAAATGTGGACTTATTTTACCTTTCCCCATGAGATCTTCACCCCCTTCACATTAACAGTTTAATTTCGAATATATAAGATCTTTAAAAATCTCCTCCTTCTCTCCTAGGTCTCATAAATGTGAACTTATTTTACCTTTCCCCATGAAATCCTCACCCTCTACCCATTCCCCTAAAAAATTATAGCAAACCATAATTTTAATTAGTGTATCATAAAAAAAAAATAATTCCAAAAATTCTCTTCACCTCTTTTCATTGCAGGTCTACACTTGTCAAGCCAGTAATGGCCATGTGGTGGCAGCTCTCACCAAGAAATTTGTGCTCGACATGAATTGTAAGTATCATTCGTTGCATATTTTTAGGCGCAACGAGAAAATTTTTTGTTCACTTCAATATAACGTTTCTTTTAATTTTCCTTCCGACAAAGAGGATAAATGGTAGTCGACAAAAAAAAATTAAAAAAAAAAAACGTAGAAAAAATCACAGCTTAACCTCGAGCAAGAAAATTAAGCTCTGTGTTCACAACCTTTGATACAAGTACAATACAAGGTTTCTCCAAGTCGTTTGCTGACTTTATAATGGCATGTCCTTCAGATTGTCTACATCCTCTTTGGATTGTATTTTATTTTCATGTTTTTTTGTTATTATTTATTTTTTTTTGTATTTTACAAAGTCATACTCATAAATATTGACTTTGCCAGCCTTGTTGCTATCGCATGTGTGTGTGTGCGCGTATCCTGGCCATTAATGTCATGTTTCATAACTTAAAACGGAAAACACACACACACACATATTTAAATTTCATTATGCAAATAGCTTGATAGGCCTTGTGTGTGGCCCGTTCGCCAAGGATTTTCGATGTTCAATTCTTTGGCTTACCCACCTACCTCCCTCCCAACCTCCTGCCTATTATTCATTTTCCACTTACCGTCCATTATTTGTCCATTGCTTTGTGTATTTATGTAGAAAATTGTTCATTTGCGCTCAAAACTGAATAATGGCAAGCTTTACTGCTCTAATAGAGCTAAAAGTGGGCGTATTATCCTGCAATGATGATGATGATGATGATGGACGACCATTGTTTTTGTAGGCTCATCAAAAGTATGCAAATGAGGCGTATTAGAATTATAATTAAATCGATAGCAAAAGGCTTTTGATTCGGGAAACCATCAGTTACTGGGGTAATAAGGGGAGGAGAGGGTTACGTTGGTAGTGGGTGGGGCTCATTTGACAGGGGAGGATTCCATGTAAAAGCTTCGGAGGTACTTTTGAATGCAGAAGAGCTTTTGGGGTGATTTTGTGTAAAACAGAACATTTAAAGCTCGTTTGTGCTTAGAAAAAGTCTAAAAGCTCTTTTTTCCTTAGAAGAGCTTTAAATTGTCTCCGTCTACAAAAGAGCTTTAAAATATCTGAGAAAATAAAAGAAAAAAAACAAAAAATGAAGGAATTGTTTTTATAAGGAGCTTTAAAAGATATTTTTCTATAGAAGTGCTTTAAAGGATCGGATAGAAGAGCTTTCAAAGATCTTATACATATAGAAGAGTTTCCAAGGAACTTCTATCTATAGAAGAGCTTCAAAGGACCTGATATTTATAGAAAAGCTTTAAAGGCTCCTATGTCTACAGAAGAGCTTACAAAGGCCTTCTATCTATAGCAGAACTTTCAAAGGATTGTCCAAAGAAGCACATTTACCTTTGTACTTCGAAAAAGTCTAAAAGCTTTTTTTTAGAAAAGCTCTAAATGCTCTTTCGTCTACAGAAGAGCTTTGAAATGTCTACGGAAATAAAAGATAGCTTTAGAAGTCTTTAGTTTATAGAAAATCTTGTGAAGGACTTCTTTTCCTACAATAGTTTTAAAAGGTATTGTATCTAAAGAAGAGCTTCAAAAGGACCTGTTAAAGCTCTTTTATTTATAGAAGAGCTTTAAAGGTTCCTATATCTATAGAAGAGCTTTTAAATGCCTTCTACCTATAGCAGGGCTATCAAAGGTTTTACATCTATAATAGAACTTTCAAAGGTCTGTCCAAAGAAGCACATTTAAAGCTCCTTTGTACTTCGAAAAAGTCTAAAAGCTTTTTTTCATAGAAAAGATCTACATGCTCTTTCGTCTACAGAAGAGCTTTGAAATATCTACGGAAATCAAAAATATAGCTTTAAAAGTCTTTTGTTTATAGAAAATCATCTGAAGGACTTGCTTTTCTACAAGAGCTTTAACAGGTATTGTTTCTAAAGAAGAGCTCCAAAAGCACATCTATGTATGGAAGACCTGTTTAAAGCTCTTTTATCTATAGGAATGCTTTTAAATATCTTGTATCTATGGAAGGGCTTCTAAAGGTCTTATATCTATAGAGGAGCTTTCAAAGACCTTCTATTTATAAAAGAGCTTTAAGAGCTTTCAAAGGTCTTCTATCTATAGCAGAGCTTTCTAAGGTTTTCTATCTTTAAAATAACTTTAAATTGTCTTTTTTTCTACAGAAGAGCTTGTAAAAGTCCTCTATCTTTGGAAACAGGGGAAAAGCTCTTATGTTTTTATAATAACCTTGAAAGCTCTGTTTTATAGAAGTATAGTACTTTCAACGTCTTATTTTTTTAATAAGAGCTTTAAAATGTTTTCTATAATTGGAAAGGCTTTATCACTAGAAAAGCTTTAAAAGATTTCAACCTCTAGAAGAGCTTTAGAACGTCTTCTATATCTAGAAGAGCTTTAGTAGGTCTTCTATATTTTAAAAAGCATCGAAAGTTGTTCTATAATGGAAGAATTGTAAAAGCAGTTTTTGGAATAACTATTAAAGTTATTTTTTCCAAAAAACACTCTAAAAGGTCTTTAAGAAGAGCTCCAACATATCTTCTGTCTATAAAGAGCTTTAGAGATGTTTTACCCACAGAAGAGCTTTCAAAGTTACTCTATCTACAGAATATGTTTAAAAAGTCTTCCATCTATAAAAAGAATTTAAAATATCTTCTGACTGTGAAAGAGCTTTAAAAGCTCATTTGAATTTAGAAGAGCTTTGAAAGCTCATCTTTTTATGTACGCTTGAATGAGGACTTGTAAAAATCTCCTATAGCCTGAAGACCCCTCCCTGATTTTCTTGAGCAATTTTTTTTCATTTTGCTTCTCTTTTTTCCCTTCATCAATTACAACCAGAATCTCATGCTTCGCTCTCCATAACCCCATTTCCTACTTTGGGTTTTTTCCTTGAACTAATTTAAAATGAATTATTTTTCATTCATTTCATTACCGTTCCCACTTAACTGGATGGCATTTAAGTACGCATATTTTTTCCGTTTCGCTGTCGTTTTCATTAATTTCATGTTAGCCACCACGGCGATGCTTTCACAAGCATCGCTGGCCCTTGCCCAGCTGGTCATCAAAATAATTAGCTGTTCATCATATGTCATGAATGGCAAGAAATGACTGGCTGTTAATGAGTTGTGTTCTTCATTTGAAGAAATCCTTGTTAACAATTCACAACAAGCGGGCAAATCGTTTTATTTGCGATTTTTTTCTTCTTCGTTTTGCTCTCACCATGGAGCTTGATTGTCAATACAGTGGATGGCAATGAGGACATTCAGGGAAATTAGGAGGAGGGGGAATATACTTTCCTTACATTTTTTTTGCTGCTGGTGCTTATCTTGACCTTTGGAAAATCTGTGTTAAGATTCTTTTTTTTTTTTGTGGGTACTTGTTGGTGTCACCCAAGATGAAATGTCATAATGATTTTGAGTTGCTTATGCTTTTTTGGGACATTCGAAATGATTTTTTGTTTTTTTTTTTTTTTTCATTACATTTAAATTATAATGGGTTCTTATTTTGAGAGGGGATTTGAGCAATTGAAAATGAAGGTCATTAAAGACAAGAACCGCGTTTAAGTTAATTTTTAAAATTGAAGATATTAAAGATATATTGTAGGCAAATGCAGCATACTTTTAGGTATCACTAATAAAAATTATAAACTTGAAAAATATTTCTAATCTTGATGTCACTGTTGGTTATCGTAAATTTTATAAATAGAATACATCAAGAATATATTTTGTATTCAGAATTCATTCTACATATCTGCCCATTCGATCGAAGAAACTTCTAAGGCCATCTCTCTTTAAGATATCATAACTTGAAACAAAAATATCAACGCCATCTATAGTTAGATTCCATTCCAAAGCTGTTCGGATTCTCCCATGACTAAATTTTCAACATACAACTATTTCAAATTATAATAATTTATTTAAATAAATTAATATACTTTAATATAATATACTTTTTAAACATTTCAGTTTGAAATACAGATGGCGTTGCTGCCAACTTCTGTCATTTTCTGCTTCTTTAAATGTAATATAAATTTCACATTGAAAAATATGGTTTACAGTTCAAATATACATCATAAATAAACAAAATCTTCTATCTTCAAAAGGTTTTTGAAATTTCTCCAATCTCTAAAATTTTAGAAGCAGATGGCGTTCTCTTAAGACTTATAAATATTAGTGTCTCAAAACGAATTGTGAAGAGTCCTTCCATCCTATTTTATTTCAAGAGATGGCGTTACTCATATAGAAAACGGCCCTGGTGTAAACCTTAAAAGATAAATATTTTTGTTTGCCTCAAAAAATGCAACCAACTCCAGACTGCTGTCATTTCTAAGCCACTCGTCCGACGGCTGTTTAAATTATTCCTGTGACAGCTCATATATGGTTCACAAGCGTGCAAAAGCATTTTGTTGAGAATTTTCCAGAAAAAAAGTTATTCGAGATGGAACTCAAGCGTGAGTGGACGGAAGAAAACAGCAACATCAGCAGAAATGGTTCGAAAATTAAAGAAGCGACTTGATCGAAACATGCGTCGCAGTGGCTCGTAAGCGGAACATATCGCAATATTCCATTCGGCAATTATTAAAAAATGAGCTCGGGGTAAAGCCACCATGGGCCGCCATGACAGCCGATGGTCGCTCTCCGCTCGTATTAATCGACCGTGGCATCAGAAAAAATGCCGAATATTATCGCGAAAATATTCTAGAGAGTGTACTAAAGCCTTGGACACGCAAACATTTTGGCCGCAGACCTTGGATAATCCAGAAGGACTCAGCACGCCACCCAAGAATGGTTACAAACTGAGGTTCCTCGCTTCATTTCCAGCGCACAATGGCCGCCAAAATATCCGAATACCAATCCGTTGGACTATTGTGTCTGGAATATTTTGGAAAGCAAGGTTGGCACTAAAAAAATACCAAAGTGTCGATCACCTCAAGCAAGCGCTTCGCCGGGAAAGGGCCAAAATACCGCAACATTCGGGTAGCGTGCGACGGTTTTATTGGTCGTTTAAAGGCCACAATTCGTGCCAAAGATGACCAATTCGAATAACTCTAAATTTATTCTAAATTTTGATGCTATTTCCGACATTTTTTGCTAAAATTTAAAATAAAAATGTCAAAGTTATGTTGTTTGACTTTGCTGCAGTTTTTTTTATCTCATCCTGTATATAATAATGCTAAAAATTAGAACAACTTCTCGATATATATTACACCCAACGCCACCTATACTAGGAATTCCTAGTCTTTAAAAATATAATATTCTTCAGAGTATTTTCATGGCATACAAAATATTTTGCAATTCGTAAGGCAAGAATATAATGAATTAAATTAAAATATATAATAAACTTAAAAATTAAAACAACTTCTCGATATATATTTTGCCCAGCGCCACCTATACTTGGAATTAATAAGATTAAAAAATATATTTTTTTTAGAGTTTTTCCACGGCATATAAAACATTCTGCCATGCGTAAGTCTAGAATAAATTAAATTTTTTAAATATATAATTATGCCAGAAATTAGGACAACTCCTTGATATATAGTTCAGCCAGCGCCACCTATATTTGGAATTAATAATCTTTAAAAAAATAATATTTTTCAGAATGTTTTCATGGCTTATAAAACATTCTACAATACGTAAGACTAGAATAAACTTAATTAATATTGCTCAAAATTAGGACTACTTCTCCATACATATAAGCTAGCCAGCGCCACCTATACTTGGAATTAATTATCTTAAAATATATATTTTTCTTCAGAGTATTTCCACGGCATATAAAACATTCTGCCATACGTAAATCTAGAATAAAATGAATGAAAACGTATAAAAAATGCTTAAAATTAGGACAACTCTTCCATATAAATGTAAGCTAGCGCCACCTATACTTGGAATTAAAATTCTTTAAAAATATAATATTTTCACAATATTTACAGGGCTTATAAAACATTCTGCCAAACGTAAGTCTAGAATTAAATGAATTCAACATATGAAAATGTTAAAAATTAGGACAACTCCTCGATACATATATGTGAGACAGCGCCACCTATTATTTCCAAGTATAGGTGGCGCTGACTAACATATGTGTATCGAGGAGTTGCCCTAATTTTTAGCATTATTATATATTTTAATCATTTTATTGTAGCCATGAAATTAATAATCTTCAAAAATATAATATTTTTCCGAGTATGCTTCAATATTTTCATGGCATAAAATAGAGTATTTTCTTGATGAGGAAAAAAAGTCGAAATTTCTGTGGGAAAATCCCCTTGTCATAACTCAATTAATGATGTAACACATAAAACTATCCCTTCACTGGCCACAAATAATTTATGTGGGATACTCACTAAGTCAGCACGGTCATGAAATTTCAGGACACTTGATCAATCTTGTAATTGATTATGTCCTCTGTATTGATAGTTCACAGATTCCAGTAAGTGGTTGCTAAACAAGGACTTAACACCCTCTATGGAAGCCAGAAACACCAAACGATTTTTATAAGGGATGAATTTACCAGGACATCCCCTTTCGATGCAATAAATGCAATATGAAACCACAACACTTTATTGGTGGTGAGATAATTACAAAACTGATGCTGCTGGTTGGGTGAATGCATCATAAATTTTGTCCACACACACCAAATAAACCCATCAACTATATGATGTCCTTTTGAACAATTAACAATAAAAACAAGAACACCATAGACAGGCGAAAAAACAATTATGGCATCAAAAGGAATCAAACGATGATTACAACAATGGCCAGCGATATAATTGTTTGGTGGCTGGATGGCAAAGGACATTGTTTTCAATTTTCACCCAAAAAGGAAAAAAACACGAAAACGAAATGAAATGAAACAAAAGCCCATTGTCATGCGACTTGTTTCTTATTAAGAAGGGAGTAAACATCCTGCCGGTGAATCATGATAGAGAAAAACTGTTTATGGGTTTGTTTTGTTGTTTCTTATTTCGGGGAATATTACAGCAACAAAACACTGACATGGAAATACCCCAAGAAACCCGTAAAAATTGGATAATTGCAAGGGCACGTGTTTCCGCCAACGCTGCCGGCCGTCATCTCACCCTCTGAGTAATTGCACAAACGTGCTTTGATTATTCGAGCGTACCAAAAAAGCAAACAGAGGCTATTTCCGGTTTTATTTGTCTGCTACTGTCGAATGCAATGGGGGTGGGGATGTAGAGGAAGGAGAAAGAGCAAAAAATATTAATTAAACTGCTTTTGTCATAAAATTCCCCAACAACAAATTTGTTTATGTTGTCATTTGAGAGAATCCTCTCCCCCATAAGGAACAGGTAGAAAAACATTTATAATCAACATCCTTTCCCCCTTCCAAAAAATTTTGTCTGAATATTTGGCAATGACTGAATCCTTTTTAAAATTTATTTATTTTTATTTCCCAAGAAATTCCTTTTTTAAAAGGGATCTCTTAATGTCCAACAAATCCTTTGGTGTTTTATTACTTAATTGTAAAGGATATTTTTGTATCACTTTTTTTAACCCATGTTGTTTGTTTTGTTGTTGTTGTTGCCTCCAAATGTTTGACCATTTCCTATGGCTGCCATCACCCGGGTGATAAGTCTTGTTGTCCTTTATTATTATCACCATCATCTTTGTCTGCTCCCAGTGTCTCTCTCTGTTTCTGGGGATTACAATTTGCTTAACGCCACCCCCCCCCCTCCCCTTGTGCAAAGTTTACAAATCTCCATAAATCATAAAAAAGTGTTTTATGTCATTTGTCCAAAAAAAGTATTAATTGGATTGCTTTATCTTTTTTATTGCCTAAAATGAAATGAAAACGAAAAAAAAACTTGAAAATTAGTCATGTAATTGGATCGGGAAGAGGACATAAATTAGAAATGTTAGGGAAAAATAAATAAAAAATTCTTAAGGACAATTTTTTATGAAGGCTCTTAAGTGATATCCTAAAAGTAGGCAACAATTTATTACACTTTTTTATATTTTATATAAAGTTCTAGAGAAGCCATTATCATACAACAGCAAAATGTCTTCTCATAGGATGCCTCATTATCATTTCATGAGGAAATTAAAATTTCTCTTCATAGAAAAGCTATAGATCTTCTCACAGAAGAGCTATAGGTCTCCTAATGGAAAGATTTAGCTTTATGTCTTCTCAAAGAGGTCTTCTCACAGAAGAGCTATAGGTCTCTGCTCATAGAAGAGCTATAGAGGTCTTCTCACAGAAGAGCTATAGGTCTTCTCATAGAAGAGCAGTCATAGGTCTTCTCATCGAAGAGCTATAGGTCTTCTCATCGAAGAGCTATAGGTCTTCTCATAGAAGAGCTATAGGTCTTTCCATAGAAGAGCTATAGGTCTTCTCATAGAAGAGCTATAGGTCTTCTCATAGAAGAGCTATAGGTCTTCTCATAGAAGAGCTATAGGTCTTCTCATGGAGGACCAGAAGGTCTCCTCATAGAATACCAGAAGGTCTTCTCATAGAGGACCAGAAGGTCTTCTCCTACAAGGACAGAAGGACTTCTCCTACCAAGACAGAAGGTCTTCTCATAGAAGACCAGAATGCCTTCTCATAGAAGACCAGAAGGTATTCTCAAAGAAGACCGAAGGTCTTCTCATAGAAGACCAGAAGGTATTCTCGTAGAATACCAGAAGGTCTTCTCATAGAGGACCAGAAGGTATTCTCGTAGAATACCAGAAGGTCTCCTCATAGAGGACCAGAAGGTCTTCTCCTACAAGGACAGAAGGACTTCTCCTACCAAGACAGAAGGTCTTCTCATAGAAGACCAGAATGCCTTCTCATAGAAGACCAGAAGGTATTCTCAAAGAAGACCGAAGGTCTTCTCATAGAAGACCAGAAGGTCTTCTCAAAGAAGACCGAAGGTATTCTCATAGAAGACCAGAAGGTCTTCTCATAGAAGACCAGAAGGTCTTCTCATAGAAGACCAGAAGGTCTTCTCATAGAAGACCAGAAGGTCTTCTCATAGAAGACCAGAAGGTCTTCTCATAGAAGACCAGAAGGTCTTCTCATAGAAGACCAGAAGGTCTTCTCATAGCAGACCAGAAAGTCTTCTCATAGAAGACCAGAAGGTCTTCTCGTAGAAGACCAGAAGGTCTTCTCGTAGAAGACCAGAAGGTCTTCTCGTAGAAGACCAGAAGGTCTTCTCGTAGAAGACCAGAAGGTCTTCTCGTAGAAGACCAGAAGGTCTTCTCGTAGAAGACCAGAAGGTCTTCTCGTAGAAGACCAGAAGGTCTTCTCGTAGAAGACCAGAAGGTCTTCTCGTAGAAGACCAGAAGGTCTTCTCGTAGAAGACCAGAAAGTCTTCTCATGGAAGACCAGAAGGTATCCTCGTAGAAGACCAGAAGTTCTTCTCGACCTTCTCTTAGATGACCAGCAGGTCTTCTCGTAGAAGACCAGAAGGTCTTCTCGTAGAAGACCAGAAGGTCTTTTCCTAGTAGACCAGAACGTCTTCTCTTGGAAGACCGGCAGGTCTTCTCGTAGAAGACCAGAAGGTCTTCTCTTAGATGGTCTTCTTCTCCTAGAAGACCAGAAGGTCTTCTTTTCCTAAAAGGCCAGAAGGTTATCTTTTTCTAGAAGGCCAGAAGATCTTCTGTTCCTAGAAGGCCTGAAGGTTTTCTTTTCCTAGAAGTCCAGAAGGTTTTCTTTTCCTAGAAGGCCAGAAGGTTTTCTTTTCCTATAAGGCCAGAAGGTCTTCTTTTCCTAGAAGGCCAGAAGGACTTTTTTTCCTAGAAAGCCAGAAGGTCTTCTTTTCCTAGAAGGCCAGAAGGTCTTCTTCTCCTGGAAGGCAGGAAGGTCTTCCTCTCCTAGAAGGCCAAAAGGTCTTCTTTTCCTAGAAGGCCAGAAGGTCTCTTTTCCTAGAAGGCCGGGAGGTCTTCTTTTCCTAGAAGGCCAGAAGGTCTTTTTTTCGTAAAAAACCAGAAGAACTTCTTCTCATAGAAGGCCAGATGGACATCTTCTCATAGAAGGCCAGAAGGCCTTTTTCTCATAGAGGAATAGTAGGTATTCTTCTCCTTGGAGGCCAAAAAGGCTTCTCGTAGAAGACTAGAAGGTCGCCGAATAGAAGACCCGATCTATATAAAATTTCTATGAAGAATGGAAAATTTATTCTGCTCCTTAATATATGCAGTATTTTATAGTTGTAAATTTATATCTATCGCCATGGTGCTTTAATAAACAGCATGCAAGGAAATCGTCTACTAAAGCCTCAAAGTATGCTCTATTCTTTATAATTTCTTTTTTGTTTGTGTCTTGCATTTAAAAATTCCATTAATCTTCGTTTTCGTTTCTAGTTATTTTCCTTTCTTTTGCCATATGTCACGTTGGAAAAAATATACAACGCGCGTTTGTCCATGTTGTGTTTGTTGATGCCCAAAAGTAGGCCATGTGTTTTGTTGCTGTTGGCTTGTACATTTGCCACGTTTTTCCAAGTAGAAATAAATTAAATTTTTTTGTTTCTTAAATTTATTTGCCCAAGGCAAATCAACTCCTCCGTGGTTGATATGTTTTGGAAAAAGTTGAGAGAAAAACACTTTTAAATTAATTAGAATATTAAATTTCGTAAGAAACAGCGGGTTCTTTTGGAGTTTTTTTTTTTTTTTTTTTTTTTTGTAAAACACAAAGGTTTACTTTAACTTTAGGTGTTTTTTACACACCCACCCCGATCACCAAATCCACCTGTTAAAGTCAAGGTCTTATCATCACCTTAAATGTCAGAAAAGTTTTAAAGGATTCCCTTTCATTTCATTCTTCACTTTACTTTTTTTTGTGTTTGACTTTCCATATATTTTTATTTTTTTGGTATTTGCCTTTGTTCCACACAGCTAATCGCTTTTGTTTTTCTTCTCCGGCTTTTTTTTTTTGCATCGTCTACTTTGAAAGCCAATTAATTTAAATTATTTGCAAGTGACTTCACAAAGTCTTCTAATGGAACGTTTTTCTGTATTATCTTTAGATGCATAATTACCTTTGACAAATCAACTAACCAGCCAACCGTACAAAAAATGGCATGCCAACCAACGAATGAAAAGAAAAGAAAGGAATTAGGAATGCTGCAAAAATTCCGGAGATTTTGTGGTGGATAAGGGGATGGGGGGAGGTATTGGAATATGAAAATGGTTGAATTTCTTAATTGGGGATAATTTTCCAAAAAATGATAATTTTTAATGAGATAATTGATGAAATAATGAAGTATAACTATAGGCTCTAGATAAATGTTCATAATAAATAATAAGTCTCTCATAAAACAGGCAATAATGTTGCATATTTTTAGGGGTTCTTATATCCCCCACCATACTATGGAGGGTATATTTGTCATTCCGTTTGTAACTCCTCGAAATACTCATGTCAGACCCAACAATGTATATATTCTTGATCAGCGTAAATTTCTAAGTCGATCTAGAGATGTCCCTTTGTTTGTCTGTCTGTCTATTGTAATCACGCTATCTTTCGAACGAATTGAGATAGAAAGCTACAATTTCGCACACATTTTTATTTTGCCAGTAGGCAGGTTAAGTTTGTAAATGGGTCATGTAGGTCCACGTCTTCGTATAGCCCCCCATATAACGGTACCTCCCGATATTCGGTATTTTGGTGATTTAAGCGACATTATTCACCGGAATTGTTTCAAATTTGGTATTTGAAGTTCGTAATGAATGCTACAACCTATAACAGAAAGTTGTCTCTGCAGGTCCACGTCTTCATATAGCCCCCATTCGACGGTACCTCCCGATATTCCATACTTTGATGATTTTACCGACAGTATTCATTGGAATTGTTTCAAATTTGGTATTTAAAGTTCGAAATGGATACTACAGCCTATGACAGAAAATTTTCTGTTCAGGTCTACGTCTTCGTATAGCCCCCATGTAACGGTACCTCCCGATATTAGGTATTTTGATGATTTTAGCGACAGTATTCACCGGAATTGTTTCAAATTTTGTATTTGAAGTTCGTAATGAATGCTACAACCTATAACAGAAAGTTGTCTCTGCAGGTCCAGACAGAAGACGTGCAGGTCCACGTCTTCGTATAACCCCTATATAATTGTACCTCCCTATATTCGCTATTTTGATGATTTTAGCAACATTATTCAACGGAATTCTTTCAAATTTGACATTTCAAGTTCCAAAGGGATAGTAGAGCCTAAGACAGAAAAATTACTGTGCAGGTCCACGTCTTCGTATAGCCTCCATATATCAGTACCTTCCTATATTCGGTATTTCGACGAGTTTGGGTACAATACCCACCGATATTGTGTGAATGCCGTATTTAAATTTCGTAATGGATGCTACAGCCTCTGACAGAAAATTCTTTGGCTGGTCCAGGTCTTCACAAAGCTCCAATATAACGCTACCTCCCTATATACAATATTTTGATGATTTAAGCTACTTTCATCGCCGTTTATTTCAAGTTATCGAATTTGAATATGGCAATGGCTTATGACAAACAATGCCCATGTAGGTCCACGTCGTATAGACCCCAATAAAACGGCTATATTCGGTATTTTTAATATTTAAACAGAATTTTTTAAGGATTTTATTTTTTTGAAAATTTCCAAATTCATTCCAAACGGTGGAGGGTATTCAAAGTTCGGCCCGGCCGAACTTACTGTTTTTAAACTTGTTACATTTTTTTTTTTTAATTTTGGTGACTGAAAGCAAAAAATGTCGGAAATAGCATCAAATTTTAGAATACGTTTAGATTTGTTCGAATTGGTCACCTTTGGCACGAATTATGGCCTTCAAACGGCCAATGAAAACGCGGCACGCTGCCCGAGTGTTGCTCTGTGGTATTTTGGGCCCATTCCCGGTGAAACTCTTGCTAGAGGTGGTCGACACTTTGGTATTTTTTAGTGCCAACGTTGATATCTAAAATACTCCAGACACAAGAGCCCAACGGATTGGTATCAGGAGATTTTGGAGACACAACAGCCCAACGGATTGGTATCCGGAGATTTTGGTGGCTATTAAGCGCTGGAAATGAAGCGAAGAACCTCATTTTGTTACCATTCTTGGATGGCGCGTGCTGAGTACGATGGTGCCGAGTCCTGTTGGAATGTCCAAGGTCTGCGGTCAAAATTTTTCCAGAATATTTTCGCGATAATATTCGGCATTTATTCTGATGCCACGGTCGATTAGTACGAGCGGAGAGCTACAATCGCCTTGAGTTCTGGTGGCCAACCGAAGGTGCACATTTTCAGTTGACCTCTTTGGCACGTAAAGACGATCATTTTGTTTGATTACAAACTGCTGGACAAAGAATGTTTTCTCATCGGAGAAAACCAAATTCGGCAGTTCACCACTTTCGGCTAAGCCAAGCAACTCTTTAGTTTTTTTGAGTCTATTTTCTTTCCGGTGCGGTGTTAGTTCTTGCACTTTTTGGAATTTCAATGGCTTCACCCCGACCTCATTTTTTAATATGTGCCGAATGAAATATTCCGATATGTTCAGCTCACGATCCATTTTTCGGCCAATGCGAGGCGGGTTTCGATCAAGTCGCTTCTTTACTTCTTGAACCATTTCTGCTGATGTTGTTGTTTTCTTCCGTACACTTCATTGACATCGGACTATGCTACCAGTATCGCACGGTAATGAGACACAAAAGATTTATTCACATTTAAATGCTGGAGTGCTCTAACGATAGCCACATGTGGTTTTCCAGCCAAATATAAAGAAATCACGTTTCTGGAAAATTCTCACAAAAAAGCTTTTGTTCGGTTGTAAACAATATAATGGGCTGTCATTGGAATAATTTTAACAACTTTCGGACGATAGGCTTAGACATGACAGCAGTCTGAAATTGGTTGCAAATTTTTCATCTCACCCTCAAAGTCTAATCGGACGAAGATATATATGGAAGCTATATCTAAATTTTGACCGATTATCTGCAAATTATAATAGGGGTCTACCTTGGGTAAAAAAAAATTATTTGTGCAAAATTTCATCTAGATTCGGCAATAAATGCAACCTGTTCTTTGTTTTCAAAAATACATGGACAGTCGGACGGATATGCATAAATCGACTCAGAAAGTGATTCTATGAAGATCCTCAAAATTAACTATGGGTCTATCTCGCTTCCTTCTCCCTGTTTCAAACAAATACACAAATATATAATACCCTGACCACCTTATGGTGTAGGGTATAAAATTTATAAACTATTACCTTATTTTACACAAGGCCTAAAAATAAAATCTTAAAGAATGAAGCCTACTTCTAGGCTTTACTTAGCATAAATTTCCTAAAATACTCTATTTTGCTTTTATTTAATAGTTCCCTCATTTGATATGGGAAAGCTCTGTAATAAATAAAACTTTTCTTAAATTCACCATAACTTAATGTCTTACATGAAGCATGCCTTTAGACTTTGGCTTAAATTCTAAAAATAGAAAAATCCCCACTACTATTTAAATGAAAATCCTGCGTAAAATCCAATTTTCCATAAAAAAAAGAAACCTCAGGATTATCAATGTTTGCCATAAACAGTTTTTATGATTTAAATTATTCCGCACTCGAAAACCCTTTACTTATTTTCTAGTTCATTAAACATAATCCCCTCAAGAAAATTATGAATAGAAGAAAAACTTTCAACATTGAGCTGCGTGTTAAGGCGTGTTATCCTCTCGAAACACTAAAAGTTGATAGACAAGCAAGAATCGTTATAGAGAAAGAGGTGGTGGAGAGAAGGAAGAGAGGAGAGGGACTTCAAAGTACTAAAAAATTCATTTACAAAAGTAGTACTATTAAAATATATAATCTACTTTTAGGCTTCAATCAAACACAGCAACTTATCAATGCCTGGGCTTTAGGCATTTTACTGCCATAACGTCTCTCTCTCTCCCTCTCTCTCTCTCTCTGCAAGGCATATTAAATCCTATTTGCAACTAAATAGCGCTTAAATTTGTTTTTTTTTTCTTCATTCCACCAAAAATTAATTATTTCACCCTTACGGCAATATAATAAAACTTGAGAATTGTTTTTGCCTTCCCAGTGCTTTTCTCCCTAGTTTGCAAGAAAAAAATGCTGCATACTTCTGGGGATTTCCCAGGAAAAAATCAACTCTGCTCTGTATTTAATGTGCAATTGCAAATACTAAGTCCATTCATAAATTCTAGCATTACCATTAAAGTGGTAAATTACTAAGAAGGGAGTAGGGGGGGGGGGGGGGGGGGGAAGGGGAGTTTTTCACTCTACCATTGCAATTGCAAATACTTAATGGCTTTTCATTTGTAGGCTTAGCTCGGTAATAGTTTCATAATCCAATAGCAACTCCACATTTTTTTCCTATTATTATGATTGCGTGTCAAAATTTAATTGACTTGAAGTGGGCATTGTGTGCAAGAGAGTTAGAGAAGGAGGGGAAAGGGAGGGGGGAGTTCTTGAATTACATAGCAATTAGTTAAATGAATTGTGTTGTAGCTAGAAATTAAGATGGCCATGAACATTGTTGGTGGGTGTGAAGGTGATTGCAGGTGGTGGTGGTAAATGAAAGCAAATAATTGAGTTCTCGTTTAGACCCAAGACCTTTTGAGAGGTCTTGTATTAATAGAAAACCCATTGTGGGGATTTCTATACATGAAAAAAATAAATTATTTTTGAGAGGTCCGCTGAAAATTATCTAGTGACAGGCCTTCCGTAAAAACTTAGATTTCTGGTCTTCCATTGCAAAAAGGACCTTAATATATATTATGCGATCTCCTTCGGGCCGTTTTTAAGATCCCATACTTCTTCTATGGAAACTTCTTCTTTACCTTTCAATTCAAAATAGAAAAAAATATTTTCAAAATTTAATAAAATACTATTTTTTAATAAAAATCATTAACAATTCATGCCATTTATGCTGCACCCTAACATATGCAGGATTTTTTTGGTTTTAATTTAAAATTATCAACAATTGGTGGCTAAAAACAATAGGGCGAAAAAACTTTCAATTGAAGCCTTAAAGTAGGCTTTATTCTTTACTCTTTCTTTTTTTTTGTTTGTGTCTCTGATATATGGCAAGTCACGAATTAAAAATTAATAACCTAAATCGAGTTTTTGTCCACTTTGTATTTTTTTGATGCCTAAAAGTAGGCCATGTGTTTTTTCAGTATTGCTTTTTTATTCGAGATTTTCAAAATAGATACAAATTTATGGTATGTTCCAGAAATGCAAGAATGTAAACGTTTTTTCTACGATAACCGATTTTCCCATTATGATATCGAAGAAAATTGCAAAATTTGTAGATTCTTGCAGGTAAAGGTACAGAGCATTAATTCGTTTTTTTACCCTCCACCATTGTATGGAGGGTGTATTAAGTTTGTCACTCCGTTTGTAACACCTCAAAATATGCATTTCAGACCCCACGAAGTATATATATTTTTGATCAGCATAAAATTCTATGTCCGTCCCTCCGTCCGTCCGTGGAAATCACTCGTAATTCCGAACGAAATGAAGTAGGTTGATGCAATTTTACTCAAATGTATATTACGACCGCAGGACTTTTGATATTGAAAATGGGCCATATAGGTCAACGATTTGGTATAGCTCCCCTATAATGGTACCTCCCTATTTTCGGTATTTTGGTGATTTAAACGACATCATTCACCGGAATTGTTTCAAAATTTCGTTTTTAAATTTCCTAATGGGTACTACAGCCTATGACAGCAAATTGTCTATGCAGGTCCCATTTTCGGTATTTTGGCGATTTTAGTGACATTGTTACTAAAGCCTATGACAGAAAATTTTTTTGTGCAGGTCCACGTTTAGGTATAGCCTCCATATAACGGATCCTCCCCATTTTCGGTATTTCGGCGATTTTAGTGACATTGTTACCCGAAAATGTTTCAAATTTGGTATTTGAAGTTCGTAGTGGATACTAAAGCCCATGACAGAAAATTTTTTTGTGCAGCTCCACGTTTAGGTATAGCCTCCATATAACGGATCCTCCCCATTTTCGGTATTTCGGCGATTTTAGTGACATTGTTACCCGAAAATGTTTCAAATTTGGTATTTGAAGTTCGTAGTGGATACTAAAGCCCATGACAGAAAATTTTTTTGTGCAGCTCCACGTTTAGGTATAGCCTCCATATAACGGATCCTCCCCATTTTCGGTATTTCGGCGATTTTAGTGACATTGTTACCCGAAAATGTTTCAAATTTGGTATTTGAAGTTCGTAGTGGATACTAAAGCCCATGACAGAAAATTTTTTTGTGCAGCTCCACGTTTAGGTATAGCCTCCATATAACGGATCCTCCCCATTTTCGGTATTTCGGCGATTTTAGTGACATTGTTACCCGAAAATGTTTCAAATTTGGTATTTGAAATTCGTAGTGGATACTAAAGCCCATGACAGAAAATTTTTTTGTGCAGCTCCACGTTTAGGTATAGCCTCCATATAACGGATCCTCCCCATTTTCGGTATTTCGGCGATTTTAGTGACATTGTTACCCGAAAATGTTTCAAATTTGGTATTTGAAGTTCGTAGTGGGTACTAAAGCCTATGACAGAAAATTTTTTTGTGCAGGTCCACGTTTAGGTATAGCCTCCATATAAAAATTTATTTAAGCGATATTATTCACCGAAAATATTTCAAATTTTGGTATTTGAAGTTTGTAGGGGATACTAAAGCTTATGACAGAAAATTATCTGTGCAGGTCCACGTCTTCGTATAGGCACCATATAACCTCCGAATATTCGGTATTTTCACGATTTTAGCGACATTATTCACCGGAATTGTTTCAAATTCGGTATTTGATATTCGGTGACAATAAATTGCTTATGTAGGTCCAGGTATTATGCAGGTCCCCGATATTCGGTACTTTCATGATTTTTGCGATATTATTTACCGAAATTGTTTCAAATTTTGTATGTAAAGTTCGTAAAAGGTACTACTGCCTAAGAGAATAAAAATTACTTTTGAAAGACCACGTCTTGGTATAGCCTCCATATAAGGGGTTGGGAGGTAATTTCCTTCGATTTTTTTTTTTTTTTTTTTTTTTTTTTTTTGAAAATGTTCAATGTTGGCTGGTATTAAATATGGTTCGGCCCGGTCGAACTTAGCTGCTGTTTTACCTGGTTAATTTGTGTTTTGCATATACAAATTCCATTAACTTTTCGTTTCTTTTGCCATACGGTGTTGGGGCTATTCAAATTTTGATTGGGCCCAAAATGTTTGTAACTCCTCGAAATATTGGTCCTAGACCAACGATGTTAGATATGGATATTTCTATCTCACCAAGCTGATTCGAACTAGCTTTTTGTGTCCGTATGTCCATGTTCAGGTCGCAATTATGGCCGAATCCTCTCCAAATTTGGCATGGAGTTAGAGTTAGGGTCAGAATAGAAACCTGCTATTTTTGGAGATGATGAAGAAATATTTAGAGGTTGAAATGGACCAAAAACATGAAAAAAATCGTGATTTCCCCAATTGCTCTACTGGTAACAATTATAGACTGATCGGCAACACTTTGTAGCACCTCGTAATATTTGTCCCAAGTGGTTAAGTATGGATCTTCCTATAGATCATCGCTGAGCTGATTCGGTCCAGCTTTAAAGGGGTTGAAATGAACCCGAAATAGAAACATTCCCTGATTTTGAGTTGCCCTACAGGTTTTGCATGTGGCTTTAAGGCAGGTAAGAAGCCTACAATTTTGGATGGTCATTGGATAGTAGTAAAGGGTCTACCTATATCTTGGTTTTCTTTCCAGTCAAAAAGATTTCAAGTCTACAAAAACTTCAGCGTTAAATACAGGATAGGATTGTAGGGTATCACATGGTCGGCCTTGACCAACATAGGCCTTTACTTACTCGGAAACATATTTCCATAATAATTAAAACAAGTAAAAAAACCTTAAGTTCAGCCAGGACAAACTTTTAATACCAACCACCTTAGGGAAAAAGGAAACAGTAGAACCCATTATGACCTACAAATACCAATTTTCAGACGAATTTGGGAAAAAAGTGGCAAAAATCACCAAAATACCGAATATCGGGAGGTACCGTTATATGGGGACTATGCGAAGACGTGGACCGATCGATATATCTCATTTTCAATACCAACCATCCTAGACACAATACAAATTGCTCTGCTTAATTTTGGTGCTCTAAGTCAAATAATGTGGGCTGTATCGTGATTTCAACAGACAGACGGACTGGCAGGCAGACGGACAGTCAGACAGACGGACATCGCTGAATTGACTTAGAATTTTATGCTGTTTATGAATATA
Source organism: Musca domestica (assembly GCF_030504385.1). Lineage (NCBI taxonomy): Eukaryota > Metazoa > Arthropoda > Insecta > Diptera > Muscidae > Musca > Musca domestica. The sequence goes on along the minus strand of NW_026712321.1, from coordinate 6,949,809 downwards.
TACGACGAATATTTAAGGATGTTACAAACGGAATGACAACGTAATATACCCTCTTCCAAGTTGGAGTGTATAAAAAGGATTAATTTCAATAATATCCGATAACACATTACATTTTCGACCGAAAACAGGCTTTCCTCAAGCCCCAATCTTGACCACTGTAATACCCATAAAAATTTCAGAACCCACTCTCCCTTAATTTATGCCATTTCATTTAAGTAAAAAAAAAAACACATAACCCACCTCAGGGGGCATATGAACTTTATGATTAGCAACATACTTTTAGGATGAGCTTTTCATACCATTGACCTAAAAAAAAAAACACAACAACATGTAATAAAACTATAACTATGTGTGTGTGTATGTATATAAGATAAATATCTTTATTAGCCATCGTAACATGTTACCCCGACATTTGCAACTAAAAATGACCATTTCTGTATAACAACGACGAAAAGTAATTTATTTCTTTCGTTCAGAGCAACAACGCCAACAAAAAATAGCACAAGAATAAATAAACATGGTTCAAAGGTTTACAACAACAACAACAACAACGACGACGACGAATATGAACGACATTTAGAAGTAGCACAAATAGATGAAATAAATAAATGAATATTCAGGTGTACAAAAGTCATTTTCATCTTCAAATGAGACAGAGAGGGAAAAAATTACAATCTTGTGCACACTCACACACAAACATAGACTCACCCCCAACCCACTATTCAGCCTCGCAAACGGAACTCCCCACCCATCCACTTAGCAAAGGCAAAAGGAAAAAGAAGAAATGAGAAACGGACGTATACAAAACATTTTGAAAGATTCAAACAGATTAACACAGATTAAAAGATAAGGCAAACGGGAAATACGAGAGTGGGAAAGAGAGAGAGGGAGAGCAAAAAAGAAAAACCCCACCCCACCAACAACTATTCTTTGTGAGTAATAGAAAAATGCAACAAGAAAGCCAAGGAAAATAGTTGTTAGAAGTTGCCATTACAAATGGTAGGATTTGAAAATTGTAGAAGCTTTGTGGGAAGGGTGCTCCCACAACAAACAACCTTTGCAAATGATATTCCTCATAAAGAGATGAGATATTAAAAGCAATCTTATTCCATTTCCATCTTTTATTTTTTCTTCTTCTTCTTTCAGTGCCTCCCCTAAGCTTATTGTTGCAAGGCTTAAATCATGCCCTGGTGGCTGGAACCCGCACTCATGTTACCTGCACCTCAGTGGGTGCCCGTCCGGCACCACAAATCATTTGGTCAAAGGGTGGCCAAATTCTTAAAGGAGCCACACAATCGGTAAGCCGCAAATAAAAGAAGACAAATTATTGAGAGAAATATTTTCTTTATGCGATGAATATTCCTCTTTTGCAGACTTCGGTTGATGGCAATACCACAGTATCGGAGTTGATCCTTATACCCGTGCCGGAGGACAATGAACGGCAAGTTCAATGTTCAATTTCATTAAATCCCCAAATGACTTCGCAACATTTGCCCGAGGGTCATACCAGTGTCACCACGGTATTGGGCAATGGCAACATGGGCTTGTTTCTAAAGGATTCAAGGGTTTTGAATGTGACACGTAAGTATTGGGAAAAAAGACATTTTCCATATTCTTTTGCAAAAAAAAAAAAAAAAAAAAAAAAAAATTAATTAAAAATTATTATTTTTCTTTATTCCATATAAAACAGATGCTCCAATTGTCTCCCTGAGCCTGGGCGCCCCTTTGGATCCCAACAATCTGCTAAAGGGTACTGATGTCTTCCTGGACTGTGAAGTTAGAGCTAATCCCGCAATCACCAAAATTGAGTGGTATCACAATGTGAGTATTCAAAATTAAACTTAAATATGAGTTGAAACCAAATATATTTGAAAAGGAAATATAAAAAAATAAAATTTTGTTAGTCGATAAAAAAGTTATCGGTTCCGAAATGGTTCGATAACAAAGTTATCGACATTAATATGATAAGTTTACCAAGCTTTTAGCACAAAAACAATTCGAGAACACAGTTATCGGTAAAAAAAATTGTTCGATAACAAAGTTATCGGTCATAAATATATATATATTGATACTGAAGTAATCGCTGCAATAATGATTCGATATTGATACCAATACGATTTTAAAACAGTATTATGGGTAAAAATGGTTTCGATAATAAAAGCTATCGTCATAAACGTGGTACGATTAAAAGTTATCGCTTCAGTAAATTAACAATTACCACCAAAAAGGATTTGAAATGGAAGATATAGGCGTAAATATGGATGCTTACCGATACACATCGACTATTTCTATAGATAAGTTGTTCGATAATATAATTTTCTATAGATAAGTTGTTCGATGACAACATTTTCTGTAGAAAAATTGTTCGATAACAACATTTTCTGTAGAAAAATTGTTCGATAACAACATTTTCTGTAGAAAAATTGTTCGATAACAACATTTTCTATAGAAAAGTTGTTCGATAACAACATTTTCTACAGAAAAGTTGTTCGATAACAACATTTTCTATAGAAAAGTTGTTCGACAACAACATTTTCTATAGAAAAGTTGTTCGATAACAACATTTTCTTTAGAAAAGTTGTTCGATAACAACATTTTCTTTAGAAAAGTTGTTCGATAACAACATTTTCTACGGAAAAATTGTTCGATAACAACATTTTCTATAGAAAAGTTGTTCGACAACATCATTTTCTATAGAAAAGTTGTTCGATAACAACATTTTCTATAGAAAAGTTTTCCGATAACAACTTTTTCGAAAGAAAATTTGTTCAATAACAACTTTTTCGAAAGAAATGGTGTTCGATAACAACATTTTCTATAGAAAAGTTGTTCGATTACAACATTTTCTATAGAAAAGTTGTTCGATTACAACATTTTCTATAGAAATGTTGTTCGATATCAACATTTTCTATAGTTTGATAACAATTTTTTCTATGGAAAAGTTCTTCGATAACCACTTTTTCTATGGAAAAGTTGTTCGATAACAATTTTTTCTATGGAAAAGCTGTTCGATAACAACATTTTCGATAGAAAAGTTTTCCGATAACAACTTTTTCGATACAAAAGTTGTTCGATAACAACATTTGCAATAGAAAAGTTATTCCCTAACAACATTTTCTATAGAAAAGTTGTTCGATAACAACTTTTTCTTTAGGAAAGTGTTTCGATAATAACTTTTTCTTTAGGAAAGTGCTTCGATAACAACTATTTCTATAAAAAGGTTGTTCGATACAACCATTTTCAAAGAAACGTTGTTCGTTGTTTTGATGGAAAATTTGTTCGATAACAACTGTTTCGATAGAATAGCTGTTCGATAGCAACGGTTTCGATAGAAAAGCTGTTCGATAACAGCATTTTCCGATAACAAAGAGCTTCTTTTTTTGTTATCAGTGTAGCTGCTTGGAATGTCTGCACTTCCTTTCCATCTGCACTTACCTACAATTGTAGCAACAACATTTAACATTCTTGCCTCAAGTCCGCAAGCCGGCGCTCAGCTTATGCTGCATAACTTAAGCTAAAAGCCCGACAAAAAAACAGCCGCTCATTAAATTCCGTTATAATAAAGCAAAAAATATGTGCTCGCGAAATAAAGCATTTATAATAACTAGACAGCTGTAAACCAGCAGCAACAACAACAATATGCGGCTTATAATGTTCTTCTTCGACATTTATTTTCTTGCTCCTGCTCCGGTTCTTCTTCTTCGTCTTTGTCGTCATTGTTGTTTAATCGTCTTGCAATGGGCTTACATTAACATTGTTTTGCAAAAGGCTTAAAACTCAAGTTGTTGTTATTTTCCGCTGTTGTTTTTTACTTGTTTTTGTTGGACTTGCTTTTTATTTTTGTCAAGTTTATGTTTATTTACCAACAACTTAAAGTTTCTGCTCATTCCTCGTTAAATAATAAATGTTTATAACTCCATTGTTAATGCCATTTAGAGTGTGGATACGAGACGAGACTTTGGCTCAACACAATTACCGTTACCACCACCATCACCACCCGATCCATCAGCATTTTTGTGTGTGTGAGCATCTAAGTAGAGTGGCCCATTAAGAACCACCCTATCCTACCCTAAATACCTACCACATTGCTAACACTTTCAACAGCCCACTCTACACCACGCCCGGCATGTGGCGTTGGTTATTTATTAAAGTATCACTTGAGACATGAAATCACAGAGGGTTTTGTGTTGGTGTTGTTGTTGCTGTTAGTGAAAAGGGACGGGGTTTGGTTTCATTCCACTTTTTTCTTCGCCTACTCTAATTATGAGCTTTGTTCCTGTGCTTTTGTGTGAGCTGCGTATTTAATTTGCTCTTAAACTGTGTAATTTCAAAACTGTGTAATTTCAAAACTCGAATATCCCTGTGAATTAGAATGAACAGCTGCACAGTAAATGAGCAGAAGTATGGAAAAGTTGTTGGATAAGAGAATTTTGTTGAAAACGGTCTGGCGACAAAAAAATGAGTCTTGTGACGTTATTTACTACGAAAAAGTTTGAAGATTTTATAAGATAATCTTTTATGATACTCTTTCTTAAATGTTGTTTTACAATTTTAACAACATTTTTTATAGAAAAGATGTTCGATAACTACATTTTCTATAGAAAAGTTGTTCGATAACAACAGTTTCTACAGAAAAGTTGATCGATAACAACATTTTCTATAGAAAAGTTGATCGATAACAACATTTTCTATAGAAAAGTTGATCGATAACAACATTTTCTATAGAAAAGTTGATCGATAACAACATTTTCTATAGAAAAGTTGATCGATAACAACATTTTTTATAGAAAAGTTGATCGATAACACAATTTTCTATAGAAAAGTTGATCGATAACAACTTTTTCTATAGAAAAGTTGATCGATAACAACATTTTCTAAAGAAAAGTTGATCGATAACAACATTTTCTAAAGAAAAGTTGACCGATAACAACATTTTCTATAGAAAAGTTAATCGATAACAACATTTTCTATAGAAAAGTTGTTCGATAACAACATTTTCTATAGAAAAGTTAGTCGATAAGAAAATTTTCTGTAGAAAAGTTGTTCGATAACAAAATTTTCTATAGAAAAGTTGTTCGATAACAAAATTTTCTATAGAAAAGTTGTTCGATAACAACATTTTCTATAGAAAAGTTGTTCGATAACAACATTTTGTATGGAAAGGTTGTTCGATAACAATATTTTCTAAAGAAAAGTTCTCCGCTGACAACATTTTTTAAGAAAATTTGTTCGATAACATCATTTTCTATGGAAAAGTTGACCTATAACAACATTTTCTATAGAAAAGTTGTCCGATAACAACATTTTCTATAGAAAAGTTGTCCGATAACAACATTTTCTATAGAAAAGTTGTCCGATAACAACATTTTCTATAGAAAAGTTGTCCGATAACAACATGTTCTATGGAAAAGTTGTCCGATAACAACATGTTCTATGGAAAAGTTGTCCGATAACAACATTTTCTATAGAAAAGTTGTCCGATAACAACATTTTCTATGGAAAAGTTGTCCGATAAAAACAATTTCTATAGTAAAGTTGTCCGATAACAACATTTTCTATAGAAAAGTTCTTTAAAGCAACGTTTTCTATAGAAAAGTTCTTTAAAGCAACGTTTTCTGTAGAAAATTTGAACGAAAACAACATTTTTTATAGAAATGTTGTCCGATAACAACATTTTGTATAGAAAAGTTGTCCGATAACAACATTTGCTATAGAAAAGTTGACCGATAATAACATTTTCTATAGAAAAGTTGTTCGATAACAACATTTTCTATAGAAAAGTTGTCCGATAACAACATTTTCTATAGAAAATTTGTCCGATAACAACATTTTCTATAGAAAATTTGTCCGATAACAATATTTTCTGTAGAAAATTTGTTCGATAAAAACATTTTCTATAGAATAGTTGTTCGATAACGACGTTTTCTATTGAAAAGTTGTCCGATAATAACATTTTCTATAGAAAAGTTGTCCGATAACAACATTTGCTATAGAAATGTTGTTGTTTTCTAGGAAAATTTTGTTCGATAACATAATTTTCTATCAAAATTTGTTCGATAACGACATTTTCTCTAGAAAAGTTTTTCGATAACAAATTGTTTTTATTAAATATATCCTACGTTTTCTGTGATTCATAATAAGTTCGATATCACAATTTTTGCTACATCCGATTACTTGCAAGTCTCCACACCCCATCTATTTCATTATTTCTAATATCCATTGCATACTTTCAGGCGGCACCTTAAAATAGCTATATTCACAAGCACTTTCCCCATTATCTTCATGGTAATGATTCCATAACTAAAGCTTCATTGAATTTTATCACTTTAAAGCTCTCTCTACTATCGATAATAGAACTATTTAAAACAAACAACTTTCTTAACTCTCATCACATTGTCGTTTCTCTTGTCTCTTTATATTTATTTATGGATATTAATTTTCAAAGTTATTACTCCAAAGCAGCACATTACTTTATCAACTGATTAGCATTGAGTTGAGCGAAACAAAAACAAAAAACCGACAACGGAAAGATTGAGTTTAGAAATGTTGCGTTGCGTTTTTTCCCTCTCCTCTCAACTCTCTGTTTCCGTTTAGTCTTGCCTCAATGGCTTTTTATGCAACGATTACTTCTGCACAATTTATTGTCAATGTTATGTCGGTGGCACATGCTTCATGCCACATGAATAACAACGATGAGCGTCAGTCAGTCAGCGCCGGGCTAGTAGAGATGGCAGATTTAGTCGTTGTTGTTGTTCCTGTTGTAGGCTTAAGCGGATCACTACACTTGTGTTTGGCAAATAAGTGATTTCACCATTTTCTGAGCTGATACAACTGGAATTGTGATAAGAATGCTTTACAAACATTTTTTCTAGTTGTTTTTGAAAAAAAAAAAAAAAAAAAAAAAAACGAGAGTTTGAGAGAGCTAGTGGCTTGGAAGCAAATGTGACTGTGTGTGTGTGTCATCACTGCAAGTATGATGAATGGTATCTACCAATATAGGCCGGAAATAAACATGTATGTGTGTCAGAGTGTTTGTGCAATGCCCTTTCTTTGTAGTGGCCCTGTGTAAAATTTTAAATGGGTTTCTATGCTCTACAAATACCATTACATGTGTCTAACTGCGTGTATGTGTGTGTGTCTGTGTGACATATGCATATATTGGCATAAATATGCCGTAAACACTTCTAAACAATTTAACCATAAAGCAGCTTAGTAGACGTATTTTCAAACGAGGAACAAAGGGACAGAGAGAGACATAAAGAGAGGGAGGTAGAGCGAAGTAAAAAAAAATAAAAATGCTGAAAAATTCTTGTCATTGTTGCTTTTTTAGTTGCCTCTGTCGCATTGTGATGCGTAACGACATTGTATTGCTGGAAGTTGTGTTTCCACATTTTGTATGTGTGTGTGTTTGTTGTCTTATTTTCATTCTGTGGAATTCTTTTTACTTAGCTACCACTTGAAATTGCAGTACCCTTTGTAGATGTGAGCTACCAAGTGTGTATGTGTCTGTGTGTGCTGGGTTTACAGCCGATAAATATGCAATGACATTTGTAGCTCAAAAACATGCCATCATCCTCTTTCGGCTCTCTTTCTACGCCTCCTCAAGCAAGCAAGCCTTTGGAGGTCCCCCATCAAGGATGATTGTTTGGAAAATAACAACAATAACGATTTCTATGTTGATACTTAGAAGGCAGAGACAAAAAATTAAAAAATAACAACAACGGCAAAAAAACATCTAACAAGTGAACTTCATAGACTGGCAAATAGGGTTTAGTTCAATGCTGCGTATAATAATGGCAGGAGTGGCCAGACATAGATAAGCTGTAGCAAAATGCAAATGTTCAAATGAAATTTTCTGATACAAAATGATTCGATAATGGAACCCATTGTAAAATCTCCTATCCATAACACATTTTACAAAAAATGTATGTATTTTGCAAAAAATGTGTTATAATTTTTGTCGATAAAACACCTTTGAAATTAGATCCCATAGCAAACATTTTTAAAAAGAAAAGTTGTCCGATAACAAACTTTTCTATAGAAAAGTTGTCCGATAACAAAGTTTTCTATAGAAAAGTTGTCCGATAACAAAGTTTTCTATAGAAAAGTTGTCCGATAACAAAGTTTTCTATAGAAAAGTTGTATGATAACAAAGTTTTCTATAGAAAAGTTGTCCGATAACAAAGTTTTCTATAGAAAAGTTGTCCGATAACAAAGTTTTCTATAGAAAAGTTGTTCGATAACAAACTTTTCTATAGAGAAGTTGTTCGATAACAAACTTTTCTATAGAGAAGTTGTTCGATAACAAACTTTTCTATAGCGAAGTTGTTCGATAACAAACTTTTCTATAGAGAAGTTGTTCGATAACAAACTTTTCTATAGAGAAGTTGTTCGATAACAAACTTTTCTATAGAAAAGTTGTCCGATAACAAACTTTTCTATAGAAAAGTTGTCCGATAACAAACTTTTCTATATAGAAAAGTTGTCCGATAACAAACTTTTCTATATAGAAAAGTTGTCCGATAACAAACTTTTCTATATAGAAAAGTTGTCCGATAACAAACTTTTCTATATAGAAAAGTTGTCCGATAACAAACTTTTCTATATAGAAAAGTTGTCCGATAACAAACTTTTCTATATAGAAAAGTTGTCCGATAACAAACTTTTCTATATAGAAAAGTTGTCCGATAACAAACTTTTCTATATAGAAAAGTTGTCCGCTAACAAACTTTTCTATAGAAAAGTTGTCCGATAACAAACTTTTCTATAGAAAAGTTGTCCGATAACAAACTTTTCCATAGAAAATTTGTCCGATAACAAACTTTTCTATAGAAAAAAGTTATCCGAAAGCACTGGCTTCTATAGAAAAAATGTCCCATAACAGTCTTCTCATGCAAAAGTGGTCCAATAACACAACTTTTTATAAAAAAAAGTATTTCGATAACAAATTTTCTATGTCCGATAATACTGAGAATACATGTCAAGATTTTGTAAAATATTTTTCATGTGACCGATACATAATTTCTGTGTAATACACTGTTATTATTATTATTATTATTATTATTATTATTATTATTATTATTATTATTATTATTATTATTATTATTATTATTATTATTATTATTATTATTATTATTATTATTATTATTATTATTATTATTATTATTATTATTATTATTATTATTATTATTATTATTATTATTATTATTATTATTATTATTATTATTATTATTTTATTATTATTATTATTATTATTATTATTATTATTATTATTATTATTATTATTATTATTATATTATTATTATTATTATATTATTATTATTATTATTATTATTATTATTATTATTATTATTATTATATTATTATTATTATTATTATTATTATTATTATTATTATTATTATTATTATTATTATTATTATTATTATTATTATTATTATATTATTATTATTATTATTATTATTATTATTATTATTATTATTATTATTATTATTATTATATTATTATTATTATTATTATATTATTATTATTATTATTATTATTATTATTATTATTATTATTATTATTATTATTATTATTATTATTATTATTATTATTATTATTATTATTATTATTATATTATTATTATTATTATTATTATTATTATTATTATTATTATTATTATTATTATTATTATTATTATTATTATTATTATTATTATTATTATTATTATTATTATTATTATTATATTATTATTATTATTATTATTATTATTATTATTATTATTATTATTATTATTATTATTATTATTATTATTATTATTATTATTATTATTATTATTATTATTATTATTATTATTATTATTATTATTATTATTATATTATTATATATTATTATTATTATTATTATTATATTATTATTATTATTATTATTATATTATTATTATTATTATTATATTATTATTATTATTATTATTATTAAAAGTATTATTATTTTTTTTATATTTTTATTTTTTTTTAAAAAACACATTCTTGCAATTTTATTAAAATTTATCCTCTTCGTGCCTCAGTTTGCACTTACCTGCCTAGAACGCCAAAAACACTTAACCATGACTACGATTACATGCTATGTGCTGCTTGCTCTTGTGGCTGTTGTTTTTGTCGTTGTTGTTGTTGTTATTATTATTGTCATTGTCGTTTTTGAAACCGTATCTCTGCTCACTGCTCTGGTTAAAGTGGCTTATGTCTGTTATGGCATACTCGGTGCACAATGTAAACTTAAATGTGTAGAAAAGAAGGCTTTAGTTGTCTCTAACGTCCTGGTTGCTACACATCAAGTAATAACAATAAAACAAAAGAGCTTAGTTTGTAGTATTTTTCGTTTCGTTTTTTTATTTCGCTGACAAGACAAGATATGTCAAAGTAGGTATGTAGCAAGGCAAAGGGTTAAATCAATGTCTCTATGTATAAAATTTCCTCCTTGGCAGACAACGAGTTTGGAAATAATTGTTTTCTGCCTTCGCCACATAAATCAAATTTATGATACAATTAAATACTTTAGGTAAGCCTAGAAGATATGCAATGGTTTTCATTGAAATGCTGTGAGGCTTTGATGGTACTTCAATTGTTTTTTGAGAGAGAAGAAAAACGCTCCTAGGAAAGTTAATTTCCATATTACAACAGGAAAATTGCTTTGGGAGGATTTTTTTGGAAAAACATTATTTTAGGATAATATTCATCGGGTTGGTTATCCATTTTATGGTCATATATGTACAATTTGACAATAAAGAAAGAGTTTTTATTTTATTTAAATTTTATCCTAAAAGTATGCAAAATATTTCAATTAATCTTTAAAAAAAATATTAAAAAGTAAAAAAGCTGTAAGTTCGGCCGGGCCGAAGTTTGAATATCCCCCATCATTTGGAAAGAATTTGGCCATTCTCAAAAACAATAAAATCCGTTAAAAATTCTGTTAAAATCTTAAAAATAGCTGTTATATTAGTGTCTATATGGCGACATGGAGCTGCAGAGATAACTTTGTCTTAAGTCATTACAATATTCAATTGCGAAACTTAAAAAAATCGGCGAATAATGTGGCTTAAATCATCAAAATACCGAATTTCAGGAGGTACCGTTACATGCGGGCTATATGAAGACGTAGACCTGGACAGACAATTTTCTGTCATATACTGTAGTACCCATTACGAACTTCGAATACCAAAATTGAAACATTTCCGGTGGAATATGTCACTTAAATCATCAAAATACCGAATATCGGGAGGTGCCGTTATATGGGGGCTATACGAAGACGAGAACCTGGACAGACAATCTTCTGTCATAGGCTGTAGTACCCATTACGAACTTCGAATACCAAAATTGAAACATTTCCGGTGGAATATGTCACTTAAATTATCAAAATACCGAATATCGGGAGGTACCGTTATATGGGGGCTATACGAAGACGTGGACCTGCACAGACAGTTTTCTGTCTTAAGCTGTAGTATCCATTTCGAACTTAACATACGCAATTTGAAACAATTCTGGTGAATAATGTCGCTAAAATCGTCAAAATACCGAATATCGGGAGGTACCATTATGTTGGGGCTATATCTAAACATGGACGTACATAGCCCATTTTCAATACCAAAAGTCCTGCAGACAGAATATACATTTGAGTAAAATTTTATCAATCTACTTCAATTCGTTCGGAAGCTAGAGTGATTTCCACAGACGGATAGACGGACAGACGGAAGGACATCGATAAATCGGCATAGAATTTTATGCTGATCAAGAAAAAATATTTCGAGGTGACACAAACGGAATGACAAACTTAACATATCCTCCATACTATGGTGGAGGGTATAAAAATATATGTAGCTCGAAGTTGATAAATTTTTGCAACCTAAAAGTATGCAACAGTTTAAATCCTAAAAGTATGCAATTCTTTTTGAATTTCATTTTAAATAATTATGTTTTATTCATAAATTTATACGTTTTTCTCCCATTCCAGGACAAACAACTGCATTCCTCACGAGGCATTATCATATCGAATCAAACCCTGGTCCTTCAGGCCATTTCGAAGTCATCCCATGGACAATATTTTTGCAGGGCCACAAATATACAAGGCAGTGTTTCCAGTAATGAAGTCTATTTAGATGTCAAATGTAAGTTTAAATTTCAAAAAATTAAAAAAAAAATTAAATTCATTAAAACTTTACACTAAAATAGCGTATTGGCGTATTAAGGATACATATCTATATCCTTATTTAAGGACATTTATTATTTTTCGTTAAAAATCATCCTTCTTATGTTTTATCACCCTAGTCTTTAAATTTTCCCCACCTGATATTTCTTTCAATCCTTTTCCTCGCAAAAACCCAACAAAGCCTAACAAAATATCTTCTTTAAACAGAGACAATTATATTTACATAGGTACACCCACTCACATAGACCCACACATACACAGCTGTTTGTCCAAGCATTGTATTAAATTTCAGTTACCTTTTTTCCTCCTCCTCTCCTATTCTCCCCCCATTTCCATACACTTTGAATAGTTTCTGATTACAGCTACCGGATCTTTTGTTCGATATTTTCAGTTCAACCACCCTCCCTCTCCAAACATTTTCAAATATTCTTTTCACAAAAAATTTTGCTTCAAAAGAAAAACTATAACACATTGTAAACATTGTGAAATAATTCCAATATGTGAACAATTTCTAATTTTCTTAGACCTTCCTTTTCATAGTTTCCTGTCTTGTTGCTGCCATTCAATAGATGAATGAATAGAACTTGAAACAATAGCTGGTATTATGGACATGTATGATAGGGGGACGAGGAGGAAGGGAAATATGAATAGATATTTGATAGACAAGAGTTCAAGTGTCATGCAAAATATTTTTCCTGTTGTGAAAAGAAAAACCTTAAGTTGTTATTTTTTATTTTCTTCAAAAAAAGGTGTTGAAGTGGAATATGTTGTTATGAGGTATTATGGATATGAGGAATAAGGGAAGGATAGACTCGGTTAAAGAGTAAATTATTTAAAAATTTAGAACTAAATTTGAAACAAATTGACCGATAATAATATTTCTGGCTGAAATTTCATATCTTTCTCAAGAAAAATGATCGATAACAACACTTCCCTTAAGAGAATTTATCGATGACATTATTTTCTGTAAAAAACTAGACTGGATAACAGCACTTCCTTTGTAGATAGCAAAAAATGGTCGATAACAAGATTTTCTATAGAAAAGTTGGTTGATAACAACATATTCTATGAAAAAAGTTGATCGATAACAATTTTTTCTATAGAAAAGTTTATCGATAACAACTATTTCTATTGAAAATTTGCTTAATAACAACTATTTCTATAAAAAAGTTGTTCGATAACAACTGTTTTTATAGAAAAGTTGATCGATAACAACTATTTCTATAGAAAAGTTGTTCGATAACAACTATTTCTATAGAAAAGTTGTTCGATAACAACTATTTCTATAGAAAAGTTGTTCGATAACAACTATTTCTATAGAAAAGTTGTTCGATAACAACATTTTCTATACAAAAGTGGTTCGATAACAACTATTTCTATAGAAAAGTTGTTCGATAACAACATTTTCTATAGAAAAGTTATTCGGTAACAACATTTTCTATAGAAAGGTTGTTTGGTAACAACATTTTCTATAGAAAAGTTGTTCGATAACAACATTTTCTATAGAAAATGTACTCGATAGCAACTTTTTCTCTAGAAAAGTTTTTTTTTTCTATAAAAAAGTTGCTCGATAACAATTTTTTCTATAGAAAAGTTGCTCGATAACAACTATTTCTATAGAAAAGTTAATCAATAACAACTATTTCTATGAAAAAGTTAATCGATAACAACTATTTCTATGGAAAAGTTAATCGATAACAACTTTTTCTATAGAAAAGTTAATCGATATTAACTATTTCTATAGAAAAGTTGTTCGATAACAGCTATTTCTATAGAAAAGTTGTTCGATAACAACTATTTCTATAGAAAAGTTATTCGATAACAACTATTTCTATAGAAAAGTTAATCGATAACAACTATTTCTATAGAATAGTTAATCGATAACAACTATTTCTATAGAAAAGTTAATCGATAACAACTATTTCCATGGAAAAGTTGTCCGATAACAGCAATTTCTATAGAAAAGTTGTCCGATAACAAATATTTCTATAGAAAAGTTTTCCGATAAAAAACTATTTCTATAGAAAAGTTGTCCGATACGAACTATTTCTATGGAAAATTTGTTCGATAACAACAATTTCTTGAGGATAGTGGTTCGATAACAACATTTTCTGTAGAAAAGTTGTTCGACAACAACCTACTCTACAGAAAAGTTTGCCTTTGAGAAGTTCTTCGATAACAACATTTTCGATAGAGAAGTTGTGCGATAGCGACATTTTCTATGGAAATGTTCTTCGATGACAACATTTTCTGTAGAAAAGTTCTTCGATAACAACATTTTCAATAGAAAAGTTGTTCGATAGCAATATTTTCTATTTCGATTATATAATTTTCTATTTCGATAAAAGCATATTTTCTATCGATAATAACTGTTTTCTAGAAAAGTTGTTCGATAACAACTCTTTTAATAGAAGTTTTGTTCGATAACAACATTTTCCATAGAAAATTTGATCGATAACAAACTCTTCCGTAGCTCGTTTAGAAGAACTCTATAGAATATCTATTCGAAAACTCATTTTTCGGTTGTTCGATAACTGACTTTTTTACTGCAAGGTATTTCGATACCTTCGATTTCCGATGACACACTTGTCTCTATACTATTGCAATATTCTTATTTTTCCCTCCCCTCCCACTCGCTTTCCCCACCCTCTCTCTGCGTTCCTTCCTTCTACTTATTTTATCCTCACAAAATTCCTTTTTTTTTTTTGTTATGCTTTCTCCTTACCTCCCATCCCCTCAATCTAAGTCCTTTCTCCTTCTTTTGAAGGGATTACATTAGCTGTGACATGAAATTATGAAATATTATGACCCCAATTCTGGGGGACAAGCCCTGTACAAATTTAATATGAATTCTAATTATGCCTTTTTCTTTGTTGTTGTTCTTCTTCTTGTTGATGTTGTTGTGCTATCTATTCCCAACAGATCCACCTGTTTGCAAATCCGAATCAACAATCATACGAGCAGCCCTTAAGCAGACCATTAATATAACATGCCAAGTGGATGCGAATCCACTTGATAATCTAAATTACAAATGGCACTTCAACAACTCACTGGAGAGTCTCATTGAGCTACCCAACTCGTTGGGTGGTGGAGGCGTTGTTATGGGACTGACGGCTGGTGGTGGCCATCACTCGCAACAGCAAATGTTATTACATGCGGATGCAAGTCACGCTTCCGCCGGATATTATCAACGTAGCAAGAGGAAACACCTACATGGCCAACAGCATGAGGCTAAACTGGCACATGGCCGACATGGACGCATGGCTATGCGTACGATTGTCCATCAGCAGCAGCAGCAGCAACAGCAGTCCCTGTCACACATGGAGGCCTGGTCAAATATACAATTTGAAGATGATGATGTCGGTGCTGGTGATTATGTGGAACAACCAAAGCCATTGCATCGCCATCGGCCACACTATCACAACGCGGATGATCATCATCATGCCGATGACGACGATGACGACGATGATGATGATGGTGGTGGTGTTGAGGGCCATGATGATGTTGTCGTTGATGACAGAGAAACTGATGAAGCCATTAATGGAGTTTATGGCCGCACTAATAGTGAGGATTTACCTTACACACAAATGGTTTATTCCAATATGATTTATAAAAATCACTTGGACGGCAAACAGCATTCGACTGGGGCAGCAACAATGGGCGGTGTTGGCGGCAGTGGCACTGGACTGCTCAATGGCAAACAGCCCACACAATATCAAACACTGCATCATCAACAACAGCAAATGCGTAGCCAGCCTCTGCATGAGGCGGCCGTGCACAGCAATCAATACCAGCAACTGGCCGAACGCAAACGTTTGGCCGCCCTGCACAAACAGCAACATCATCGCCTGGCCATGGCCACCACAACGACCACTGCCGCTCCAGTGCCCCTGAATAATGTCTACAGCTATCACATTGAATCGTATGAGAGTTTCGGAGCAATTTCGTGTGTGGCCAGCAGTCCGATGGGTCAGTCGCAGCCTTGTTGGTATCACATCCAGCCGGCAGGTAAGTTTCCCGAACGGGAGAGAGAGGGGGGGTGGTTTAAATTACATATTTGTGTGTATGCGCACCTTGAAATGTGAGCATGAATTTGATTGGAGAGATTGCAAGGATGTATGGTTGATTGTATAAAATCTGATGTTAAAAATTGAAGCTGTGTCATGTTTATAATGTTGGTCAATATAAAATATAATGGTGCGGGAGTGTGGGTCCAAACCAAATATTTCATTGCCTCGAAAATGTTGATCCATCCCTTACCTCCCGATGTGATATGTTTTTTTTTGTTGATTTTCATTTGCTTTCCTGTGGTTTTAATGGAAAATATTGATTTTTTGTTCATTGCCGGCCCCAGTGGTTTGTTGTTCTGTTGCCACTTAATTGCTGTCCGTATACATTTCGCTAATTATTGTGAGAGATTTAATTGAGGCCAATGTTGGTTCGTTCGAATATTTGATTTAATGGAAATCAGGGACAAAAAAAAAACGTTTCAAATTGGATTTTTGTTTCAGTTTCATGAACAAAAATAGGGAATTTTGGATTTAATTGCATTGGGGAAATCCGTAGCCATTAGGGCGTATGAATGTTGTCGGTAATCATACGCCCAGTGGGAACTCCTAAGTTAAAAATATTTTGGAGGAAATAATTTCACAAATACAAAGCGGAAATGAGATGCTGGCTATAGAAAGTTATCGAATTTTGAAGCAATGTCAGCTTTATTTGAATGGCGTAAAAGTTACTATTTCTACACATTTTTTTCAAATCGGTAGTTTACGTTTGAAGTCGATCTAGAGCTATGTCCGTCCGTCCGTCTGGCTGGTGTGCTCGAATGGAGTATTCGATTTGATTTAATCTTGGCACATCGTAATATTATTCTCCAATATAGATCGAGTTCGGAGATGGGCAATATCGGTCCACTCCTTCTGGTACCTCCTCACAAAAGGTCGAAATTTTCAAAGAAAAAGAGAAAGAATAATCTAATATTTGCACCAGTGCTAGTTCAGCGGCGAAAATGGACAACATCAGGTTCGAAAATGGACAACTACCTCCCCCCAAAGGGTTAAATTTTTGAATAACTATAACTCATTTAAAATGTGATTTAAGAGTCCGATTGTCTCCAAATTACACACATCGCAATATATTTATTAACCCAGGATCTGATGTGAAGACGGAATACATCGGCCGACTTCTTCTTCCCATAAAGGGTCGAAATTTTGAATATCCAAGAAGCTCATAAGAAGTGAAATTAATATCCGATTTCATTCAGACTTGGCACATCGCAATATTTCTAGCAACACAGGATTTGTTATAAAGAGCGTAGGGATGGGACCATTCCTTTTGGTACTTCCCCCACAACGGGTCGAAATTTTGAAAATATATAACTTTCATAAAATGTGAAATTAGCAATCGATTATCCTAAAATTTCACACATCCCAGTATTTTCATCAACACAAGTTCTGGTGTAAAGATTTAATGTATCGGTCCACTTCTTCTGGTACCTTCCCCACAAAGGGTCGAAAATCTGAATATCCATGAAGCTCATAAAAATTGAAATTAATATCCGATTTCATTCAGACTTGGCACATCGCAATATTTCTAGCAACACAGGATTTGTTATAAAGAGCGTTGGGATCGGACCATTCCGTCGGGTACCTCCCCCACAACCGGTCAAAATTTTGAATAGAAATAACTCTCATAAAACGCCAAGTACGCATCCGATTTTCCTAAAATTTCACTCAACCCAGTATTTTTGTTAACACAAGCTCTGTTGTGAAAATAGTAGATATCGATCCACTATTTCTGGTACCTCCCCCACAACGGGTTAGAATTTTGAATAACCATAAAGCTCATAAAACGCGAAACGAGCATCCGATTATTTTCAAACTCAACACATCCCAATATTTTTATCAAGCAAATATTGGATGTGAAGATGGGATATACGGGATCACACCTTCTGGTACCTTTCCCACAACGGGTGGAAATTTTGAATATTTATGACTCTAATAAAAAAAAGCGAAATATGCATCTGATTCTCCTTAAATTTCGCTTCTTCCAATATTTTTACTAATGCAAGATCTAAAACTTCCTAAAGCCTGAAAGCAAATCCACGTTGAAACTCTTTCTCTACAAATTTTAGATTTTCCTGGGAACGACAGGCTCATTCTGATCTAATTTTAATTTGCTGTAGATTCCGATAAAATTATCATCAGAGTTATATTTATTCATTATCCATGGTTGCGTATAAATAACCACCAATCATCATACGCCCCACCGTGCAGATTTAATAAATACCCACTTGATTCTAGGTTTTATTATGAATCCCTCGTATTATTTACATTTCTCCATAGAGACAGCAAACCAGCATAACCCTTAAATTTTAAGCTGGATGTGTGTGGGTAACGCTACCTTACCATGGCTTAGTGTTATCCACCTCCACACAGTTTGTTAATACTTCTACTTAGCTATTGTAACGAGGTTTTTTCCTGGTTATACAATTCCTCGACTTAAGACCATGAGTAACAATATTGTGGGCTCTTTCTCCCTTTCTCTCTATCTCGCTCCCTTACGAAATTACTCCCTCTAAACAAAAAAAACCTAACTATTTGTCTATTATAACCTCACTTGTATAACATTTATGGCTTTGAGCATATTGTTGACCCTAAAAAGACAATAAAACAAAGAGGAGCAAAGAGGTTGGAAAGAGTGGTACCTCTTTGTTGGATTACATGTTTTGCTTATCTGGGTGTACACAAACATATATACATACATACGATTGTGTGCAAATGTTTGTTAGCTTGTTACAAATACGGTCAGCTAATGCGACAGGATCACATGGAAGATATAAATGTTGAAGGTGAAATGAAAATAACAGTTTTTAAGAAAATTACACTCGGAATATAAAAAATTCAACACAAGTTAAAGGCGCATCTATTTTCCAGTCAAAGTCTCTTTAAAAATTCATTTTTGGAGAAAATGTCAAAGGAAGAAATATTCGAAATCAAATTCTACTTTGAGTCTCTGAACAAAAGAAACTTGTATCTTTAATATGTTATATAGAAAAATGACATATATTTTGGTATATAAAAATCTATCCTTATTTTTCATGTTTAAGTAGACCTTAAAAAATATTAAAAAATCCACGTTTATTGGTCTGTGGGTGGTCTATTTGTCCTTGAAAAATATCCACGTTTTTTTATTATTGGACTGTTGGTCCTTGAAATATATTCTATAAAAAATCATTTTTGGTGGTCCTCGGTCCTTGAAAAATATTCTTAAACAAATCCTATATTATTGATCTCTTGGTCCTTAAAAGATATACTAAAAAAAACTAATTTTTGGTGGTCGTAGAAGAATATTCTTTTTAGTCTTCAGATCCTTGAAAACATATAAAAAAATATTCTGTAAAAATCCACGTTTTTTTCGACTTCAGATCCTTGAAAAAATATTCTTTAAAAATCTACGTTTTTTTCGACTTCAGATCCTTGAAAAAATATTCTTTAAAAATCCACGTTTTTTTCGACTTCAGATCCTTGAAAAAATATTCTTTAAAAATCCACGTTTTTTTCGACTTCAGATCCTTGAAAAAATATTCTTTAAAAATCCACGTTTTTTTCGACTTCAGATCCTTGAAAAAATATTCTTTAAAAATCCACGTTTTTTTCGACTTCAGATCCTTGAAAAAATATTCTTTAAAAATCCACGTTTTTTTCGACTTCAGATCCTTGAAAAAATATTCTTTAAAAATCCACGTTTTTTACATTTCAGATCCTTGAAAAAATATTCTTTAAAAATCCACGTTTATAAGTTTTCAGATCGTTGAAAAAATATTCTTTAAAAATCCACGTTTATAAGTCTTCAGATACTTGAAAAAATATTCTTTAAAAATCCACGTTTATAAGTCTTCAGATCGTTGAAAAAATATTCTTTAAAAATCCACGTTTATAAGTCTTCAGATACTTGAAAAAATATTCTTTTAAAATCCACGTTTATAAGTCTTCAGATCGTTGAAAAAATATTCTTTAAAAATCCACGTTTATAAGTCTTCAGATACTTGAAAAAATATTCTTTAAAAATCCACGTTTATAAGTCTTCAGATCCTTGAAAAAATATTCTTTAAAAATCCACGTTTATAAGTCTTCAGATCCTTGAAAAAATATTCTTTAAAAATCCACGTTTATAAGCCTTAAGATCCTTGAAAAAATATTCTTTAAAAATCCACGTTTTTTTCGACTTCAGATCCTTGAAAAAATATTCTTTAAAAATCCACGTTTTTTTCGACTTCAGATCCTTGAAAAAATATTCTTTAAAAATCCACGTTTTTTACATTTCAGATCCTTGAAAAAATATTCTTTAAAAATCCACGTTTATAAGTCTTCAGATCGTTGAAAAAATATTCTTTAAAAATCCACGTTTATAAGTCTTCAGATCGTTGAAAAAATATTCTTTAAAAATCCACGTTTATAAGTCTTCAGATACTTGAAAAAATATTCTTTTAAAATCCACGTTTATAAGTCTTCAGATCGTTGAAAAAATATTCTTTAAAAATCCACGTTTATAAGTCTTCAGATACTTGAAAAAATATTCTTTAAAAATCCACGTTTATAAGTCTTCAGATCCTTGAAAAAATATTCTTTAAAAATCCACGTTTATAAGTCTTCAGATCCTTGAAAAAATATTCTTTAAAAATCCACGTTTATAAGCCTTAAGATCCTTGAAAAAATATTCTTTAAAAATCCACGTTTATAAGTCTTCAGATCCTTGAAAAAATATTCTTTAAAAATCCAGGTTTATAAGTCTTCAGATCCTTGAAAAAATATTCTTTAAAAATCCACGTTTATAAGTCTTCAGATCCTTGAAAAAATATTCTTTAAAAATCCACGTTTATAAGTCTTCAGATCGTTGAAAAAATATTCTTTAAAAATCCACGTTTATAAGTCTTCAGATCGTTGAAAAAATATTCTTTAAAAATCCACGTTTATAAGTCTTCAGATCGTTGAAAAAATATTCTTTAAAAATCCACGTTTATAAGTCTTCAGATCCTTGAAAAAATATTCTTTAAAAATCCACGTTTATAAGTCTTCAGATCCTTGAAAAAATATTCTTTAAAAATCCAGGTTTATAAGTCTTCAGATCCTTGAAAAAATATTCTTTAAAAATCCACGTTTATAAGTCTTCAGATCCTTGAAAAAATATTCTTTAAAAATCCACGTTTATAAGCCTTAAGATCCTTGAAAAAATATTCTTTAAAAATCCACGTTTATAAGTCTTCAGATCCTTGAAAAAATATTCTTTAAAAATCCAGGTTTATAAGTCTTCAGATCCTTGAAAAAATATTCTTTAAAAATCCACGTTTATAAGTCTTCAGATCCTTGAAAAAATATTCTTTAAAAATCCACGTTTATAAGTCTTCAGATCGTTGAAAAAATATTCTTTAAAAATCCACGTTTATAAGTCTTCAGATCGTTGAAAAAATATTCTTTAAAAATCCACGTTTATAAGTCTTCAGATCCTTGAAAAAATATTCTTTAAAAATCCACGTTTATAAGTCTTCAGATCGTTGAAAAAATATTCTTTAAAAATCCACGTTTATAAGTCTTCAGATCCTTGAAAAAATATTCTTTAAAAATCCACGTTTATAAGTCTTCAGATCCTTGAAAAAATATTCTTTAAAAATCCACGTTTATAAGTCTTCAGATCCTTGAAAAAATATTCTTTAAAAATCCACGTTTATAAGTCTTCAGATCCTTGAAAAAATATTTTTTTAAAAATCCACGTTTATTGGTCTTCAGATCCTTGAAAAATATTCTTTAAAAACTGGTCTTCAGATCCTTCATTCTTTATTGGACATTCGGTTCCTGAAAATTAATCTTCAAAAAAATCTGCGTTTATTGCTCTGTTGTTGGTCTGTTAGACCTTGAAAAATATTCTTTTAAAAATTCATGATTATTGGTCTCTTAGGCCTTGAAAAATATTCATTAAAAAACCATATTTGGTATCTTTAATAAGTATTATTATTATTATTAATAATCTTTAAAAAGTATTATTTTAAAAGTCCACATTTATTAGGCCTTTGGTCCTCAAAATATATTCTTAAAAAAAATCCTTGATTATTGGTATTTTTGTTCTTAAAAAAATATTCTCTAAAAAAATCCTGGATTATTGGTCTATTAGTCCTCGCAAAACATTCTTAAAGAATCCATATCTGGTGGTTCTTTGGTCCTTGAAAAGTATTTCTTAAAAAAATCCACGTTTATTGGTGCGATGGCCCTTGAAAAATATTCCTAAAAAAATTTCCTTTATTGTTTAAACAAATTTGCTGGTCTCTTGTTCTTTGAAAAATTGTCTTTAAAATTGCTTTAGAAAAGAAAAATATTTAAAAAATCCTTGCCTATTGGTTGTTTGGTCCTTGAAAACATTCAATAAAAAATCCACATTTTGTAGTCCTTTGGTGTCTGAAAAAATCTGATAAAAAATCCTTGATTTTTAAGCGCATGGTCCTTGAAACCCTTATTTTTAAAAAAATCTGGATTATTGTACCACATTTTGTAGTTCTTGGGGGTCTAAAAAATTTCTTAAAAAAATCCGTTTGGTCCTTGAAAAATATATTAAAAAAATTCTGTATTATAAGGTCCGTGAGAATTCTTTAAAAAGTACACATATGGTAGTCTGTTGGCCCTTGAAAAAAAAATCTTAAAAAATCCAAGTTTATTGCCTTATAGGTCCTTGAAAAAAATGTTTAAAAAATTCTTGACTATTGCTCTATAGGTCCTTGAAAAAATTTCCTTAAAAAATCCACGTTTATTGTCCTATAGGTCCTTGTATAAAAATCCTTGAGGAATCCTTGATTATTGCCCTATATGTACTTAAAAAATCTATATAAAATTCTTGATTATTGGTCTATAGGTCTTTGAAAAGAAATTCTTAAAATCCATATTTATTGCCATATAGATCCTTGAAAAAATCCTTGATCATTGCTCTGTAGGTCCTTGAAAAAAATTAATAAAAGATCTTACATTATTGCTGTATGGGCCCTTGAAAAAAATCTTAAAAAATTCAAGTTTATTTCTGTATAGATCCTTGAAAAAAAATTTCTTATTGCTCTATAGGTTCTTGAAAAAATCTATAAAAAATCCTTGAATTATGATCTATAGGTCCTTGAAAAAAATCTTAGATTATTTCTTTATAGGTCCATGCAAAAATATTATTACAAAAATCCACTTTAATTGGTCTTATGGTTAATGAAAGAATTTACAATAAACAAATCCATGTTATCGGCCCTTAAAAAAAAATTCACTTAAAATTCACGATTACTTGTCACCGGGATTATTGCCCCCTCCTTGAAAAGCATTCCTATTTTTAAAAATTCACCAATAAAAACGCGTTGATCCATCTAAAATTTTTCTTTAATAATCCAGTCTTATGGGTATGTCGGTCCTTGAGAAGAGAATCAAGATTTTCCCAATTTTCTGCATTTCTCCCTCATTTTTTTACCATGCCAGTGCGTATACTTGTTTTCGATATGTATACGCCACTCCCTCTCCTCCCCATTAGTATAACTCATACGCCACCTGATATCACGTATATCTTTTTTTCTGTGGTTTCAATTGCCCCTCCCTCCCCTCTCACCCCCAATCAAATTGTAGCAAAAAAAAAACACATATCTCCTCAACCATTTAGGCCTTCACATTAATGAGTATTCCTTAATGAACCACTTTAATATTTTTGTGTTTATAGAAAATTTCAATATAGGCATGGCGAAATGAGTGGTTACACTCATATAAATATAATATGTCTGGCTACAACTATGAGTGTGTGTGTGTGTGTTTCGTGGCGTTTTCCTTCTTGAGAGTTATTTTTTCAATTCTTTCCTCATTCACACACACACACACTCACACACCCATCTACATATATAATGAACATACTTTCCTGAGTGTAGACACTTAATATTCTTTTGCCTACAAAAGCATAAAGTGTTATATTCTGAAATTGAATTGCATGTATGCACACACACACACACTTACACATACGTGTATACACACACCCGTATGCAGAAAGAAAAAACATAGCTCAACACAAAAGTTAAGTGTTGAATCGCATACATGTGAGTATGTGTGAATGCCGCCTTACCAAACTAGCATTGGAGAAGGCAAGCGAAAAAAAACTATAAGTGTTTCTACATTCATGTGGCAACTCATTTATGAGGGGAGGGTGTGAAGTTGAAGGTGGTGGCTATATAACGCCAATATTGTTTGCACCCAGAAGAAGAAGGAAAAAAACTGCCATGAGTTCATGGCTTTAACATTAACATACAAGTGTTTGGAGTGCCAGAGTTTCTTTCAATTTTCTACACCAATGAAGCTAGTTCTAATGAACATACACATATACACACTCAAACCTACTCCCTCTCCTGGTCACATAAACAACATGGTTGGTATGTTGGCATGGAGGAATGGGTGGCATATGTGTGTGAGGTTTGCATACCGGCACATACTTAACACCTATAGGCCCCTGGGCCCAAGGTAATTGTATAATTGCTTTTGCTGAGTCTGGGTGCGTGCGGGTATGTGTTAATAATTGAAATTAAATATGTTTTCTTGTGTCTTAATTAATGGAAAGGTTGGGGAAATTGGATAATAAGGAATATATAACTTAATTCTTAATTCAAATTAAAAAAATTAAAATATTTTTTATATTTCTTTCTAGATCTCCCCGAACCCGTGAAAAATTGCTCCGCCTATAATTTCACCGCCAATTCCATGCAAATACAATGTATACCCGGCTATGATGGTGGCATACCCCAGCATTTCCATGTCCAGGTCTATGATGAGCTGAATCGCCAGATTTTATATAACACCTCATTTCGTAATCCCGAATTCACGGTCAAACGTTTGCCCAGCGATTCAGTGTTTGTGTTGCGCATAACAGCCGTCAATGCCCAGGGACCAAGTAAAGTGTCATATCGTTTGAGAGGAAGGACATTGTCGGCACCGCTGCTGAGAACTGGTAAGTGCGAAGGATTTTAGGGATAGCTTTGGGATTAAATAAGAAAATATAAAAAATTATATACTGTGTATGATTTATATTAATTAAGAAGGGTCCTTGGGGTGGTATGAGTGATATTAACAATTATACGCCTTATAAGCATTTAAATTGAAGAAGAAGGGGATTTTCCTGGGGAATTTATGTTTTTATAACTTAGCTGTTATAAAATTATTATATCAATTATATGGCATCAAAGTTCATAAACAAAGATTTCGAAAGTATTTTGGGAATTTTTTTCTTGGGATTAAATGAGGAAATTGGGAAAATAAGAAGTAGCGTATGATTCATATTAATTTAGAAGGTTTCGTATACACCCTATGAACACTGATACTCAAGAACAAAACAATTTTTTGTCAGGGATTTTTTTTATATTGCCTTTAAAAGTATTTAAACCTTTGAACCATGACCCGTCATCAAATATTTAAAAAAAAAAATCTTTAAATGATAGGTATGTGGAAAGCATTTTGGGGATTTTTTTGAAATTGAGAAAATACCTGCTGCGTATGATTTATATTAATATAGGGGGCCCTTGGGGTGTATGAGTGATATTAACAATTATACGACCTATGGACCCTGAAACCTAAGAAAAAACTATTTTTCGGGGAAAACACTTATTTACATTGCCTTTAAAAGTACATAAACCATTTTGCCAGGTCTAATATACAAATATTTTAAAAAATCTTTAAACGATAGGTTTGTGGAATGGATTTTGCGGTTTATTTTATTTTTAAATTAGAGAATTGAAAAAATAGAGTTTGCGTATGATTAACATAAATGTAAAGGGTTCTGAGGGTGGTATGAGTGTTGATAACAATTAGACGCTCCAAGAACATTGGAATACAGATTTGTAGGGTGAAAATATGTTCATAGTATGGAGGGTATATTGAGTTTGTCATTCCATTTGTAACATCTCGAAATATAAATTTTAGACCCCACAAAGTTGATTTAGCGATGTCTGTCCGTCTTTGGAAATCGATCTAGCTTCCGAATAAATTGAAGTAGCTTAATAAAATTTAACTCAGATGTGTGTTAGGTCCGCAGAACTTTTGAAATTGAAAATGAGCTATATAGGTCCACCCTTTGGCCTCCATATACCTGTTCCTCCAGACATTCGGTATTTTGATGATCAAATTTGGAACTTAAAGTTCCTAATGGGTACCATATCTTATTCCCAAAAATTTCCTGTACCTATATCTTCGTATAGCCCCCATATAAGTGTACCTCCAGATATTCGGTATTTTAAAGATCTTAGCGACATTTTCACCAGAATTGTTTCAAAATTCATATTTGATGTTCATAATGTATGCTCAGATGTGTGTTAGGTCCGCAGAACTTTTGAAATTGAAAATGGGCTATATAGGCCCAGGTATAGCCCCCATATAAGTATACATCCGGATATTCGATATTTTGATGATTTGTGTCAAACTTTTCACCGGAGAAGTTACAAATTTGGAACTTAATGTTCCTAATGGGTACCACATCTTATTCCCAAAAATTTTCTATACAGGTTCACGTCTTCGTATAGCCCCCATATACGTGTACCTCCAGATATTCGGTATTTTCATGATCTTAGCGACATTTTTCACCAGAAATGTTTCAAAATTCATATTTGATGTTCATAATGGGTACTAAAGTCTATCCGAAAATTGCGTATGCAGGTCCACAACTTCGTATAGCCTCCATATCACAGTAAATCCCTATTTTCGATATTTTGATAATTTTAGGTGACATTTTTCGCCAGAATTATTTCATATTTCGTATTGAAAGTTCGTAATGGGTACTGCAGCCTGTGACCGAACGTTACTCACACAGGTCCACGTCTTCATATAGAGCCGAGATAACGTTAGCTCCCTATATTTGCTATTTTGAAGATTTTAGCGACATTAACCACCGGAATTATTTCAAATTTCATATTTGATGTTCATAAAGGGTACTCCTATTTGTGACAGAAAATTGCCTTTGCAGCCAAAAGTCTTCCTATAGGCCCCATATCACTGTACCTCCATATTTTTGGTATTTTTATAATTTTAGGTGACATTTTTCACCCGAATTGTTCCAGGTCTTCGTTTAGCTCCCATATAACAGTAGCTCTCTATTGTCGGTATTTTGATCATTTCAAAGATAATTGTTCCCCGCAATTATTTCAAATGTCGTATTTGAAGTTCCTAATGGCTGCTATAGCTTGTGACAAAAAATTTTGCATGCAGGTCAACGTCTTCGTATGGCCCACATATAACTGTACCTCCCCATATTCGGTATTTTGATGATTTCAGCGACATTTTTCACCGGAACTGTTTAAATTTTCGTGCTTGAAGTTCTTAATGGGTACTACAGCCTGTGACAGAAAATTGCATATATAGCTCCAGGTCTTCGTATAACTCTCAAATAACAATAGCTCCCTATTTTCGGTATTTTGATAATTTTAGACGACATTTTTCACCGGAATTGTTTAAAATTTCGTATTTGAAGTTCCTAATAAATAATACTGCCTGTGACAGAAAATTGTCTATGCAGGTTCAAGTCTTCCCATAGAACGGTAACTCCCTATTCGGTGTTTCTATGAAATTTTTTCCACGGATTTTTTTTTAATTGTAAATTTCTTCCAACTTTTGAAAGACATATAAGGTTCGGTCCAGCCAAACTTACTCCGTATGAGTAAAAAACTTACGTATGAGTAATAAATCACTTATACCAATCATACGAAGTTTTTAAATAGATTTTTAAATCATGGGCCATGGTGTCGTATGATGATTTTTTACTCATACGCTTGCAGACAATGTAAAACATATTTGCTCGAGAAAAATATTTTCTTCTTGAGTTGAAGTGCTCATTGGGCGTATAATTGCTAATAGAACTCATACCACCCCAGCACCCTTTAAAATAATATAAATAATACAAATTTTCAACTAATATATACAATTGATATTTTTCCCCATTTGCTCACAATTAATATTTATTTATTTTTCTTCAATTCTCTCTACTTTTACTTTCACAAAAAAAAATTCATCAACAAATAAAAAACTTGGTATTTAACCCCCTATGCCACGGTTTCACACAACACACCTTTACTGCATTGAATCGAAACGCCAACAAAAAACACAAACAGCATCCTCCACTGCAGTTCTGGTCCAACTAACCCCATTACTGGGTGCCCTAGTTGGTGTCATAGCAACACTGTTCCTCGTTGCCATTTGTATTGTGATTTTCATGAAGTTTCGCACAAAGCACAATCGCCGTGGCCCCAGCGGCGATACAACAACAACGGAAGCCGACAAAGGCAGCGCCGAGCCGTTGTCACGCAACATGGGCAGCCATTCCAGTTTGGAAGATAAAAATCCCGATGTGATACCGCAGGAGACCAATAGCGAAGATGAATTCCATTTGGAGGAGAAGGCATTCGATCGCCTGAATATGGAATCACAGCGCATCATTTATACGCCAACGTCGAGAATGAATGCCGCATCGCCACCGCCGCCCTCGCTGTCGCCCACCTTTGGCAAGCAGGTGAGTTGAAAATTTTGCTGAGTTTATTTTTGTTTAAGGGGTTTCTGCAAGGGGTGGCAAAAAAGTTATTTTGCATTTCTGCTGCCACCACTGGGAATAATTGTTTGTTTTTTGTTCAGTTTGAAAATCTGTATAAAAATTGTTGTGCCTGCAAATCTCATAGCTAAAAAATATGGCGTAGAGGACAACAAAAACATGTCAATTTTATTTGAGGACTGGAATGTAACTCCCAGTTTTTCCATTGATGTTGTTCATTCTTTGTCCAGCTTTGAGAATATTTGCATTGTAAAATATTAGCTTTGTGGAGATGCCCAATAGGCGGAGGTGATTTGCCATTCAATCAGGTTAATAAAAGGGCAAGCATGCATATCAGAGGCAGTTCTTTTTTAATAAAGCTAGGCATAAAAACTACTTTAGGAATTCTTGAAAAGATTTGAGTTGCATGAGTAGAACTTGTAAAGGTTTTCTGAAGAAAGAAACATTATTCTAATCCTTTAATATGGCGCCCAACATAAAATTGTAGAAATGGCATCTTAATTTCCCATATGGGCTACTAAGGGAGATTCAAGCTTAATACAGTTAGAATTCACAATATAATCTCCCAAGATGGTTGCCCTTTTTACCGTATTCAGTTCTCTCTCAGTCTATCAAAGTTTAGGCTTTCAAGGGTAAAATGAGCCAAGAGAATGGCTTCAAATTACATACATTTTTATTCCAAAGTTACTAATATTTTTTTTCTGTCCAAAATTATGTCAAGGTCTCCACATGTAAGCCCTAGAAACCAACAGCCACCTCAAACATCAGGATTCCAGTTTTATAATTTCCTCCATTACCATTTAGTACAATTATATTACGCTTATCCGAAACTGATGATTCCTACAGTGATATCCATATCACATTTCAAGATTCCAGCTATATGACCTTAGCAAATACAAAATTTAGTACCATTTAGTACAATTATAGTACGCATTTGAAACCAATCTCCACGTATCTATGTCAGATACTAACAGTGTCTTAATTATACAATTTCAGGACTCCAGGTCCATCCCTTCGCCCAATATCAAATTTAGTTCTATTTAGTACTTTTTCTACATACTTCCAAAACCACGTCCATTTTTCAATTCCAGATACCGACAAAGACCTCAATATCAAATTTCAGGATTTCAGCTCTTACCCTTCACCCAATATCAAATTTAGTACCACTTAGTACTTTTTGTACAATTATAGTACACATTTTCAAAATGATTTCCATGTCTCAATTCCAGATGCCAACAGAGACCTGAATATCAAATTTGAGGATTTAAGATCTATTACTTCACACAATACCAAATTTAGTACTATTTAGTACTTTTCGTGCAATTATGGTACACATTTCCACTACCATCTTAACAGCAGACACCAACATAGACCTAAATATAATTCCTCTGGATTTCAGCTCTATTCCTTCACACATTACCAAATTTAGTACTATATAGTACTTTTTGTACAATTATAGTACACATATCCAAAACTACCTCCATATCTAAATTCCAGATACCAACAGAGAACTTTGTATCAAATTTTGAGATTCCAGCTCTATGCCTTCACACAGTATCCAATTTAGTACCACTCAGTACTTTTTGTACAAAAATGGCACCCATTTCAAAAACCAACTTCTTATCTCAATCCAACATACCAACAGAGACCTCAATATCAAATTTAAGGATTCCAGGGCTATCCCTTCAACCAATACCCAACCATTTAGTACTTTTCGAACAATTATAGTCCACATAACCCCCTCCATATCTTAACCACATACACCAGCATTGACCTCAATATTAAATTTAAGGTATCTTGGGGATAGGGTTGCATCTAGAACCAACTTCAGAACAATTTAGTACTTTTTGTACAATTATTGTACACACATTCACAACTACATACATATCGCGATTTCAAAGAACTCAATATTAAATTTAAGGATTTCAATCCCATTCGCTCACCAATTTCCAAATTTCGTACCATTTAGTACTTTTCGAAAAATTATAGTACAAATTTCCAAATCCACCTCCTTATCTCAATTCCAGATACCAACCATGACCTCAATATTAGATCTGAGGACTCCAGCTCCATTGGTTCATCACAATTCTAATTTGTTCGAAATTTAGTTCCCTTTAGGACACATAAGTACGAATTTCCAAATCTCCCTACATACCCCAATCTCACACTCCCAAAGTAATCCAAATTCCAAATTTTAGGATTCTACTCCTGTTGGTTCGCCCAAATTCCAAATTGTACCATCTTTAGTACCATATAGTACACTAAAGTACAAATTTTCATGACTGCCTAAATCACAAAGTTCAACAAAACTCTTATTTTTAAATTTCAGGATTCCAACTCTATTGGTTCTCCCAAAAATTTAAATTGTACCAAATTTAGTACCACTTAGTACCCATAGGTACGAATTTCCAAAACTACCTACATTCCTTAGTCCTACAATACAATAGTAATCTTATTTCCATAATTCAGGATTCCAACTCTATTGTTTCTCCCAAAAATTTAAATTGTACCAAATTTAGTACCATTTAGTGAATATAAGTACGAATTTCCAAAACTACCTTAATATTTCAGTGTTACAAAACTTGAAATCTTGTATCCATATTTCAATATTCCAATTCCATTGGTTCTCCCAAAAAATTAAATTGTACCAAATTTAGTACCATTTAATACATATGCGTTCGAATTTCCACACCTACCTACATTCCTCAATCGTAGAATGCAATAGTTAT
Organism: Musca domestica; assembly: GCF_030504385.1. NCBI lineage: Eukaryota > Metazoa > Arthropoda > Insecta > Diptera > Muscidae > Musca > Musca domestica. The sequence continues at coordinate 6,918,318 of NW_026712321.1, read as the reverse complement.
TTTATTTTTAAATTTCAGAATTCCAGCTCTATCGGTTTTCCAGCAAATCGAAATTGTACCGAATTTAGTACCACTTAGTACCTTTGGTGCACATAAGTACAAATTTCGAAAACTTCCCCCATATCCCAATCCCACTCTCCGCCAGTAATGCTAACTTTTAATTTTAGGATTTCAGCTCCTCCAGATTTGAATTGTACTAAATTTAGTACTGCTTAGGACTTTTCGTATACATGAGTACACACTTCCAAAAATAACTCCTTATATAGAGTGTACTTGTAAATTTTTATTCCCATTCCCAATTTAAACTTTTTACCTCTAATGGTACGAAATGGTACCAAATTTAGTCAATTTAAGTACACATTTCGAAAACTTCCTCCATATCCCAATCCTACACTCCGCCAGAAATATTAACTCCCAATTTTAGGATTTCAGCTCCATCCGTTCTTCCAATTTCAAGTTGTATTAAATTTAGTACTGTTCAGCACCTTTCATGTACATGAGTACACACTACCAAAACTATCTTCTTATATCGACTCTACTCCTCAGCCTTGATTCCCATTGCGAATTGCAACTTTTTAGCTCTTACCGAAAGTATAACAAATTTAGTACATTTTAGTACTCTTCGTACACTTATAATGCGAATTTCCAAATTAAAGAGTTCTGGCTCTAATGCTTCCTCAAAATAAGAAGGGACCCATATTTATGTTCTTTGATACTTTTCGTACCGTTCTATTACGAATTTCTTAGAACCCAGGTTTATTTGAACCCCTCGATAAAGCTGGGACCACCTTGTACCCATTTTTTTCACAATTTTCAAGATTCTAGCTTCAGCCGTTTCTTCTGGGCGTTGATTAATTGTTTAGTCAGTCAGTCAATTACTTTACTCTTGTATTAATACAGTTTGACCCTGGTTGCGTATACCTAATATTAATTATTGGTCCCATGTAACGTATGATTAACGAAATAATATAATAAAACAATCATACGCCCACATGTGCCCTTTAATCCAGTGCATTTTTATTTTTTTATTTTGTTTATATTTTCTTTTTAATTTTTCGGGTTTCTTCTTATTTTTCTTTCACATAAATCCGCTTTCTGTTGACTTTCAACATCATCAACAAAATTTTAGAACTTTTCTATGAACTTTTCGAAATGTTGGTTTACATCGAAAAAAAAAAAAAAAACAAATGATTTCATTAAAGCTCTTTGTTGATTTCATCGGTTACTTACCCTCGGGGAGTTTTCGAGTTGAGTGCATTAAGTTGATGTCAAATAAAAACAGAAATGTTTGTGGGTAGCTCAACTCTTAGATGGCCTTAATTTTGCAGCCAATCAACCGGCAGAGAACAACGATGTCTACAAAGTTTTCAATTTTAACTTTAAAGCTTTCTTGGCAAATCTCTCTTGAGACAGTCTGCGATAAATTAAAAATACATGGAAATGAAATTTTGGGACCAATTTTTTTTGCTATGAAAAGGAGGTTATTTACAGAATATGTGTTTAACTTAAAGATGATATGGAACTGAAAGAAAACGAGATTTTCAAAATGTTTTTTGTTTTAAAAATTGATAAAAAAAAACAGTAAAGAAAGTCTTAAAATCGGGCGGGGCCGACTTTATGATACCCTACACCACTTTGCTAATTTAGTAGAGCTTCACATAACAATAAAAGTTTTTATGGGAGAATTCAATCATACACGCTATGATTATAATTATAACTTAAAGTTCAACGGACTTAATATGCCGAAGCATTTGTATCTTTTAAATTCGGAATTGTATTGCCCATTTGGTGTACAATTAATTTGAAATCGGATAAAGATATATATGGGAGCTATATCCAAATCTGAACCGATCTCGATAAAATTTGGCAAGGATATTTTTGAGCTGTATTTGATATATTTCCCTGAATATCGTTGTTACGGAGTGAATATTACGGCTGTGGGTAACAAATATGACACATCGGATGAACAGTATATATGGGAGCTATAGCTATATCTTATCCGATCTTCACCAAATTTGACATACTAGCTTCTAGACCCAATTCGGTCGTAAGTGCCAAATTCCATCCCATTTGGACAAATATTAGACGTTTGGTGCACAATAAAAGGTAAATCGGACGAAGTTATGTATGGGAGCTATATCCAAATCTGAACCGATCTCGAAAAAATTTACCAAATGTATTTTTGAGCTGCATTTGATATATTTCCCCAAATATTGTTGTTGCAGAGTGCATATTACGGCGGCGGTGGACAAAAATAACAAATGGGATGAACAATATATATGGGAGCTATACCTATATCTAAACCGATTTCGATCAAATTTGGCATAAATATTTTCAGACCTAATTTGGGTGCGTATGCAAAATTCCATACAATTCGGGCTGATATTGCACGTTTGGTGCACAATAAAAGACAAATCGGACGAAGATATATATGGGAGCTATATCTAAATTTTGACCGATTATTTCCAATTTCAATAGGGTTCGTCCTTGGGCCAAACAAATGATCTGTGCAAAATTTCATCTGGATCGGGCAATAAATGCGACCTGTACTTTGTTTACAAAAATACATGGACAGACGGACGGACGGACATGCATAAATCGACTCAGAATGTGATTCTATGCAGATCATCAAAAGGAACTATGGGTCTATCTCATTTCCTTCTGCCTGTTACAAACAAATGCGCAAAGACATAATACCCTGACCACCTTGTGGTGTAGGGTATAAATATTCCTTGTAAAAATCATGATATGACTAGAATTTAAAGCATACTTTGGGGCGTATTTTAGCTGTTGAATTTTTTTATTAATTTTAAGCCAACAAAAGGTATCATTACTCAAATCCACTTGGCTTCTCAGTGTTGGAAAGGCAATAATTACCTATCATTTACCCTTGGACATATATCATTTCCTTGACTTCGTAAATTTTTTTTTTCCGTTTCCTTCCATTTTCCAATTTTTCTCTTATAATGATCATCTTGTTTTGACATTCACACAAATGGTTGCCACATTGCCAGTATTTCCGTTTCCCATCCACACCAAACTTATAAATGTATCCCAGGCATGACCAATAACCAACTAAATTCCGAAACCTCCTCCCAATTTAGTGTCGCTTACGCCTCTTGGTTTTTTTTTTCGACACAAATACATCAATTTCATTTATTATGTCCTTGTTTCTTTAATGAACACGAGTCACCGCACAACTTCTTTTGAAGTTTCTCATTGTCCTTTCACTTACCTCCAGTAAAAGTATCAATTTACTATTGTTTACTAGGATATTTATTTTCCTAGTTATTGTTGTTGTTGTTGCTGAGGTTATTTACCTTCATATCTTGAAAACCATTCATTCATTCGTTGTGCTGCAGGGAGGGGAGATTAGGGGGGGGGGGGGGGGACTATTGTTTGTTTTGAAGTGCTTGAGTTTCCTTTTCTTTTTTCTTCTTTGGAGAAGAAAAAAAAATCGGGCTCCTTAAAGTATGTGTTGTTTGTGTGGTAATGGCAGTGCCATTTACAGTTAATGTTTCCCGTATAACATCAATAAACAATAAAAATAAGTAGGGGAAAATAAAAAAGAAGAAGAAGAAGAAGAAGCATAACAACAACAACCAACCATACAACAACAGCAATGGCAAATATGGCAGTAAGACATTTTCATAAAGCGGAAGTGCGTGCTTGAAATCTTAAAGATAAACAAAAACTCACACACACACTCACATCCATACTTTATTGATAGCTTGTGTACGGGAGCGAGCGTGTTGGCTTGCATGTGTGTGTGTTCGAAGCAATATTTTCCATTACCCTAATGTTATGCTATCTCATTTATCAGAATATTGAATGGCCTGTGTATTGTACTCGTATAGTATATGAAATTATTGTCATATTTGTTTAGCCGCAGCCGCAGTGGGCCATCGAACTTATCTGCCAACAGCAATAGGACCTATCGTTCGAAGGCATTCAAGTAAAATAGGCCATGCCGGTGATAATTTGTTATCATATAGGACGAAAATATTGACCAAACAAACAATAATTTCTTGTTTACTAATAGGTGGCATATGATTTATTGGGGGGCCCTTGAGGATAATGACATTTGACTAGGGTTTTGGGGAGTAAAAAATTGTGACGCCAGAGAAAATTGTAACTATTTTTGGGAATTCAACAGAAATTAAATTATTTATAGCCTTCTAAATATAGAATATCTTAAAAAAAGGTCTTCTGCAATTTGAAAATCTCATAGAAATGTTTTGTAGGTACAACAACTTATGAAGATCTTCTTTGTATGTAAGGCTTTTATAGATTGAAAATTTCTAAAAAAAATCGTGGCATAAAAAATTCATAAGGGTTTGGAGTAGCTAAAAATCAGTAGCTACAAATCGGAGAACTCATAAAACTATACCACACGCAGAAGAACTTTCCAAGTTCTTCTTTATCTACAAGACCTCGTACAGGAATTCAATTAGAACCAGTAAAGAAAGTCTTAAAGTCGGGCGGGGCCGATTTTCTGATACCCTACACCACTTTGCTAATTTTGTAGAGCTCCAGATAACAATTACAAGATTTTATGGGAGAATTCAATCATACACCCTATGATTATAATTAAAATTTAAAATTCAAAGGACTAAATATGCCGAAGCATTTGTATCTTTTAAATTCGGACTTGTATTGCCCATTTGGTGCACAATTAATTCGAAATCGGATAAAGATATATATGATAGCTATATCCAAATCGGAACCGATCTCCATAAAATTTGGCAAAGATATTTCTGAGCTGTAATTGATATATTTCCCTGAACATCGTTGTTACGGAGTGTATATTACGGCTGTGGGTAACAAATATAACGAATCGGATGAACAGTATATATGGGAGCTATAGCTATATCTGAACCGATCTTCACCAAATTTCATATACTAGCTTCTATACTAAATTCGGTCCTAAATGCCTAATTCCATTCCATTTGGACAAATATCAGACGTTTGGTAAGATAAATCGGACGAAGTTATATATGGGAGCTATATTCAAATCTGAACCGATCTCGATAAAATTTGGCAAATGTATTTCTGGCCTGTATTTGATATTTTTCCCAAATATTGTTGCTGCAGAGTGCATATTACGGCTGCGGAGGACAAAAATAACAAATCGGATGAACAATATATATGGAAGCTATAGCGATATCTGAACCGATTTCGATCAAATTTGGCATACTTATTTTCAGGCCTTATTTAGTTGTATGTGCAAAATTCCATACTATTCGGGCTGATATTACGCGTTTGATGCACAATAAACGGCAAATCGGACAAAGATATATATGGGAGCTATATATAAATTTTGACCGATTATCCCCATTTTCAATAGGGTTCGTCCTTGGGCCAAACAAATGATTTGTGCAAAATTTCATCTGGATAGGGCAATAATTGCGAGCTGTACTTTGTTTACAAAAATACATGGACAGACGGACGGACGGACATGCATAAATCGACTCAGAATGTGATTCTATGCAGATCACAAGATCTTTGAGAAGTCTTGGGTCAATAGAAGTTATATCAAGGCTCATCCGTCGTTAAATCTTGAAAGCTCACCATATTAGAGGCACCGGTAAAGTGATATTTTCCACATTTATATATTGGATTTTTATTGCATACTTTTAGGCACTTTTAATTATCTTTATACCCTTCACCATTCTATCGAGGGTATATTAGCTTTGCCATTCCGTTTGTAACTCCTCGAAATATTCAGGATACACCCTACAACGTATATATATTCTGGATCAGCGTAAAATTGTAAGACGATTGAGCGATGTCCGTCTGTCTATCCGGCTATATTTTTAACGAATTGAAATAGAAGGTTCAAATTTTGCACTTATGTGTATTTTGACAGTAGGCAGGTTAAGTTCGTAAATGGGCATGTCGATCCACATTTTCGTATAGCCCCCATATTTGTCTTCTAATGATTGCAGCGCTTTTAAAGGTCTTCTAAAGACAAATGTCCATTTACAGGACCTCTAAAGCAAGAAGACCTTGGAAAGGAGAAAGCAGTTTAAGGGTCATCTAACGGGAAAAAACAAATATTGAATAAGTCACCTGATGACCTTTGACAGGTCTCCTGAAAACAAAATAATATTTTACAGGTCTTGGAAAGGAGGAGATCATTTGAAAGATCATCTAAATGCAAAAAAAACCTTCGACAGGTCTCCTGAAAACTTTTGACAAGTTTCCTGGATAAAAAATACAGTTTTACAGATTTTCTAAAACCAGGGAATCTCTTAAGGCTCATCTTTGATAGGTCACCTAATGACCTTTGGCAGATCTACTGAAGACAAAATAATATTTTACAGGTCTTGGAAAGAAGGACATCATTCGAAAGATCTTCTAAATGCACAAAACTTTGAAAGGTCTTCTAAAGACCATTGACAGTTTTTCTGGAGACAAAATACGGTTTTAGAGGTTTTCTAAAGCCAGGGATTCTCTTACGGCTCACGTGAAGACAAAAAGCATTTGAGAGGATTTCTGAAGAAAATGATTTTTACAAAGTCTTTGAAGACCTTTGGCAGGTTTTCTGAAGACAAAATGCGGTTTTACAGGTTTTCTAAAGCCAGAGAATCTCTTACGGGCCACCTGAAGACAAAAGGCATTTGAGAGGAATTCTGAAGAAAATGATTTTTACAAGTCTTCAAAAAACAGAAGTCCTATTAGATGTCTTCGGACCATGTGAAGACAGGAGGAGACCATTTGCTGGTCATCTTAAGAAAAAAAACCTTAGCAGGTCTCCTGAAGACAATATACCGTTTTACAGGTCCTCTAAAGACAGGGGACTCTGGACAAGTCCTCGGGAGGTCTTCGGACCAGGTCAGGACAGGAGGAGGTCCTTTGCTGGTCATCTAAAGAAAAAAACCTCAACAGGTCTCCTGAAGACAATCTACCGTTTTACAGGTCTTCTAAAGACAGAGGACTCTTGACAAGTCCTCGAGAGACAGATATATCCTCTTTTTTCTGAAGAAAATGCCAGTACTAGTCGAAGACAGAAGTCCAATTAAGAGTCTTCTGCAGAGTTATGACCTTTCACAATTATTCCGAAAACAGGAAACTTTGGACAGAACAGGAGAAGGTAATTTACAGGTCATCCGAAGTCAGAAAACCTTTGACAGGCCTTTTGGACACAAAAGATAATTTTTCATTTCTTTTGAAGACAGAAGGCTTTTGACATATCCACTGCTGATAAAAGATCTCTCCTCCAGACCTCCCATAGATCTGCTAACTTACAGGTCATCTGAAGTCAGAAAAACTTTGAGTGGTAAAGAAAGAGATTCTGTGTAGGTTATCAAAAGTAATTATGGGCTTGTCCTCTCTCCTAATGCCCGTTACAATTCCATTATAACTTGTATCACAGTGCGGCTTACCTTATAAATATCCACTAATATCTACAGGAGGCTTATAGAGTTATTAATTCTTACCCCTTAAGATATGCACTAATATATTTCAATTTTTTTCATAGATACTTATATTTCATAGATACATACGTATTCATGTTTAGAGCCCTCTATGTGTGATTTATTCATATTTGGTATTTAATTTTCCTTGATACGAATAAGTCGTCCTTACATTCTCTATTATCCTTAAACGGAATCGCCCTTCAACTTTGATTTATCCCCTTTTTCAAACTTCCCAAATCATCAATAACTTTAAAGTTATTTTATCTTCCAACCACCCTCACCCGAAAGATTTCTTCTCTCCAATTTCTGCTACATTTTTGTGGAGCTATTTCTCCTGCTTTGCCCGAACACAAAATTATAATATCCTTCCTTTTGTGCCAAAAAAAAAATCGTATTTTTCCCCCGTTCGTTGTCACCTATTTTGAGCATATCCTTTCTCCATTCAGGTATCATTTTATGTGTCTAATACAAAACGTGACTTAAATATTTATGGCAGATTTTAAGGTAGCGACGAGAAAAAAAGGATAGCGTGGCGAGAAAGACATCAGAAAATCGTTCAATTTTTCACTGCCATACATCCCCCCAAGCTGCCCCGTCCCACGACTCTTTGATATGAACATTTGGCCGCAAACAATTTATGCAAAATGTTGTAAAAAGCTTTTGACATAGACACACCGACACTCAAACAAATTTGTTGCCGAGAATTATGGTTGCCATCAATATGCTGCCACTGCCGCCACTGCTGCTATGGGTTACTGTTACTGGCTTGCTAGTTCAACATGCTTTACATGACTTCCGCTTCCTTGTTATTTTATTTTTTTTGCTTTGTGCCAAACCACCTGAGCTAGGTTATAGATGCTGGGCATGTATGTGCACGACAAATGCCTTTTAAAGTTTAAAATTTATTGATTGCCATTTTTTTCGAACACACATTTTTTTTGTTTTTGGCATATTCGATTTTTTATGCCCATGCTTCAATTGCCTCTATGTGGTGGTGGTGTGCAGCTATCAGCCACCATGTTGGCGGGATGTGGTCTTGGTGTTGATGGCCAACAAATACCTTTTGTTATAAATTGACACATCATAAAATGGAGATATATGTGTGGAACCATTGTGTAGATGGTGTTTGTTTGGTTTTCAGGGCCTTCCAAATCTTCCCTTTTTATATGCATGGGAAAATGGAGAAGAGATACACTTCTATTTTGCAATTTTCAAGCTATTGCAATGTACGGGTTTTTTATTTGTGACTTGATAACTCGCTAGAAAAATATTATGAACGTGACCATTTCTGAAACATATCTGTGAACCATTTAAAATATCACCAATTTCAATTTAGTGGGGAAAAAATTTAATTTTGGTGCCTACCTTTAGAAGAAAATAGAAGAGATCTGTGAAAGAAGTTTATGATAGGGAGAAAACGAAATGTACAAAAATGTTTGAAGACTTGGTGAAATGGAATGCCATCTATATTCCGCCTTAAATATTCTTTATATAGCATATAAAAAGTCTCAAAACTAAACGAATGAATATTAAAAAAAATATGATTCTGGTGCCTAGTTTTAGGAAAAAAAAGAAAGTGGGGATCTCTGAAAGAAATTTATATCAAAAATATAACGAAACATACAAAAAATGTTTGAAAATTTTGTGAAATAGAACGCCATCTACATTTCCATTTAAATATTCTTTATACAGCAGATCATAGGTCCTAAAACTTAGCGAATGAATATTAGATCCTGAATACTTCCATTATTGGTGCCTACTTTTAGGAAAAAAAGATGAAGAGGAAATCTGAGAAAGAAATTTATATCAAAAATACAACGAAACATACAAAAAATGTTTGAAAATTTTGTGAAATAGAACGCCATCTACATTTCCATTTAAATATTCTTTATATAGCAGATAATAGGTCTCAAAACTGAGCGAGTGAATATTAGATCCTGAATACTTCCATTAACTTTGCTATTTGCACATGGAACGCCATCTATATTTTAAAATAGATATTAGTTTTTTCTTTCTTTGTCTCATGCTTAGTTCTAATAAAAAATGATCGGTCTGAAAACTCAGCAAACATACGAAAAGGTCCCAAAATATTCAAAAAACGTCGTTAATGGATCGAAATCCTTTAAGAAAAGTTTCTAAGTTAAGAGATAGTGGGAGTATTCGTCATTTATGTTCCAAAGTTTTTGTATTTATTTTTTTAAGCGAATGAAAAGTAGATCCTGCAATAAACCATCAGATATGCTATAAGAGCAGATGTGGGAGAAAAGAAATGCCAATTTTTCTGAAGATAAAACGAAACAAATACAAAATCTATGTACGCGATGTTATAAGAACGCCATCTAAACTTCAATTTACTTGAGCATAATAAGTTTGAAGGTTATTTAAAAATTGACCATGTGATTATGTCCTCCCGTGGTGCTTTCGGAGCTAAGATTTTTTAAGAGAAGTATAATTTTTTCTAGCATAGAAAGTCACGTTTAAAATATGTGTGTACTCCTTTTGACACAGAATGCCATCTATATTTAAAGTTAATTGCTCATTCTTTTATAGTGCATACCATTGGGCGGCATTATGGCTATGGAATAATAAGTGAGAGGTCTTTAACAGAATTTGTACACATTTTTCTAGAAGTAGGAGATATATGGGAAATATCCTTGTACAACATGTTATGTGAAACGCCACCTATTTTTCAGTTGAAACATTTCTCTTGGGCGCCACAATAACTCTAGTTAATAATGAATATAAAGGCTTGAAAAACATTCTATATCTACAATTGTTTTGAGTACTGTAAGGTCTTTAACAGAATTTTCTACCTCATTTTTCTAGAAGTATACGAGAGATTCTCGTATCATATGTTATATGGAACGCCACCTAATTTTCAATTGAAACGTTTCCCTCGGGCGCCCTTATAACTCTAATAAATAATGAATATGAAGGATTAGAAATCATTTTCTGCCAACAAATTTTTCGAGAACCGACGCTAAAAGGTCTCGTTTAAAATATATACTATTTTTAGCGCGGTATGCCATCTATATTTAAAATTAGTTCCTCATTCTTTCATAGCGCATACTGTTGGGCGTCATTATGGCTATGAAATTATAAGTGTGGAGTCTTTAACAGAATTTGTAGTCATTTTTCCAGATGTACTAGTAGTAGAAGATATATGGGAAAGATTCTTATATCATATATCATGTGAAACTCCACCTATTTTCAGTTGAACATTTCTCTTGTGCGATATAATAACTCTAGTCAATAATGAATATAAAAAGCTTAGAAAGCATTTTCTATCAACAATTTTTTGAGACCTGACGCCATTATGGCTATGGGATGATAAGTGTGAGGTCTTTAACATACACTCTCTTTTTTTATTTTTCTAGAAGTAGAAGATATATGCGAAAGATTGTTGAGTATATGGAATGCCACCTATTTTTCAGTTGAAACATTTCTCTTGGGCGCCAAAATAACTCTAGTGAATAATGAAAATAAGGGATTAGAAAGCATGTTCTGCCAACAGTTTTTTTTGAGAACTGATGATATATAATCCTTGACTGACTGATATATGTTCCTTTTAGAGCGGGATGCCATCTATATTTGAGGTTGATTCCTCATTCATAGTACATATCTTTGGCCGCAAGTATGGCTATGAGGCATTATATTATAGTAAGTCTGAGGTCTTTAACAGAATTGCTTTTATCATTTTCCTAAAAGTAGAAGATATATACGATAGATTCTCGTATGATATGTTATGTAGAACTCCATCTATTTTTCACTCGATACATTTCTCTTGGGCGCCATAATAACTCTAGATATATAACTCCCAGATAAGATAGGTTTGAAGGCCTAAAAAACATTTTTTATTCAAATTTTTTGATGATCAATGGTATAAAGAATGAATGAATAGCAGATATTTAAATGAAATATAGATGGCGCCCTATACAACGTAGTATGAAATAGTCTTTTTCGAGGAATCCCATCTATGTTGTAAGTTTATTGTTTATACCAGTTAATGGCATCTGGCCCATGTTATACTTAATTAATTTTATCTATGAGGACTTCAACAACAATTTTCCCTTTCCCCTTCGAATTAACAAAAAAATATTTTCTCTCTATTTGCTCTTCATCACAATTATTTGCCTCTGCACTTAAGTCAAATTCCAGCGTAAAAAACTTTAGCGAACTATTGCCATCCTTCACTCTATAGAAAAAATCATGTACCCATAACAACGTGATAATTGATTCCGGCTAACTTCATTTGTTTGTTAATAAAAGTTTTCCAATTAAAAACGAGAAATTAATTACATATTTTTTCTAGCATACTTTTGGGCCTCTAGTGTCCACAATGAAATAAGTTGTCCATCTCGTGGAGTTGTTTTTTATTTTTTGTATTTTTTGCTATTGTATTGCCGTTATCCCTTGATAAGCCATTTTCGAATTGGCAAACAAACGACGGAAAAACAAGTGTGTGTGAAAGAGATAATATAAAAGGTTATCAAATGGGTTATATTGAAAGAGAAATGGAAATAAAATCATGGGAAGAACCTATAGAAATCTTTAGAGAGAACCAAATGGTTGAAACTAGGAACGCCATCTATACTTCAAAAAATTATAAATTTCTTAGAGAATGTTCGCTTCCAATAATATCCTGAATTTATCCATGGTTGGAGAGCAATATATATTTCAGATATAATAAATTACTTAGAGTAATTTCGGTTTCAATGAGAACTTGAAATTGTCCATGAGCATCGTTCAGATAATCATTTTGTACTCAGAAAAACTCCCGATTTAGAAAAAACCCTTAACACTACAGAAATCTATAGAAGACCTCTGAGCTAGATCGGATCCACAACAGAGTTATTTATTAATATATTTGAATTTAAATAAACCTTTTTTTTTAATAGACAATATTCTCTTATTTCCCCATTTGCTAACCCTTTAGGCAATATTATTTCCCTTTTTTGTTCAAAACTTTTTCTTTCTATTTTTTTTATCAAACAACAAATTATAATGAATTCTATTTAAATTAATTTCCACTTTTTCCCTTTCTCTCTTAATTCTCATTACAGTATGGCGAACTATCGTTGACAACAAATCCAGCCTTTAGTCTTTACAACACCCCACAACGGGCACCGGCTACCCAGAGGCCCGTTTACACAGCCCCACCACCTCTACTGTCGACCAGGACACCACCTAATATTTATACACGCATACCGGGACGCTCCTATCTGCCAGCTTATGAGACACGCACATCACCCACATCCCCCTACGGCTCGACAACAACCTGTACCATGCCACTTCTGGGTGGCCAATCGAATGGTTCACTGCAAACGAACAGCAGTGCGGGCACCGCTGGCGGTAATAGCAGCAGCAGTGGTCTGGTGGGCAGCCTTTCCCTATCACAGTCCGGCAATTGCAGTACCCTGCCCCATCCCCATCACAATGGTCAGCTACAGCAACATCATCATGGGCAGCAACAAAATTCCATACCCACAGCGCTGACCTCATCGCTGACCTCGGGGAATATAACAATTGGTGCAACACAGTCGCTACTGACATCACCGCGCACCCATTCGGCATTCGGTGGTTCGGCGACAGCGACAACTCAATCGCCATTGCTGGCGACCAGCACTCTCTTGGGCACAACAGGGAATTATGAGACAATATCTTCCTGAGAATTACCCAAAGATGACATTAAATGTCAGTTGGTGTGTATTGGTGGGAGTAGTACGTGTACAACGTCAGCGGAACGGACCACAATTGTCTAAGAAAAAATCAAACAAACAAACAAACACACACACTTACCTATACATATATTTTTTTATATTTTTGTATTTGTACAGTGATGAAGAAAATGAGTGGTTTATTTTATCCAATTTTCCTTTTGGTAAAAAAGTTTTGAATTAAATTGGATCGACCTTAAGTTAGAAAAGTAGTTTAGGGTAGTGTGATGACCAGTTAGGGTTTTGAGAATATCGAAATTTCAGCACACAAAAGGGGGTATAATTATGAAGGAGAGGAGAGAGTGGAACAGAGACAGTAATAGAGTGGGAGATAGAGAGTAAAGAACAGCGTTTTTATGTTTTTTAAGGAATAAGAAAAATATTCTTTAAAATTCCATCCTAAGAGGATACTTTAGGACTTTTTTAAATGGAAGCTTTTTTCGTCCCCGAAAAAAATATTTTTTATTTAATGTCATACCTCATCGACCCTTGAAAAAATATTTGTTTTTAAAAATTAAAGATTTTTTTATCCTTGGTTACTGAAAAAAAATATTTAAATATTGGGTTCTCAGAAAAATATTTTATTAAAACTCCACGCATAAATGGGTACTCAAATAATTTTGTTTTTTTTAAATACACACATATTTGGATCCTTGTAAAATATTTTTTAAAAATCCACAGATATTTGGATCTTTGAAAAAATATTTTTTAAAAAATCAACGGATATTTGTGTCTGTGCAAAAATATTTTTTTTAAAATACGCTAACATTTGGGTCTCTAAAAAAATATTTTTATAAAAATTCACAGATATTGAAAAAAAAATATACGCTCATTTAGGTCACAGAGCAAATATTCTTCAATTATCTACGCATATTTAAAGCCTTAATATAATATATTTTTTTAAATCCTTTCTTATTTGAATTTCTGAAAAAAATATTTTTTAAAGCCACGGATTTTGGGTCTCTAAAAAATATATTTCTTTTAAAGCCACGGCTATTTAGATCTTTAAAAAATATATTTTTTTAAAGCCACGGATTTTTGGGTCTCTAAAGAATATATTTTTTCTAAATCCACGGATATTTGGATCTTCGAAAAATTATTTTTTAAATCCACGGATATTTGGATCTCTAAAAAATATTTTTTTTTAAATCCATGCAAATTTTAGATCTTAAAAAATATTTTTATTAAAAATCCATGCAAATTTTAGGTCTTAAAAAATATTTTTTCAAAATCCACGCAAATTTTAGGTCTTAAAAAATATTTTTTTTTAAATTCACGCAAATTATAGGTCTTAAAAATATTATTTTAAAAAATTCAGGCAAATTTTAGGTTTTAAAAAATATTTTTTGAAAAAATTCACGCAAAATTTTAGGTTTTAAAAAATATTTTTTCAAAATCTACGCAAATTATAGGTCTTAAAAAATATTATTTTAAAGAATTCAGGCAAATTTTAGGTTTTAAAAAATATTTTTTTTAAAAATCCACGTATAATTCTGTTCTCGAAAATTCCACGCCTGATTCTGTCCTTGAAAAAAAAATATTTTTTAGAAAAATCCACTCATATTTGAAAAAAATATTTTTTAGAAAAATCAACGCATATTTAAAAAAAATAATTTTTATGAAAATCCACGCATATTTGAAAAAATACTTTTTTAACCCACGCATATTTGGGTATTTGAAAAAATATTTTTTAAAAAGCCGCGCTTAATTAAGTCATTGAAAAAAATATTTTTCAAAAAATCCACTCTTAATTGGGTCCTTGAAAAAATATTTTTCAAAAATTCCACGCTTAATTGGGTCCTTGATAAAAATATATATTTTTTTAAATCCACGCTTAATAAGGTCCATGAAAAAAATATTTTTTAAAACATCCACGCTTAATTGGGTCTTTGAAAATTTTTTTTTAATAAATCCACGCTTAATTGGGTCTTTGAAAAATTTTTTTTAATAAATCCTCGCTTAATTATGTCCTTGAAAAAAATATTTTTTTAATAAATCCACGCCTTATTATGTCCTTGAAAAAAATATTTTTTTAAAAAAATCCACGCGTAATAGAGTCCACGTAAATTTTTTTTTTTTTAAAAATTTACTTTTAATCGGGTCCTTGAAAAAAATATTTTTTAAAATAATCCACGCTTAGTTGGGTATTTGAAAAAATGTTTTTAAGAGATCTACGCTTATTTGGGTCCTTAAAAATATTTGTTTAAATAACCACGCATGTTTAAGACCTTGAAACAATATTTTTAAATATTTAAAAAAAAATATTTAATTTTAAAAAATATTTTTAAAATATTTTAATTTGGGTCCTAAAAATATTTTTTAGAACTCCACGCTTATTTAAGAATTTAATCAAATTTAAATCGTCCTTAAGAAAATACCCTCAAAAATCCTCTCAAATATCTCTCCATTTTTGGTCTATTAAAAAATTGGGAGAGGCTCTGCGAACTTTGGCATTTTTCAGGATTTATTTAATAGTGTTCCACCTAACCTCAATTTCAATGGAAGTCTACGATATTCCTCTCTCTCACTCTCCATCTTTCTCTTTGCCTTGACAGTTTTATATTCTCCTTGGTGTGAAAAATCGCATTCTCAAAATCTAATTAAACCCTCCTTTAGTTTATCGTAAAATTTTTCAACCACAAATAAAAACCAGCCCAAACGAACAAAAACAATTTGACTAACCAAACAAAGACTTCCAATAGAAAATTAAAAACAAGAAAAAAAAAAAAAATAAAACAAAAATAGCAACAACAAGATATGAAGACCCAAAAATTAATATAAACAAAATTATAAAACTGTAGCATATTAACGGAAATTTATACATATATTGAGGATAAAACAATAGCATTTAAATGGAAAGAAGAACAACAACAACAAGAAACAGAAAAACAGAACTATTACAAACAAATACTAAAAAATATAAATAAATGTTTTAAGGAAGAACTAAAAATGTCAAAAGGAAATAACACAACAACAAAGGAGCTTTTGCTAAAATTAAAAAATTATATATAATAATAATAATAAAATTGATAATAATAATAAAAAATATAATAATAAATAAATGTAACCTGTAAATAAAAACCTAATGATTTTTTCTGTAAATATTTAACAAATCGAATTAAGCAAACCTACAATAAATTCTTTAGTTAGCTAAAAACTAATAAACCAACAAAAACAATTTAACGACAAGACTATTAACATAAACTATAATTAAAAATTAAAAAAAATATTAAAAGAGAGATATAAAACATAACGAAAAAAAGAACTTACAATTTGAAACTAATAAAATTTGGAAAAAAATGTAAGAAACTTAAATAAGAAATAAAAATAATAATCTACAACTGTGTATATCCAATAATATTAGACCAAAAAATATGCGAAAATAATGTTTTTTTTTTTAATTTTTAAGGTTTTTTATATTTTTCTTTATATATAAATATATATTTTTTAAATCTTATTAAAATTAATTTTTTAATAATTCAAACTATTTTTTTTTTTGTTAGAATTATTTTTTTTTATTCTTGATTACTTGTTTGTTAATAACGTTTAGTAACAAATTGAAAAACAAATATTTTTTTGTATAAAAATATTTTTTTTTATAATAAAAATATTTTAAATATTTTTTATTATAATAAAGAAAATATTCTTATACTCTACAACACTACTATCTGGGGATATTATGAGTTTGATAAATTTGATAAATAAATTTTTTTTTAAAATAATTCATTAAAAAAAATAAAAATTTTATAGATTCCTATTAACCTGATTCCTGAATTTTTATACCCTACACCACATAGCGGTAGGGGTATTATGTCTTTGTGCATTAGTTTGTATCCTGAAGAGTCGAGTCGATTTACACATGTCAGTCAGTCCGTCCGTCCATGTATTCTTGTGAACAAAATGCAGGTCGCATTTATTATCCGATTGAGATAAAATTTTGCAAAAAAATTATTTTTTTGGCATAAGGGCGAACCTATTGAAATTGGTGATAATCGGATCAGATTTAGATATAGCTAACATATGTCTTCAACCGATTTCGGGTTAATTATGTACCAAATGGCAAATCTAAGTTCAAATGGCCTGTATTTTGGCACATCCGACCGAATTCAGTCTAGAAGCAAGTAAATCAAATTTGGTAAAAATCGGTTCAAATATAGCTATATCTCCCATATATAGTTTACATCCGATTTGGGGTTTTAAGTCCCTCACATGCGTAGTTGCACTCCAAAAGAATGATATTTGATACCGGACATCAGATACTGCTCGAAAATACCCCTGTCAAATTTTGTCGAGATCGGCTTAGATTAGGATATAGCTCCTATATATATCTGATATCAAGTTTAATGGACTGAATTTTGGCATTTATTCATCCGATTTGGGGTTTAAAGTCCCTCAAAAGCGAATTATGTATCCCACAACAATGATCTTTGGTACCAGATTTCGCATTAAGCTCTGAAATAAGTGTATCATATTTTGTCAAGATCGGTTGAGATTTAGATATAGCTCACACATATATCTTCAACCGATTTCGGGTTAACTGTGCACCAAATGACCAATATCGGTCCAAATGACCTGAATTTTGGCACATCCGACCGGATTCAGTCAAGAAGCAAGTACATCAAATTACAATACTTGAAAATCTTTTTTTAAAAATCCACGGATATAAGAATCTCTGAAAAAATATTTTTAAAAAAATCCAAGAATATTTGGGTCCTTTAAAAAAATATTTTTTTTAAAAATCCTCGCTTAATTGTGTCCTTGAAAAAAATATTTTTAAAAAATCCACGAATATTTGGATCCTTCAAAAAAATATTTTTTTTTTAAAAATCCTCGTTTAATTGTGTCCTTGAAAAAAATATTTTTAAAAAATCCACGAATATTTGGGTCCTTCAAAAAAATATTTTTTTAAAAATCCTCGCTTAATTGTGTCCTTGAAAAATATTTTTTAAAAAATCCTCGCTTAATTGTGTACTTGAAAAAATATTTTTTAAAAAATCCACGTTTAAGTGGGCCCATAAAGAAATATATTTAAAAACCACGCTTCATTGGGTCCTTAAAAAATATTTTTCAAAAAAATTCACGGTTAATTGAGTCTTTAAGATTTTTTTTTTCAAATCCAAGCTTAATTGGGTTTTTGAAAAAAATATTTTTAAAAAAATCATGGCTTAATTGGTTTCTTGAAAAAATATTTTTAAAAAATCCCCGCTTAATTTGTGTCCTTGAAAAAATATTTTTTAAAAAAATCCTCGCCTTATTGTGTCCTTAAAAAATATTTTTTTTAAAAATCCACGTTGATTTGGGCTCCTAAAGAAATATATTTTAAAAAATACACGCTACATTGGGTCCTTAAAAAAATATTTTTCAAAAAAAATCACGGTTAATTGGGTCTTTAAGAATTTTTTTTAATCCAAGCTTAAATTGGGTTTTTGAAACAAATATTTTTTAAGAAATCCACACTTAATTGGATCTTTTAAAAAATATTTTTAAAAAATCCCCGCAAATTGTCCTTGAAAAAATATTTTTTAAAAAATCCTCGCTTAAATGTGTCCTTAAAAAATATTTTTAAAAAAAATCCACGTTAATTTGGGCTCCTAAAGAAATATATTTTAAAAAATCCATGCTACATTGGGTCCTTAAAAAAATATTTTTTAAAAAAATTCACGGTTAATTGGGTCTTTAAGAATTTTTTTTAAATCCAAGCTTAATTGGGTTTTTGAAAAAAATATTTTTTTTGGAAATCCACGCTTAATTTCGTCTTTGAAAAAATATTTTTTTTAAAAATCCACGCATATTTAAGACTCTGAAAACATATTTTTAAGAAAAAAATTTTCTTATTTTTTTCTCTTCTTGTAATTTGCATTCGACAACAATGATTTGAATTGCCAAATTTGATCTAAGAATTAGATATCCCAGCTCCCATATATATGCTTGATCCGATTTAAGGCTTATAGTGCAAATAATGGCTAATATCAGCCCAAATGGAGTGAATATCTGGACATACGTTTCCATTTTGTTATATTTATTTTTTTTTTTTAATATAATCCTCCTCCCAGTGAAAACCAAATATTGACGGGTGGTATGATTGGCTTGAAATTAATTCCTTTGTTACGGGAAAAATTAAATATGCACAGTAGTGTGGGGTATCATATAGTCGGCCCCGCCCGACTCTTGAATTTTTCTTACTGGTTTATTTTTTTTAATGTTTTTTTAATGTTTTTAATGTTTTACTTTTTTTATATTTTTTAATATTCCTTTTTTTTTGAAGCAAATGGTTAGTTTTGATAATAATATAAAATTATAAAAAATAAAAACTAAAAATTTAAGTTTTTGTTGAAGTTTCTATTAAAAATGATCTTAGTTTTTATAATAAAATTGTTTAAATCTTTTTATTAAACTATTTTTTTTTTAATTTTTATAATGTATTTTTCTTAAATTATTATATTTTCATCTATTTTTTATATTTTCTGATTATTTTTTTTTTCGAAATTTATTTCCCGTAGCAATTTGTTTAATTATTTTTTGTTAAAAATTTTCAATTTTTTTTTCAGTTTATATTTTTTTACACAAAATACAACATAATAATTATTATAATATGTAATTATTTTAAATTTCTTTTAATATAAATAATAAAATTATTTCCCTTTAAAATATTCATTTTCAAGTATTTTGCCAACAAAACCTACAGCACAATTTTTAATCTAACTTTAAGTTTTAAAATAATATTAATTTTAGTATTACACAAGAAATATATTTTATAATTAATTATTTTTAAGTGATATTTTAAGTTATACTTTTACATTTTAATTATAGTCGATGTAAATATTTAAAAATAATAACAAACCAATTATTTACAAAAGAAAAAAATTGTAAAAAAACGTATTATTTTTCTCCCAAGTTTTTTTTTTCTTTCAATTTTTCTAGATATGTAAATGTTTGTAAATGTATCTGTATCTGGTATTTTTTTTTAATATATATGTAATGTATGCATTTATTTTTTAGCAGAGAAAAAATACAAATTTTTAAAAAATCTCCTATTACACCTCCTTCATTTTGTACCACCACCACAACGACCTCCTCCCATAATCACCACCATTGTATTTGTATACAGATTTTTGTGTAGTATTATGAAAACACCTCTCCTTCCCGCCCTCCTTTAAAATCTATTCTTTTTTCTACTACTATATATATATGTATTATATAGACAAACAAAACATGAAAATATATATAGAAATAATATTAATTTTTAGCATAATCTCTAGTTATAACAAATAATAATAAAAATAATAATTTAAATATAAATGGTAAAACTATATATATGAAAAATAATTAATGAAGGAAATAAGAAAGAAATGAAAATAAAAATCATATAAAATGAGAAAAAAATAATTAACAAAAAAAATGTTGTGGTTTTATTGGATTTGGATATTTGAAAGAGGGAGGGGGAATTAAAAGTGAAGAAAAAATTCCCACGTTTAGGCTCTTGGTTATACTTGACGTGTGTATAGGGTGAGATAATAGAAACCAGTAAAGAAAGTTTTAAAGTCGGACGGGGCCGACTTTATGATACCCTACACCACTTTGCTAATTTACTAGAGCTCCGCATAACAATTAAAAGTTTTTATGGGAGAATTCACCCTATGATTATAATTATAATTTAAAGTTCAAAGGACTAAATATGCCGAAGCATTTGTATCTTTTAAATTCGGACTTGCATTGCCCATTTGGTGCACAATTAATTTGAAGTTGGATAAAAATACATATGGGAGCTATATCCAAATCGGAACCGATCTCAATAAAATTTGGCAAAGATATTTCTGAGCTGTATTTGATATATTTCCCTGAATATCGTTGTTACGGATTGCATATTACGGCTGTGGGTAACAAATATAACAAATCGGATGAAAAGTATATATGGGAGCTATAGCTATATCTGAACCGATCTGCACCAAATTTGGCATACTAGCTTCTACACTCAATTCGGTCCTAAGTGCCAAATTCCATCCCATTTGGACAAATATTAGACGTTTGGTGCACAATACGAATCGGACGAAGTTATATATGGGAGCTATATCCAAATCTGAACCGATTTCGATATAATTTAGCAAATGTATTTCTGAGCTGCATTTAATATATTTCCCCAAATATTGTTGTTATAGAGTGCATATTACGGCTGCGGAGGACAAAAATAACAAATCGGATGAACAATATATATGGGAGCTATAGCTATATCTGAACCGATTTGATCAAATTTGGCATACTTATTTTCAGGCTTAATTTGGTTGTATGTGCAAAATTCCATACTATTCTGGCTAATATTGCACGTTTGGTGCACAATAAAAGGTGAATCGGACGAAGATATATATGGAGCTATATCTAAATTTTTAGCGATTATCTTTAATTTCAATAGGGTTCGTCCATGGGCCAAACAAATGATTTGTGCAAAATTTCATCTGTATAGGGCAATAATTGCGAACTGTACTTTGTTTACAAAAAAAAAAAATGACAGACGGACGGACATGCATAAATCGACTCAGAATGTGATTCTATGCAGATCATCAAAAGGAACTATGGGTCTATCTCGTTTCCTTTTGCCTGTTACAACCAAATGCACAAAGACATAATACCCTGACTACCTGGTGGTGTAGGGTATAAAAACTGTAACAATGTCAATCACCATAATTTTAACATTTTTTTTTAAATTTTATTGAATGAAAGCATATGTCGGAATGTCGGAAATAGCATCAAATTTTAGAAAAAGTTCGAACTGGTCACTTTTGGCACGAATTATGGCCTTCAAATGGCCTATGAAACCCTCACACGCAGCCCGAATGTTGCTCTGCGGTATTTTGGCCCATTTTCGGTGAAGCGCTTGCTTGAGCTGATCGACACATTGGAGTTTTTTAGTGCAAACATTGCTTTCCAAAATACTCCAGATACAGTAATCCAACGGCTTGGTATCCGGAGATTTTGGTGGCCATTGTGCGCTGGCTCTTGCTTGACGTGTATATAGGGTGAGATAAAAAAAACTGCAACAAAGTCAAACTACATAATTTTCACAATTTTTTTTTTTTCAATTTTATTGAGTGAAAGTAAAAAATGTCGGAAATAGCATAACATTTTAGAATAAGTTTAGATTTATTCGAACTGATCACCTTTGGTACAAATCGTGGCCTTCAAAGGCCAATGAAACCATCACACGATGCCCGAATGTTGCTCTGCGGTATTTTGGCCCATTCGATGCGCTTGCTTGAGGTGATCGACACATTGGTATTTTTTAGTGTCAACCTTGCTTTCCAAAATATTCCAGACACAATAATCCAACGGCTTGGTATCCGGAGATATTGCTGGCCATTGTGAGCTGGAAATGAAGCGAGGAACCTTATTTTGTAAACATTCTTGGGTGGCGCGTGCTGAGTGCAATGATGCTGAGTCCTGTTGGAATGTCCAAGGTCTGCGGCAAAAACGTTTGCGTGCCCAAGGCTTTAATACACCCTCCAGAATATTTTCGCGACAATGTTCGTCATTTATTGTGATGCCACGTACCCAAGGCTTTAATATACCCTCCAGAATATTTTCGCGATAATATTTGGCATTTAGTCTGATGCCACTGTCGATTATGGTGGCCCACACCACCACCATGACCGGCGCTTTAGTTCTGGTGGCCAACCGAAGATGCACATTTTCAGCTAACCTCTTTGGCAAGTAAGCACGATAATTTTGTTTGTCTACCATCTGCTGGACAATGAATGTTTTCTCATCGGAGACGGAGAAAACCAAATTCGGCAGTCCACCACTTTCGGCCAAGCGAAGCAACTCTTTAGCTCTTTTTGAGTCTATTTTTTGCGATGTAAGCTCTTGCACTTTTTGGAATTTCAAGGCTTTAACCCGAGCTCATTTTTCAATATTTGCCAAATGGGATATTGCGGTATGTTTAGCTCACGAGCCATTTTTCGGCCACTGCGACGCGGGTTTCGATAAAGTCGCTTCTTTACTTTTCGAACCATTTCTGCTGATGTTGCTGTTTTCCGTCTTCCGTAGACTTCCTTGACGTCGGGCGACGCTTTCAGTATCGCGGTAACGAGCGATGGTAGGAGACACAAAAGATTTATTCACATATAAATGCTGGAGGGCTCTAACGATAGCCACTTGTGGTTTTCAAGCCAAATATAAAGAACTCACACTATCACGCTTGAATTCCATCAAGAATAACTGTTTATACCCTCCACCAAAAAAGTATGTAGGGTATATTAAGTTCGCCATTCCGTTTGTAACTCATCGAAATAATCATTTTAGACCCAACAAAGCGTAAAATTCTAAGACGATTTAGCCCTGTCCGTCCGTCTGTCAGTCTGTTGTAATCACGCTACAGTCTAAACGAATTAAGATAGGAAGCTAAAATTTTGCACAGATCTCTCTTTTGTCTGCAGGCAGGTCAAGTTCGAAGGTGGGCTATATCGGTCCACCATATCGTGTAGCCCCTATATAACGGTACCCCCGATATTCGGTATTTTGATTATATTAGCCACATTTTTCAATGGAATTGTCTGAAAATCCACACAAGTAGTTCCTTGTTGGTACTTTATACCTCGGCAGAGAATTATCTATATAGGTCCCCGATATCGTATAGCCCCCATATAACGGTACCCCCACGGTATTCGGTATTTTGATGATTTTAGCCACATTTTCCAATGGAATTGTCTGAAATTCCACAAAAGTAGTTCCTTGTGAGTACTTTGTCCTCTGAGAGAGAATTGTCTATATAGGTCCACAATATCGTATATCCCCCCATATCGGCACCTTCCTATATTAGATATTTTAAAGATTTTAAAAAAAATTTTAATGGATTTTATTTTTTTGAAAATTTTCTAATTAGTTCCAAATGGTGGAGGGTATTCAAAGTTCGGCCCGGCCGAACTTACTGCTTTTTTACTTGTTTCTTCTGGAAAATTCTCACCAAAATGCCTTTGTACGCTTGTAAACAATATAATGAGCTGTCACTGGAATAATTTTAACAGCTATCGGACGAGTGGCTTAGAAGTGACAGCAGTCTGAAGTTGATTGCAGTTTTTTCATCTCACCCTGTATTTAAAAGGGTGGGGGTTAGTTTAAGGGTTAAGGAAAAATCTCCCTTAATAATTAGTCATTTACAATTCAGGTTTTTCACCCTTTACTACTTTCCATACTTTTGTCACTTTAGATGTATTGAGTCGATCTGGCCGTGTGGTCAGGTTGCTGAGTTGCCGAAACCCATACCTTAAATTTTCCAATATAGTTATTGAACATTATTTTGCCCAGTTCTCTCTGTAAATTCAACACAAAATTTAATTTTAATTTAAGCCCCCCCACACTCTTCCTCTTTTTCCTTTGCTTTTTTCCATGAAAACCTTCTATCCCAAAAAAGGAGGAAAAAAGAAAACTAAAAAATAACAAACAACCCAAGCCAAGCCAAGTTAAACAATTTGTCTCGATAATATGTGTACGATATGGTACTAACGGTATGTTACTTAATTCCATCAAAGCCACTACCAAGGAGATATGCAAAAAAAAGGAGAACACCAACAACGGCAATGAGTACCGTAAAAAAATAAAATTGCTTCAGAAAAAATGCAAAGGTTCTACCTACCATACATATTTGTATATAAGCACATATATGGATGTGTGTTCCTGGGCAAGGTGTTAATATATTATTCGATGCTATATGAATGAAGGTGTGCATGAGTGTGTGTGTGTGCGAATTGGTATGTTGATATTTACAGGACCAGGGTGTTGTAAATAAAGGCATTAACATGAAAATAAAAGAAGGTAAGAAGAAAAGAAGGCTAGCATGACTGCATGTGTGTGAGTTGAAGTGTCCGGGTTGTTTTGGGGTGAGTGTTGTAAAGGGGTATTGAAAAAGGGTTATCGAATAGGAAATCGGGTGAAATGATGAAAAGTAAGGTGGGAAGTATAATTCAAATATTTTCGACACACAATCAAAATTTTTATAGCTTCAGTGAAACATTTCATCATCGTATATATCAGAGCGGTATAAGTGAACTTAAAAAAACAAAAATAAAAATCTAGAATTATTTAAGGATTAAGCGATAATTTTTTAAGAATACTCTTTAAGAAGTGACTATTGTAGATTCTTAGGTGAAATGAAAAAACTGCAACCAACTTCAGACTGCTGTCATTTCTAAGCCAGCTGTTATTTATTCCAGTGACAGCTCATTATATTGTTTACAAGCGTGCAAAAGCATTGTGGTGAGAATTTTAAAGAAAGAAAGTTATTCGTGATGGATTTCAAGCGTGATGGTGTAATTTCTTTATATTTGGCTGGAAAGCCACAAGTGGTTATCGTTAGAGCACTTCAGCATTTAAATGTGAATAAATCTTTTGTGTCTTGTACCATCGCTCGTTACCATGGGATACTGGTAGCGTAGCCCGACATCAAGGAAGTGGACGGAAGAAAATAGCAGCATCAGCAGAAGTGGTTCGAAAAGTAAAGAAGCAACTTTGTCGAAACACGCGTCGCAGTGGCCGAAAAAATGCTCGTGAGCTGAACATATCGCAATATTTCATTCGGCAAATATTGAAAAATGAGCTCGGGATAAAGCCATTGAAATTCCAAAAAGTGCAAGAACTTACACCGCAACAGAAAGAAACTAGACTCAAAAGAGCTAAAGAGTTGCTTCGCTTGGCCTAAAGTGGTGAACTGCCGAATTTGGTTTTCTCCGTCTCCGATGAAAAAACATTCGTTGTCCAGCGATTTGTAAACAAACAAAATGATCGTGTTTACTTACCAAAGAGGTCAGCTGAAAATGTGCACCTTCGGTTGGCAACCAGAACTCAAGCCATGGTGATGGTGTTGGCCACCATAACAGCCAATGGTCGCTCTCCGCTCGTATTAATCGACAGTGGCATCAGAATAAATGCACGATTATTATCGCGAAAATATTCTGGAGGGCCTTGAGAACGAAAAAATTTCGGCCGCAGACCTTGGACATTTCAGCAGGACCATGTTTACAAAATAAGGTTCCTCACTTCATTTCCAGCGCATAATGGCCACCAAAACTCCCGGATACCAATCCGTTGGACTGTTGTGTCTGGAGTATTTTGGAAAGCAAGGCTGGAACTAAAAAATACCAAAGTATCGATCGCCTCAAGCAAGCGCTTCGCCGGGAATGGGCCAAAATAGCGCAGAACAACATTCAGGCAGCGTGTGACAGTTTCATTTGCCGTTTGAAGGCCATAATTCGTGCCAAAGGTATGATTCGACCATGACATCAGAGTAAATACCGAATATTATCGCAAAAATATTCTGGAGGGTGTATTTAAGCCTTGGGCGCGCAAACATTTTGGCCGCAGACCATGAACATTCCAAAAGGACTCAGCACCATCGCATTCAGCACGCGCCACCCAATAATGGTTACAAAATTAGGTTCCTCGCTTCATTTCCAGCGCATAATGTTCACCAAAATCTCCGGATACCAATCCGTTGGACTATTGTGTCTGGATTATTTTGGAAAGCAAGGTTGGCACTAAAAAATACCAAAGTTTCGATCACCTCAAGCAAGCGCTTCGCCGGGAATGCTCAAAATACCGCAGAGCAACATTCGGACAGCGTGTGACGGTTTCATTGGCAGTTTGAAGGCCCTAATTCGTGCCATAGGTGACCAATTCAAACAAATCAAAACTTATTTTAAAATTTGGTGCTATTTACGACATTGTTTGCTTTCATTCAATAAAATTTAGAAAAAAAAAATTATGTAAATTTGTTGCAGTTTTTTATCTTACCCTGTATATCTTCAACCGATTTCGGGTTAATTGTGCGCAAAACGGCAAATCTCAGTCCAAATGACCTGAATTTCGACACATCCGACCGAATTCAGTTTAGAAGCAATTACAATAAGTTTTGCGAAAATCGGATTAGGTATAACTAAATGGCCAATATAAGTCCGAATGGTTTTGGTATATCCAACCGAATTCAGTCTAGAAACAGGTACATTAAATTTGGAGAAAATCGGTTAAGATATAGCTACAGCTCCCATATATATCTATCATCCGATTTGTTATTTAAGTCCCTCACATTCTTAATATGCATACGACAACAATGATATTTGGTATAAGATATCTCACAGAGCTCCGAAATATATTTGCCAAATTTTATCGAGATCTCCCATATATATCCTTAATCCGATTTCAGGTTTATTGTGCACCACATGGCTAATATCAGCCTAAATGAACTGAATTTTGATACTTCCGATGGAATTCTGTTTCAAAGCAAGAACTTCAAATTTTGTTGAAAATCGGTTTAGATATTGCTACAACTCGTAAATACCTCTACATAATTTTATCGAAATCGGTTCAGATTTTTTTTGTAGCGTGTGTGTAATATCAGCCCAAAATTGAATATATTTTTATACCCTCCACCATACTTTGGAGGGTATATTAACTTTGTCATTCCGTTTGTAACTCCTCGAAATACTCATGTCAGACCGAACAAAGTATATATATTCTTGATCAGCGTAATAATCTAAGTCGATTTAGCCATGTCCGTCTGTCTGTTGTAATCACGCTATCTTTCGAATGAATTGAGATAGAAGGCTAAAATTTTGCACACATGTTTATTTTGCCAGTAGGCAGGTTAAGTTCGTATATGGGCTATGTAGGTCCACGTTTTCATATAGCCCCATATAACGGTACCCCCCGATATTCGGTATTTTTATTCACCAGAATTGTTTTAACTTTGGTATTTGAAGTTCGAAATGGATAGTACCACCTAAGACGGAAAATTGTCTGTGCAGGTCCACGTCTTCGTATAGCCCCTATACAACGGTACCACCCCATATTCGATATTTTGATGATTTTAGCGACATTATTCACTGGAATTGTTTCAAATTTGGTATTTGAAGTTCGAAATGGATAGTACCGCCTAAGACAGAAAATTGTCTGTGCAGGTCCACGTCTTCGTATAGCCCCTATACAACGGTACCACCCCATATTCGATATTTTGATGGATACTAAAGCCTAAGACAGAAAATTGTCTGTGCAGGTCCACGTCTTCGTATAGCCCCCATATAACGGTACCTCCCGATATTCGGTATTTTGATGATTTTAGCGGCATTATTCGTCGGAATTGTTTCAAATTTGGTATTTGAGATTCGTAATGGATACTACAGCATATGACAGAAAATAGTCTGTGCAGGTCCACGTCTTCGTATAGCCCCCATATAACGGTACCTCCCAAAATTCGGTATTTTGACGAGTTTTGACCCACCGAAATTGTTTGAAATGTCGTATTTGACGTTCGTAACGGATGCTATAGCCAGTGACAGAAAATTGTCTATGCTGGTCCAGGTATTCGCACAGCTCCGATATAACGGTACCTCCCTACATACGGCATTTTGATGATTTTGGCTACTTTATTCACCGCTTATTTCAAGGCTCGAATTTGAATATGGTAATGGCTTATGACAAACCATGCCTATGTAGGTCTACGTCGTATAGACCCCAATATAACGGTTATATTCGGTAATTTTAAAATTTAGCAGAATTTTTTTAAGATTTATTTTTTGAAAATTTCCAAATTCGTAGCAACTATAAGGTACAGATATCGTCAAATTTGTTGAAAATAGATTCAGAGTTGGATATAGGTCCCGAATTGTGACTACTCTAAAGCCATGATACACATTCAATAAAATGTTTGTTACTGAAGCTGTACTAAATACACATGGTGGTGTAGGTTGGCTGCGCCCGACTTTTGATCTTTCTTCCCAATAACCCTTTGTCGATAGATGTATAACTATTCGAGTTTCGATAACATTGCACACCGGCATTACTTATATGGAAGGCAAATACAATATCAGAAATCAG
Source organism: Musca domestica (assembly GCF_030504385.1). Lineage (NCBI taxonomy): Eukaryota > Metazoa > Arthropoda > Insecta > Diptera > Muscidae > Musca > Musca domestica. Next base: position 6,889,325 of record NW_026712321.1, on the reverse strand, counting down.
CACTATAACGAATTACATTGTTTCTTTATAAATTGAAGGGGATTTTTCGACTTATTTTATTGTGTACATAAAGTTACGGACAGGGTATAGTCGATACATTTTTTTTGTTATTGTACAGTTGTGAATAATGCGATAGTAGATTTGTAGATTTTCTGAGGATAATAAGAGGAAATGTCCAAGGCACAAAAATATATTTTGATTTTATGGAGAGGATTATGGTTGATATGTGATTGATAAAATTCTTCTATCTAACATTTATAATAAACTATGCAATGTTAGCTTAACATTTTTCTCAGACCCTAAAATTAGCCTTGGTGTCATTGTGGTCAAATTTGGTTTTACAATTTGGTTATAATCCTCCTTAACAAGTCTTAGATATTAACGACGTGGTAACTGCCTTTATATTTGGCAAATTATTGACTCCTTGAAAAAAAAAACTTTCCCATTATATCACTGTTTCGTATGTTAACTCTCAAGCCCCCTTCCCTTTGGACTTATTCCCATATGTTTGCCAGACCAAAATAAAATCCTTAACAATATTGGCACGCAATGTTATTTAAACATATGTACACACACAAAGACGAAAATACCTACATAAACAACAAGGAATCCTTATGTTGCATGGGTACACCAAAAAAAGAGGAGCAATAACAGCAGAAAAAAACACAAAGTGTGAATATTCAAATACAGGATGTCTGGCTGATAATACTTAATAGTAAAATCCAATTTAAAAACATGCCACTTACTTTTACCTGTGTGTTTGTGTGTGTGCCAATGTTCCAATACATGCATGTTTGCCGGAATATGCAAATATATTTATGTACCCACGTAGGTGGGTTCGTGTAAAAGTCTATAGCTATGTAAATAAGAAAGAATATCAGTGAGAGAGAGAGAGAGAGAGAGAGCAGCAAAAATTAACATACGGAATAAAAGTTTGTTTACCTTTTTCCTATGTTGTACACGATAACCAATAAACTAACAATAAAATTGGGCCGTCCTGAAGGAGTTCGAAAAATGTAAGAAAATTTAATTTTTATTAATTGGATAGTGTCTGCAGGAATATTTGGTGAATATTTATTAAAGAGATCTGTGAGACATAGACGTGAATATTTAAGGATATAACTCAAATATTTATTAGAGATTTAATAATGGATTTTCTTAAAATATTTTGACAATGTTCTGAAATTTATGGATTTTTTAAAAATTTTTATTTTTAGCTTGACAATATTTGAAAGATATTTTTATTCAATTTCTATTGCAGCTCGTTTATTTTAAGAATATCTTTGAAAAGTTTTCAGAGCTTGTGGTATTTTTTAAGAACGAATTTGAAAGGATATTCAAAGGTCGTGAATTTTGAAAAGTATACATCAACATATATTTAAGATTTTTTTTGTAATTCGAGCGATTTCAATGCTGTTGAAATTTTTGAAAAAAAAAAAATAGAGAGCTTTTAAATCTCTTGGAATATTATTAATATATATTGCAGAGTTTTCATTGGACGTATATTAAAAAAAGTAGATTAAAAAAAATGAAGGGCAATTAGAGCTCATGTATTTTATATATAGCTAGAGTATTTTAATTTTACAAAGCTTAAAAAATACGCAAAGTTTTAAGGAAAAATTTGACAAATTTTAAAAACTCCATGGTTTTAAAGAAAATGTTTTGAAGAGCCTTCAGAGCTTCTAAATCTTTTAAGGATAATTTTTGAATGCCTTTTTGAGCGCTCGGATTTAAATGGGCGTATTTAAAACCATTCAAAACTCATGAAAAATTACAATTTATTTTCAATGATTTTAAACATTTTTTACAAACACATTTTGAACAGCTTTCAAAGCTTTTAAACTTTGAAGAATAATTAAGAAAATATTTTGAAGAGCTTTAGTTTTAAAAGTTGGTATTATATTTTGAAAAGCTTTTAAATCATTGAATCTTTAAAACCTTTTTAAATAGCTTTTAAAGCTTGAGATTATTTAAGAAAAAAAAATCAATGCCACAGCTTAATTTTTAAAAGTAATTTTTGAAGAGCTTTTGATCAAAAAAATGTTTTACTTAAGTATGTTCTGTAATGAGATTTGGAATCAACAAATTCTTTCTTTTAATATTTTTGAAGAGTTTTTGAACTTTTTTTAAAGATAAATTTTTGCAGACTTTTTGGATCATAAATTTGGACTTTTTAATGAATGCTTTTAAGGAGCTTTTGTATTAAAAACGTATATTTTTTAAATAATAACTTTGAAGAGTTTTATTAAAAGAATATTTTTGGAGAGCTTTCAGATCAACAAACGTGAATTACTTAAACAATATTTTCGGAGAGTTTATGGATCTACCGAGGAGGACTTTTTTAAAAAATATTTTGACGAGCTTTTGGGTCAATAATTATAGATTTTTTAAAAAAAACTTTCAGGTCAACAAACGCGGATTTTTTAAAAAATATTTTTGAAGAGATTTTGTGGACGTTTTAAACAATATTTTTGAAGAGCTTTCGGATCAACAAACGTGGATATTTTAAAGAATATTTTTGAAGAGCTTTCAAAACAACAAACGTTGATTTTTTAAAAAATATTTTTGAAGAGCTTTCGAAACAACAAACGTTGATTTATTAAAGAATAGTTTTGTAGACCTTTCAGACCAAAAAACTTGGATTTTTTGAAGAATATTTTTGAAGAGCTTTCAAAACAACAAACGTGGATTTTTTAAAGAATAGTTTTGTAGACCTTTCAGACCAAAAAACGTGAATTTTTTAAAGAATATTTTTGGAAGAGCTTTAGGAGCAACAAAAGTGAATCTTTCACAGAACATTTTTTAAGAGCTTTCAGATCAACAAACGTGGATTTTTTAAAGAATATTTTTTGAAGAGCTTTCCGATCAACAAACGTGGATTTTTTAAAGAGTATTTTTTTGAAGAGCTTTCAGATCAACAAACGTGGATTTTTTAAAGAATATTTTTTGAAGAGCTTTCAGATCAACAAACGTGAATTTTTTAAAGAATATTTTTTGAAGAGCTTTCAGATCAACAAACGTGGATTTTTTAAAGAATATTTTTTGAAGAGCTTTCAGATCAACAAACGTGAATTTTTTAAAGAATATTTTTTGAAGAGCTTTCAGATCAACAAACGTGGATTTTTTAAAGAATATTTTTTGAAGAGCTTTCAGATCAACAAACGTGGATTCTTTAAAGAATATTTTTTGAAGAGCTTTCAGATCAACAAACGTGGATTTTTTAAAGAATATTTTTTGAAGAGCTTTCAGATCAACAAACGTGGATTTTTTAAAGAATATTTTTTGAAGACCTTTCAGACCAAAAAACGTGGATTTTTAAAGAAAGGTTTTGTAGACCTTTGAGACCAAAAAAACGTGGATTTTTTAAAGAATATTTTTTGAAGAACTTTCAGTTCAACATACGTGGATTTTTTAAAGAGTATTTTTTGAAGAGCTTTCATATCAACAAACGTGGATTTTTTAAAGAATATTTTTTGAAGAACTTTCAGACTAACAAACGTGGAACTTTTAATGAATATTTTTGAAGAGCTTTCAGACCAACAAACGTAGATTTTTTAATGCATATTTTTGAAGAGCTTTCAGATCAACAAACGTGGATTTTTTAAAGAATATTTTTTGAAGAGCTTTCAGATCAACAAACGTGGATTTTTCAAAGAATATTTTTGAAGAGCTTTCGAATCAACAGAAGTGGATTTTTAAAAAATATTTTTGAAAAGCTTTCAGTTCAACAAACGTGGATTTTTTAAAGAATATTTTTTAAAAGCTTTCAGTTCAACAAACGTGGATTTTTTAAAGAATATTTTTGAAAAGCTTTCAGTTCAACAAACGTGGATTTTTTAAAGAACATTTTTGAAAAGCTTTCAGTTCAACAAACGTGGATTTTTTAAAGAATATTTTTGAAAAGCTTTCAGTTCAACAAACGTGGATTTTTTAAAGAACATTTTTGAAAAGCTTTCAGTTCAACAAACGTGGATTTTTTAAAGAATATTTTTTGAAGAACTTTCAGTTCAACAAACGTGCAAAAATGTATTCGATCAACATACGTGGATTTTTTAAGGAATATTTTTGAAGACTTTTCAGGACAACAGACGTGGATATTTTAAAGAATAATTTTAAAGAGCTTTCGGATCAACAAACCTGGGTTTTTAAATAATATTTTTTAAAGCTTTCGTGAATTTTTTAAACAATATTTTAAAGCTTTCGTGATTTTTTATAGAATATTTTTTAAGAGCTTTTGTGGATTTTTTAAAGAATATTTTTGAAAAGTTTCCGGATCAACAAACGTGGATTTTTTAAGGAACATTTTTGGAAAGCTTTTAAATCCAAAAACGTGGATTTTTTAATATTTTAGACCCCATATATATTCTTGATCATCAAAAATTCTATGTCGATTTATGGATGTCCGTCCGTCTGTGGAAATCACTCCAGCTTCCGAACGAAATGACATGGGTTGATAAAATTTTACTCAATTGTATATTATGTCCACAGGACTTCTGGTATTGAAAATGGGCTATGTAGGTCCACGTTTTGGTACAGCCCCCACATAATGGTACCTCCCTATTTTCGGTATTTTGATGATTTAAGCGACAGCTTTCACCGAAAATGGTACAAATTTGGTATTTGAAGTTCGTAACAGATTCTACAGCCTTTGGCAGAAAATTGTCCGTACAGGTTCAGGCCTTCGTATAGCCCCCATATTACGGTACCTCCCTATTTTCGTTATTTTGATGATTTAAGCTACAGAACCCCTGGAATTGTTTCAAATTTGGTATTTTAAGTTCGAAATGGATACTATAGCATATGACAGAAAACTGTCAGTGCAGGTCCACGTTTTGGTGTAATCCCCATTTAATGGTACCTCCCTATATTCGGAATTTGATGATTTTAGCGACATTATTCACCAGATTTGTTTCAAATTTGGTATTTGAAGTTCGTAGTGAATACTATAGCCTATGACAGAAAAATGCCTGTGCTGGTTCACGTCTACGTATAGCCCTCATATAATGGTACCTCCCGATAGTCTGTATTTTGATGATTTTAGCGACATTAAATTATTTGCGCAGGTCTACCTCCCATTATTCGGTATTTTAATGATATTAGCTACATTATAGATTTTTTTTCAAGTTTCGCATTTGAATATTTTATTTTTTTTTATTTTATTTTTATAGACCCCAATATAACGTCTACATTTGTTAGTTTTAGGAATTTAACAGAATTTTTAACGATTTTAATTGTTTTTAATCAATATTTTTCAATGGTGTCCCTTAAGGATGCTTTTTAAAGAACACGTTTCGAATGACCGAATCGTGTCTTTTTTATGAAAGGACAAAATTCTGGATTTTTTAAAGAGTATTTTTCAAGATCCGATTGCCGTGGGCCATGGAAGCAATGGATCGTGGATTCCTTTAATAGCAACATTTTTAATTACTATTAATGCCAAAAAGGGCTATTCGGAATTTTTTTAACGGACCAAAGTTTTTAAAGAGTCTTTTTGAGAAAAAAAAAAAAAAAAAACAATAATGGTGTATTTTTAAATAGCCACAAACGTGGATTTAAAAAAAAATATATTTTTAAGGACCAAAGGATTTTTAAAAAAGAATTTTCTAGGGCCTAAATGGATAACGAATATTTTAAAGTAAGAAACCGGGTTATTGTCGTTGATTTTTTTGGAATTTTTATTTATTTTTATTATTATTATTATTTTTTTTTTTTTTGAAATACCAAATCGTCGATTTTTAAAGAGTGTCCGTAAGGTTTTTCCCGTTTTTATATTCTTCGGGCTGTACATTTTTGTATTATTTTACCATAAAAGTCTTTTATATTTAAATTGCTTTGAATTGAAAAAAAAAAAATCCCCCTCTCCCAGCAATTCCATTGAAATGTGTCAAGTCTTATTCCATTCTGTGGCTATTTGGGTTACATCAAACCCATATCCATTCACTTGGGGTAATCTCCTCATCTGGGTCTTGGCTACAAACAACAACGTCTAAATGCATTTGCCGATAATCTGCCTTAAGAAAATTAAGAAAAAACAAGTAATGACTTTTGTGGTTTTATTTCTAAATTGGGTGTCTTATGAGAAATGCAGCTGAGAAACCCTAAGTTGTTCTATTTCTTGTCACACACATACACACACACACTGAAAATTGAGTTGCGACAGGCATAGTAACACACAATGACACAGAAGTCACACTAGACAGCTTGTATCCAAGCTACAAGTTACAATGAATGGATTTGAATGTTTGTTCATTTCATTTCGTTTCTTCGTTTCGGGCTCACCACGTAGTACTTAATTGGACTTATGTGTGGACTTCTTGTGTTGGCCTGTCGTCCCAACTGCCTGAATGACTGTCTGCCTGGAAGGCCTACAACAAACATGTCTTTCAGGGCTTTCAACTAAGAACTCACTTTAGAATCGATTTACTTTTGCAGATATGTGGTTTTTACTGCTCTGCCCGGCCTATCGTATGACCAAAATAAATCTTCATTTTAGTTTATGTTACTCCTAGGAGAGGCCCTTGAGGTGTAGGGGGGAGATAAAGGCGTTGATTATATTTTTCGGCTGCAATACTGACTTTTCTTCCTCAGTTCTTATTTTTCTATTCTATCTTGACTTGTGGTTTTTTAGTTGGTATTTGTTTTTTCTCTCTTCCTTCTCATTTGAGTGTCAGCTATTGGGACTCATTGGTAGGTCGTTTGGTCGGACGCTCGTTTGGTTAGTTTGGCATGGTTTAGATAACTTCAAGTCGTTTGAAAAGCTGTTGGACATGCAAAAGATAGTGCAAGTTAAACAGCAATCAACAGAGTATTGCAACCCAGATGTTGCCACAGAACTTTGAAAGTAGGCAATCTTCCTTCAGCCGGTCGGATATGTTTGTGGCCAACCGCCGGTACTAGTTAGTGTGAGTTTGTGTGTGTCTACATTTGTAATATGGTGTAACATGTAAACCAACCGCCAATCAAGAGATATCAAAAAGTCAAAGTGATAAGTGTGTTCATGTTAAATTGCATTTAATTGGGAAAAAGGATAGAAGAGAGAGAGAGAGAGAGAGGGGGAAGGAGGAAGAGGAGAAGGAAGAATCATGAATTGTAAGAAATACCCAGAACACCAAAGCAATGAAAGACCACCGACATGGAAAACAGGTTTGTATGAAAAAAAAAAAAACACAGATCCTAAGATGGAGGTGCCGGGAATGCGAACAGAAGCTAAAATTTCCGTAGAATACATTTTATTAATTGAAATGGTTAAATGCCCTACAATGTTAACAAGGAAGAAGAAATGTAGATTTTTTGTATGAAAGAATATAATTCTACTACAGAAAGGAAAAATGAATACCAAGAAATACGAAATTCAATAATACCGAAATTCAAAGAGATACCAAGCCAAACGCCATAATTTTTAAATTTTTTTTTTGAACTTTATTGAATGAAATAAAAAAATATCGGAAATAGCATGAAATTTGAGAATAAGTTTAGATTTGTTCGAATTGGTCACCTTTGGCACGAATTATACCCTTCAAACTGCCAATAAAACGGATACACGCTCACCCGAATGTTGCTCCGCGGTATTTTGGCCCATTCCCGGCGAAGCGCTTGCTTGAGGTGATCGACACTTTGGTATTTTTTAGTCCCAACCTTGCTTTCCTAAATGCTCCAGACACAATAGAGCAACGGATTGGTATCCGGAGATTTTAGTGGCCATTGTGCGCTGGAAATATTGCGAGAAACCTCATTTTGTAAAATTTAGCGAGTGCTGAGTGCGATGGTGCTGAGTCCTGTTGCGGGTGCTAAGTGTGATGGTGCCGAGTCCTGTTGGAATGTCCAAGGTCTGCGGCCAAAATGTTTGAAGGCCCAAGACTTTAAAACACCCTCCAGAATATTTTCGCGATAATTTACTCTGATGCCATGTATTCATAACTTTGGCACGAGTCATGGCCTTCAAACGGCCAATGAAACCGTCATACGCTGCCCGAATGTTGTTCTGCGGTATTTTAGCCGATTTCCGGTGAAGCGCTTGCTTGAGGTGATCGACACTTTGGTATTGGTGGCCATTGTGCGCTGGAAATGAAGCGAGGAACCTCATTGTGTAACCATTCTTGGGTGGCGCGTGCTGAGTGCGATGGTGCTGAGTCCTGTTGGAATGTCCAAGGTCTGCGGCCAAAATGTTTGCGTGCCAAGGCTTTAATACACCCTCCAGAATATTTTCGCCATAATATTCGGCATTTATTCTGATGCCACGGTCGATTAATACAAGCGGAGAGCAATCATCGGCAGTTATGGCCACACCATCACCATGGCCGGTGATTTTTTCTGGTAGCCAATCGAAAGCGCACATTTTTAGCTGACTCTTTGGCAGGTTGAAACGATCATTTCGGATCAATAAACGTAGATTTTTTAAAAAATATGTTTCAAGGATCAATAAACGTGGATTTTTTTAAAAAATATGTTTTAAGGATCAGTAAACGTGGATTTTTTAAAAAAAAATATTTTTTAAGGACCAATTAACGAGGATTTTAAAAAAAATATTTTTAAGGGCCAATTAACGAGGATTTAAAAAAAATATTTTTAAGGACCAAAAGGCCAATAATAGTTTTTTAAAAATATTTTTCAGGGACCAAAATACCAATAAACATGGCTTTTAAAAAATATTTTTTATGGACCAATAAACGTGGATTTTTTAAAAAATATTTTTCAAGGACCCGTAACAAGCATTAAAAAAATATTTTTTCAAGGACCAAAAGACCAAAAAATATGTTTTTTTAAATATTTTTTAAGGACCAATTAACGAGGATTTAAAAAAATATATTTTTTAAGGACCAATTAACGAGGACTTAAAAAAAATATTTTTTAAGGACCAAAAGGCCAATAATGGTTTTTTAAAAATATTTTTCAAGGACTAAAATACCAATAAACATGGCTTTTAAAAAATATTTTTTATGGACCAATAAATGTGGATTTTTTAAAAAATATTTTTCAAGGACCCGTAACAAGCATTAAGAAAATATTTTTTGAAGGACCAAAAGACCAAAAAAACATGGTTTTTTTAAAATATTTTTCAAGTTCCAATAAACGTGGATTTTTTAAAAAAAAATATTTTTCATGGACCCGTAACTAGCATTAAAAAAAATATTTGTCAAGGACCAAAAGACGAAAAAAATGTTTTTTTATTAATATTTTTCAAGATCCAATAAACGTGGATTTTTTTAAATACTATTTTTCCAGGACCAATAATCATGGATTTAAAAAAAAATATTTTTCAAGGATCAATAAACGTGGGTTTAAAAAAATATTTTTCAAGGACCAATAAACGTGGATTTAAAAAAAAATATTTATAAAGGAGCAATAAAAGTGGATTTTTAAAAAAATATTTTTCAAGGACCAATAAACTTGGATTATTTTCCAAGGTCAACTAAACGTGGATTTTTAAAAAATATTTTTCATTGATCAATAAACGTAGATTTAAAAAATATTTTTCATGGATCAATAAACGTAGATTTAAAAAAAAATTCAAGGATCAATAAAATTTAATTTTTAAAAACATATTTTTCAAGGACAACTAAAGGTGGATTTTTAAAAAAATATTTTTTAATGACAACTAAACGTGGATTTTTAAAAAAATATTTTTCAAGGATCAATAAACGTGGATTTTTTTAAAAAATATTTTTCATTGATCAATGAACGTAGATTTAAAAAAATTCAAGGAGCAATAAAATTTAATTTTTAAAAACATATTTTTCAAGGACAACTAAAGGTGGATTTTTAAAAAATATTTTTCAATGACAACTAAACGTGGATTTTTAAAAAAATATATTTCAAGGATCAATAAACGTGGATTTTTTAAAAAAATATTTTTCGAGGACAAGAAAACGTGGATTTTTTTTAAAAAAATATTTTTCAAGGACAAGAAAACGTAGCTTTTTTAAAAAAATATTTTTCAAGGACAAGAAAACGTGGATTTTTTTAAAAAATATTTTTCAAGGACAAGTTAACGTGGATTTTTAAAAAAAAAATTCAAGGTCCAATAATGGTGGAGATTTTTTAAAGCCCATTAAATTATGTTATTTGTTTTTTTTTATTTATTTATTATTATTATTTTTTTTTTGTTGATTCGATGCAATACGGAAGTTTATGCATGCAGCCATTATCTTCTTTAAATCCATACATTTTCTGATTTTCTTTTTTGAAGTCCGTCCATCGAAATAAGTGGTTTAAAATTCGTAGTGAAATCTTTAAAATATTGAAAAAGGCTAAGTATTGTTATATGGAACCTACATTGCGGGGAGTTGTGTTATCCACTGGGAGCTCGAGGAGTCAAATTTCAGCTGCCTTGGTTGGAAATTGAGACCGTAACTCTTGAAATACTGAAGATCATGTGATACAATAATATGGGGGCTAGACCTATACGTGAACCGATACATGAAGATTTCTATACCAAACGTCCTGGCTTAATATCCATGCCTGAGCAAAATACATTTTCCATAGTGTGGTCTCTATTGCGATCTTACTAATGGACATGGCTTACCATGACTAAATCTGTATACAGTTCTCCGAAGAATTTTTGAAAGAATTGCAAATGGAATTAAAAATGCAATTTGGCCTCAATTTTGTGTTGAAGAGTATAAAAACCATGGTCTTACATCGTAAACCTACAGGAGTGGGCTTTTTCAAACTTTCCAGTCATTAATTGCAAAGTTCAGCTAAAAAATCTTCTAACAATTCAAACTAATAAAATCGTGTTGAGAATTTGATAAAAACAAATTGTGATAAATGTTGTCCTTTGGGACCTTACAGTTTAGGTGAAACCAATAGGAAACGCCGATTTTTCTCCGTTCGTCCACACTCGAAAAAGAACAAGTAAAAAAGCTGTATCTTCATCTGGGCCGAACTTTGAATACCCTCTACCCTTTGCAACGAATTTGGCCATTTTCAAAAAAAAAAAAAAAAAAATAATAATAATAATAATAAATAAATGAAATAAAAATTAATAAATAAATAAAATAAAATCCTTTAAAAATTCTGTTGAAATCTTAAAAATACCAAATGTAGCCGTCGTATTAGGGTCTAAACGACGACGTGGACTTGCATAGGCTAATTTTGTCGTAAGCCATTACAATATTCAAATGCGAAACTTAAAAAAAGAAATTCGGTAAATAATGTACCTAAAATCTTCAATATAGGGAGGTACTATTATTTGGGGGCTGTACCAAAATGTAGACCTGCACAGCCTGCACGAACTTCAACTACCAAACTTGAAACAATTCCAGTAAATAATGTCGCTAAAATTATAAAAATACCGAATATCGGGAGGTACCCTTATATGTGGGGGCTATACAAAGACGTGGACCTACACAGACAATCTCCTGTCATACGCTGTAGCATCCATTACGAACATCAAATACCAAATTTAAAATCATCAAATCATCAATATAGAGAGGTACTATTATTGGGGGCTATACCAAAATCGAGACCTGCACAGCCTAGTTTCTGCCTGCCTGGCTGCAGTATCAATTACGAACATCAAATACCAAATTTGAAACAATTCCGGTGATTAATGTCGCTTAAATCATCAAAACTCCGAATATCGGGAGGTACCGTTATATGGGGGTTATACGAAGACGTGGACCTGAACAGACAAACTTCTGTCATAGGCTGTAGCATCCACTACGAACATCATATACCAAATTTGAAACAATTCCGTTGAATACCGTCGCTAAAATCATCAAAATACTGGATATCGAGAGGTTCCGTTATATGGGGGCTATACGAAGACGTGGATCTGCACAGACAATCTCTTGTCATAGGCTGTAGTATCCATTATGAATTTCATATACCAAATTTGAAACAATTCCGTTGAATACCGTCGCTAAAATCATCAAAATACCGAATATCGGGAGGTACCATTATATGGGGGCTATAAGTAGACATCGACCTGCACAGACAATTTTCTGTCATAGGCTGTATTATCCATTACGAATTTCATATACCAAATTTGAAACAATTTCGTTGAATAATGTCGCCAAAATTATCAAAATACTGAATATTGGGAGGTACCATTATATGGGGGCTATACCAAAATGTGGACCTACATGGCCTATTTTCAATATCAAAAGTCCTGCAGACATAATATACATTTGAGTAAAATATAATCAATCTACTTCAATTCGTTCGGAAGCTGGAGTGATTTCCAGAGACGGACGGACATCGATAAATCGAAATAGAATTTTATGCTGATCAAAAATGTGGGGTCGAAAATGTATATTTTGAGGTGGAGGGTATAAAAATTGCCCCTTTCTACTTTTTCTTTTTTTCATCTCTGAGTTCATTTTATTTCCATATTTAAAAAAGAATTACATTTTAAAGCAGACACTAAATATTTTGTCGATTAGCCGTTTCAAGCTTCCTGGGTCAAAAATCGTTATTACACTTTTTGATAATGTCTGTCCTGGGGGAATACTACAAATTCGCCGGGAAGAAGTAATGCAAATAAACATCAACAAGTAGAAATTATATATTTCATTTACAATGTAAAATATTTTATTGCTACCTCAAAGCAACCTCCCATGGCATCTGTTTTGAAATCGAAAAAAAATCTAACGATTGTTTACCTGTTTCCAGGCGAACATTCCCCTCCTCCAAATGACCATATTCAAAATGATGAGCCAATCAAATCATTTTTGACAATAACCAAAAGCTAGCAACTGGGGCGTTTCGACCAGACACCAAGAAACATTGGTAATAACAGCATTTAATGTCTTCGCCAAAAAGAAAAAAAAACTGGGAAACAGCAGGAAAACATAACCCTTAAGCATTACCAAAAAAACGGATCGAGTGCTTGGGCAATCCGCAACATAGAACATGGAAGAACAGGGACAAACCATAGAAAATATGCAAAAAACATAATTGCCATGTCGATGCTGGGTGATGTTACCGGGCTTAACGGATGCCTGGCTAGCCACCATATCTAGTGTGTGTGTGTGTGTGTGTCTGACATAAGCCCATACTAATTTAGTGGTTAAATGGTCCTACAAAACAAGATATGCCGATCTGTTGTTCTCTTGTTTTTTTTTCTTCCCCCCAAACAACTTAAATAACTGCCTGCCTGGTCTGTTGTTTTGGTATAAATATAACAATAAATTTGATGCTTGTTACCAATAGGGTTAACAGAGCAGACCCGAGAAAAGGTAAGGACATCGTTTCGGTGGTAGTTGAAGTCAATTTAAAATAACGATGCTCCAGGAGACACACACCTCACTTATTTAAATGTGTCGAAATTCCGTAAAGTGGTATTTGGTTACACCGTAAAATCATTGGATGGGACAGGAGGAGGACTAACAGCATGAATTTGCTGAGGGAGATTAACCAATAAAGGTTGTCTGAGGTGGTGAGGTGGTTATGGGAAGCCGGTGAAGTAATTGTGGGGATAATATTTTACATGTCCATAATTTTTTGCTTCCGAAATCAGTGAAAAATTTTGGGATCGTAATATAAGATCTTTGTGGAAGACTAATAAATTATTTTTATTTTTGGGGCAGATATCTGCCGGTACACCCATTATTATACCCTTTAGTCTCGTGGCTGTAGACGTTATATATTATTTGATGTGACAAAAACTTTTCTCATAGATATTCGGTTTCTACGAAAAACAGTCGCAATTAACAAGAGAGGATTTTAATCGTAGTTTGAACTATCGAAGAAAAAATCACTTGCCTTCACTTTCTAAGATCTGGTGCTTTTATTGCACCCTTTCGGTATATATAAAGAAACCCCAATTTTTTCTACTAAAGAAAGCCAGTGAATTTTCAGAGATGAAAAACCAGAAGCTTACAACCATCGAAGACCAGAAGTTATTCTGCTAGAAAAATAGAAAACAGTTTTCTAAAATAGAATAGCTTCTTCTACAACGTCTACTTCTAGGGATGACAAGAGTCTTATTTTATTGAAAAGTAGAAGATAATAGTAGGACTTTACTATAAACAAGTAAAAAAGCTTAAAGTTCGGCCAGGCAGAACCTTGAATATCCTCCAACATTTGGCACAAATTTGGCAATTATCAAAAAAAAATCGGTTAAAAATTCTGTTTAAATCTTAAATACCCTATTACATTAGGGTCTATACGACGACATGGACCTGCATAGGTAACTTTTGTCATAAGCCATTACAATATTCAAATGCGAAACTTAAAAAAAAATCGGCGAATAATGTAGCTAAAATTATCAAAATACCGAATATCGGGAGGTACCCTTATATGGGGGCTATACAAAGACGTGGACCTGCACAGACAATTTTCTGTCATAGGTTGTAGTATCCAGTACGAACTTCAAATACCAAATTTGAAAAAAATTCCGACGAATAAATTCGCTAAAATAATCAAAATACCGAATATCGGGGGTACCGCTATATGGGGGCTATACAAAGACGTGGACCTACACAGACAATTTTCTCTCATAGGTTGTAGTATCCATTACGAACTGCAAATACCAAATTTGAAAGAATTCCGGTGAATAATGTCGCTAAATGCAACAAAGAACCGAATATCCGGAGGTACCGTTCTATGAGGGCTATACAAAGACGTGGACTTGCACAGACAATTTTTTGTCTTAGGCTGTAGCATCCATTTCGAACTTCAAATACCAAATTTGGAGGGGTTACGTTTTATGGGGGCTATACCCAAACATAGACGTACATGGCCCATTTATAATACCAAAAGTCCTGCAGACATAATATACATTTGAGTAAAATTTTATTAATCTACTTCAATTCATTCGGAAGCTAGAGTGATTTCCACAGAAGGACAGACGGACGGACATCTCTAAATCGACATAGAATTTTATGATATTTTGAGGTGTTACAAACGCAATGACAAACTTAATATATCCTCCATACTATGGTGGAGGGTATAAAAACAAAGAATCTTCTAGAATAGAAGATAAGAATAACATATTATATAGGAGACCTGAAGGCCTTTTACGCTAAAATACGGGAAAACCTACTTCGGTGGTAGATTTATTTTGCTATATAATGCCCGAAAACTTAAGGCTCTTTTGCTATAGAGGACCAGACCAAGGTCATTCATATTATCTCTCCTAATTTTTGCCCCAATTATATCAGAAGCAATATCCATGCTAAACCTCAAAGCGCTTGATCTACCTTTTAGCATTTAGTACTTAGAAAATTTTTTGCCCTCATCCATATTTTTGGAGAGGATATATATCATTTTATACCGCCCAAAACGGTCTCCTTGAACCAAATCTGTTTCAGGACATTCTGAGTCGATCTAGCTTTGTTCTTCCTACTGTCCTTCTGTCCTGTCCTTCTCGAAGGGAGTATCCAATTTGGTTCAAACTTGGTACATCGTAATATTATTATCAAATTCGATCGATTCGAGATGGGCAATATCGGTTCACTCCTTCCTGAAATCTCCTGAGACGGATTTGGTCCAAAGAGACCAAGGGTCTAAAATCGTTATTTCGATGAGGCACGTATCAAATGACCATAAGGCTGAGGGTATAACAAATATTTTACTGCACAAAGAGAGAAATGATAATCCAATTTTGCTCCAACTTTGCAAATCCTAATATTTCAAGTGCGAAAATGGACAATACCGGTTCATTCCATCAAGTACCACCACCAAGTGTCAAAATTTTGAATAATTTTAACTCTAATAAAATGTGACATAAGCGTTCAATTGTCTTCAAATTTCACACATCACAATATTTTTATTAATCCAATGTCTGGTGTGAAGATGGAATACAACGGTCCACTTCTTCTGGTACCTTCCCCATAAAGGACCAATTTTTGAATATAATATGAATAATAAAAAAAAAAAACATCCGGTTATCTTCATATTTTACAAATCCCATTATTTTTACTAATACAAAAACTGCTGTGAAGATGGGATATATCGATCCACTCCTTCTATTAACTCCCCCACACAGGGTCAAAATTTTGAGTATCCATAAAGCTCATAAAACGCGAAATTAATCCAATCGATTCCATTTAGACTTGACACATCTCAATATTTCTATCAACACAAGATCTGTTATAAAGATGTTAAAGATCGGAACATTTCTTCTGGCACCTTCCCCACATTGGGTTCAAGACTTTAAAAGACAAAACGCTCAAAGAAAATCGAAATAAGCATCCAACTCTCTTCAAATTTCACACAAACAAAAATTTTTTCTAATACAAGATCTGTTGTGGAGATGATATATACCGGCGAAACCCTTCTGGTACTTCACCCACAAAGGTCTCCATTTTTTTCTTATTTCAATCCTTTTTAAAGATATTTAAGTAATAATTTACCTTTAAGTAAGTTAAGTTTAAGTTAGGAATTTTCAAAAATTTCGCCCCATTTTTTACAACAGTTATTTACATGAAAATATACAAAGTCCTATCATTTGCTAATCATTCAATAACAATATTGTACCTCCTGGTACATTTTTCTAATTTTGCACTCTAAAGGTACAGAAAAGTGTGATTGCCATGAAAAAAAAAATTATATTTGTAACTCTTATCCATCATAGTGTTGTAACTTTTAGTACAAGTAAATATTTTGAAAATTTTCAACTTATTTTAATATTTTTTTTTAAATAAAGCTGGATTTTAGCTCTTTCTGTTGGAAATAGTACCACTTAGTACTCTTCGTATTCTTAGAGTACAAATTTTCAAAAATTCGGGTAATTTTCTAAATATTTTACTTCTTTACAAAAGAATGCCTTGATGCAAAATATTCAAAATCTTGATTTTATAGGTCAATAACAATACAGTACCATTTGGTGCTGTTTAGAAATTTTTGTTCTCTTAAAGTATAAATGCCAAAAAAAATTCAGGTAATTTCACCTAAGAGTGACTTCCATGCTAAAATTTACAGTCTTGTCTCCCACCAATAACAATATTTTACAATTTTGTAACTGTTAGTACTTTTCGTCCCTGTAAAATTTAAATTTCCAAAAATTCGTCACACTTCCCCCCTGGAGTAGTCTTTGTTTAAAAGTTGAAAAATTTAGCTGTTAGCTGTTCGATCGCCTAAAAACAAATTGTACTATTTTGTACCATTTTGTACACTTCACAATCTTAAGTTACAGAGCTCCAAATTTATCGGATCCAGAATTTCTAAATTTCTTGTTTTTTTTTTTTCGATCAAGAATTATATGTCACAAAACTTTTAATATCTGGTACCTTTAACGTGAGAATTTCCAAATTCGTGCTTATTTTACCCTTGTAATTTTTTGAAATTCTTAAATTGTGTGCTTTTTAGTACTTTTCGTACTCTTATGTAAGTTTCTTTAAAAACTCCAGACTTATTTTATCATCCAACGGAAGAGTGGTCTCAAGTAATGTTGAGAGCTCTGGCTACTATTTCTCATTGAAAATTGTATAAATTGTAGCTTCGCAACAATCCTAACAAATTCTAAGGTTATACCATTGCAGCGGTGCTCAGGAAGAAATATCTCTTTTCAGTCAAATTTCTCTTTGCTTATTTAAATCAAGAACAAAACAGTGTTAAGTCATTATTTATACAAATATTATTTATCCATTGCTTTATAAATTACTAGCTGGCCCGGTCCGCGTTGCCGGCCCGTAGTTTTTGTCTATTATGCATATATTCCCAAGCATAATTATTCACAGATATGACTGATATAAGTGTTCACGTACAGGTCGATTTAAAGTGTTTTAAAATACCTGTACCCATTTTTAACCAGTGGGCTTCAATATTTAAACCGTGGGCTTCAACTGTGTGGATGTGCTATACAAATCTATTAAAAAGTATATATCACTCTTATCGCCATATAAGGGATCAAATTAATTTTTAATATGGTAAAAATCGTAGCAAAATCTTCCAGTCAAATGAGCAGTAATTCAATGATGATTAAACAAATATTCGGTCCCGTGCTACTTTCTTATATTTGTAATTTGTTCATGTTTCCACAATTTATTTCATATGGATGCACATCCCAAATCTACGTTCCCAACCAATATTCTCTTGGGGGTTAAAAATTCAATAGAATACAAAATTTTCTTTTCTGACCACACATTAGATGTGAAAGTGGACTTGGGGATACTCCAATGTGGGGACTTTACTTAAATAAATTCCATGTGGCAATTATCTGTATGATGGTTCCCTACCCCAGGGTGGCATAAATAAAATTTTTTAGCCAAATCAATTGATGAATGTGGTCAATACCAATATGGGCCCTACTCTGAAAATTTCAAATTTTATGCGAAGAGGTTATCTACCCCCTTAGAAACAAAAATGTTAAATAAGGGCCAAAAAATGAAAAAAGTGGCCGGCCAAGACCCCAAAAATAACTTAAATCATAGATGGTTATATAAATATGAAATCGGGTTGTTCCCTTATCCATGAGTTATGATCGATATAAAGACCTGCAAAAGTGATTTTAGGTATTTTGAATGTTTGGGAAGAATTTCTGGAAGGATATAAAACCTTTTCTTACTAAAAGTCCCATTCGCTCTACTATTTTGCACCTTTTATTTCAATATTGGTATATTACTTATTATTCTCCCAAAGAATTTTGCATTTTGAGCTCTCATTGGACGGATCATTGTCACGCTTTGAAATGAGCCCCATTAAGCTTTTTCGGTCATTTTTGTTTGTTTAAACGTGTTCGCATCTTCCAGCTAACCCACGATGTAGGCCCTGGAGTTGAAAGGTAGATGTCAGTTAACATCCTATTTCGCACTTATTCAATTTTTTTAGTGAAAAATTATTCTTTATTTTGTTCACAAAAAAAAAATTGACAAAAAAAATAATAACAAATTGAAAAAGTCTTCAACTTTTTCGCTGATTTTTTACAGCAAATGTTTTAAGATCCTTCCTTACAAAGTTTGTCAATAGAATGTACTATTACTTTAAAATTCGATTCCATTGAAAATGTTTTTTTTTTTGATTTTTGCAATGAGATCTCTTTTTCATGATTTTTCAGCGATTTAGAAAAAAGTCTTTATCTTTTTTGGTGTGACCGCGTTAAATTATTTCGATATCATCTATTCCGTTTCGCCACCACATAATTCGCTACTACACTTCCATGTAACCCGCCATCAATTTCAGTTCTCAAGAAATCAAGTCAATTAAATAAATTGGTATAAATATTCGAATTCAAAAATAAAATATAAAAAAACACTACAAATGTACATTAGAAAAAAGTAAGTCAAAATGGAAAAAAATCATGCAAAATAAAACATTACTATTGTACATTTGAAAAGTCAAAATGAAAATGTTAATATATCACATTTTTACGCGATTTTTTTGGATATTATCCTTTTCGGAGAGTAGACAACTCCGAATTTGTGTGAATCGTTAAAATTAATCCAGCGGTTCTTAAGTTATAAGCGTAGTAACTAACACAACTTACATTTATATATATAGATTTCATTAAACAAACGTTGTTTTTATAAAAACAACAATAAAGAGATAAAGCCTGACCATTTTGCAACAACAAAATAAACATTTCATGTATATAAGCGCATACATATTTTTAAACAAGTAAAAAAGCAGTAAGTTCGGCCGGGCCGAACTTTGAATACCCTCCACCATTTAAAACGAATTAGGAAATTTACAAAAAAAAATCCATTAAAAATTCTGTTAAAATCTACAAAAATACCCAATATCGGAAGAGCCCGATATATTGAGGATATACGATATTGTGGACCTTACCGACAATTCTATTTCAGGGGGTAAGGTACTCACAAAGAACTCCTTGTGTAGAATTGCAGACAATTCCATTGAAAAATGTGTCTTAAATCAACAACAACATATATAAATATTTCATGTATATAAGTGCATACATATTTTTAAAAAAATATGATATATTAGGAACATTTTACATGTGGTTAAAACTTGCAGACATACACATTTTTACAAACAATTATGTTCACCCATAAAACCTATAGCTTCAAATTCAGTTGAAGTTTTGTAAACAAGAAGAAAGCAGCCATGTATAAACTTACGTTTTTTTCTCGTTCATTTTACTTTTCCTTCAATTGGTTTATAATACACAAAATTCTTCATTTTATTATGGTTTATTAGAAAAGAGTAAACAAAAGAACTTCAATGACAGGAATGACACGTAAAGAATTTGTAAAGAACTTGCGACAAGTTTCGTTTCGCGCTATGCCCACTATTTTGGCGTTTTAGGGGGTCTAAAAAGCACCATAAATAGCGCGAAAAGCACTAAGTTGGCATCGCTGGGTGTGATTGATGTCTTAATTTCTCTCCTTCTCTCTTTTATTAGTGTAGATCAGCCTTGCTCACAATATATGAATTAGTAGTGGTAAGAGGCTCTTTCGCTCTGCCAAATTATTGGTAAATTAAAATCGAGAGAGAATACGAATGCTTTGTTTTTTTCTTTTTCGTTCGAGGTATCCCATTGCTGGTATATTTTCTCTAAAATTTCATTTTACAAAAAAAAAAAATATATGGCCCTGCTCTCTCTCACTTTCTCTCCCTTTTAAAGCCTTTTATAAGTCAGCATTTAAGCATCGTTCTCTTTAATATTTTTTTGATTTGCTAATGCTGGCTGTTTTTTATTTGATTGTTTTTTTTTTTTCTAATAGCCAACCCATGAATGAAAAGCAGCAGCAGCTATTTGGCTAATGGCATTTTGTTATGGCAAATTCTGCAGTAGCTTCATATATTTTTTTTGCTCTAAATTAAAGATGATGGGGGAGGAGGTTGGTGTAGGCTTCTGTTTCCATTGCTTTCCTTTTATTATTATTTTTATTTCCAAAGGTTATTTGCCCTATTGCTGTTTTTTTCCTCATTTATTTTTCACTTTTCCATGTTCCATTTTCAGTTTTTTACTTCCTAGTTAAACGTTTGCAGAGACGGTAAAGTTAAGGAAGAAAAAGAAATTAAAATAATCTGCTATCTTCATACAGGATCTGTTTCATTTTTTTTTTGGGAAGGGGAGAGGGGGAGAGTATTCGTTTTTTTGGCTGATTTTTATAAAAAAAAATGTGGGGAAAGGTTGCTGTTTATTTTTTTGTGGCCTTCCAAATCTTTTATTAAACTTAGCCAAGGACAATGAACTTGTTTCCTATTTTAATGGAAACTTTAAAGCCCACTCACATTACGGCTATTAGTGTAAAGTGGTCTTTGCGAAAAGTTTTGGTCCAAAAAAAAAAAAAAAAAGTTTGAGATTAAGAAATATTTTTATTTTTTGATGAATGGACAAATTTAATAAGTCAAACACGTGATGGGATTTGAGGGAGAAAAAAAGTCGATAACATGAATTGGAAATCAGGAGATTTAAAGCTCAATTGCCATTGGTAATGGCTGTGCCATACATTTTTTATTGGAGAAATGCCTTATAAAAGGTCCTTGTAAAATAGTTTGATGTGAGTACCTATCAGGAAAAGTGAAGTAAATACGAGATGACAGGTTGTCGATAAAATGAAATTTTTGGAAATTCGAACTTGAACGGTACGAAAAATACCAACATTTTGACAAAGGTATTGGACTATCCGTAAGGTCTACGGTTCTTAATTATACCCGCAGACATATGGCTAGAGAGAGTATACTTCATTTGATACGGGCAAAACCTGCCTCATCGAAGTAACAGTTTTAGACTCTAAGTCTCTTTGGAACAAATCCGTTTCAGGATATTTGGAGTCGATTTAGCGATGTCTTCCGTCTGTCTCTTTGTCTGGCTGGTGCGCACGATAACTCTCGAAGGGAGTATTCGAATTGATCCAAAGTACGTAAATCATAATGTTATTATCAAAATATAGATCGAGATCGGAGATGGGCAATATAGACCCACTCCTTCTAGTCCATCCCCCACTAAAGGTCAAAATTTGAAAAAATATTTTACGGCAAAGAAAGAGAAATGATAATCCGATTTTGCTCCAACTTTACAATTCCTAATATTTGCAACAGTTCTGGAGCCGGTGCGAAAATGGACAATATTGGCAGACTCCATTAAGTATCTCCCCTACAAAGGGTCAACATTTTGAATATTTATATTTTTCCGATTATCTTCGAATTACACGAATCACAATTTTTGTTATTAACCCAAGGTCTGGTGTGAAGATGGAATATATCGGTCCACTCCTTCAGGTACCTCCCCTACAAAAGGTGGAAATTTCCAAAGAAAATATTTTACTGCACAGAGAAAGAAAGGATAATCCGATCCAACTTTGCAAATCCTAATATTTGCATCAGTTCTAGGTCAGGTGCGAAAATGGACAATATCGGTTCACTCCATCAAGTACCACCCCCAAAAAGGGTCAACATTTTGAATAATTATATTTTTATAAAATAGGATATAAGAGTCCGATTATCTTCAAATTACACGAATCACAATTGTTGTTATTAACCCAAGATCTGGTGCGAAAATAAACAATATCGTTCCGCTCCTTCTAATACTTCTCCCACAAAGAGTCGAGATTTTCAAGGAAAATATTTTACTTCACAAAGAAAGAAAGGACATTCTGATTTTGCTCCAACTTTGCAAATCTTTATATTTCGATCAGTTCTAGGTCAGGTGCGAAAATGGACAATATCGATCAACTCCTTCTGGTACCTTCCCCACAAAAAGTCGAAATTTTCAAAGAAAATATTTTACTGCACAGAAAAAGAAAGGACAATCCGACTTTGTTCCAACTTTGCAAATCTTAATATTTGCATCAGTTCAGGTGTGAAAATGGACAATATCGGGCCACTCCTTCGGATCCCTCCCCCACAAAAGGTCAACATGAAGCTCAATTCTAGGTCAGGTGCGAAAATGGACAATATCGGACCACAAAGGGTCAACATGAAGCTCATAAGACGCAAAATTAACATCCGGTTCCATTTAGACTTGGCACATCTCAGTATTTCTATCAGCACAAAAATTGTTATAAGGATGGAAGAGATCGGACCATTCGTTCTGGTACCTCCCCCACAAAGGGTCAAAAATTTCAATATCTATGAATCTCATTTGGCGTGAAATTAATATCCGATTTCATTCAGACTTGGCACATCTCAATGTTTCTGTCAAAACAAGATCCATTATAAGGTTGAAAGAGATCATATCATTCCTTCCGGTACCTTTCCCACAAGGGTTCAAAGTTTTGAATAACCAAAACCATTATAAAATTCGAAATAAGCATCCGGTTCTCTTCATGTTTCACACATTCGATTACTTCCAATAACACAAGATCTGCTGTGAAGACGGGATATATCGGTTCACTCCTTCTGGCAGCGCCCACCCAAAAAAAAAAAATTGTCAAAATTTTGGAAATCTATGAAGCTCATTAAACGCGAAATTGACATCCGATTTCATTCAGACTTGGTACATCTTAATTTTTCCATCAACACAAGATATTTTATAAAGATGGTAGAGATCAGACCATTCCACCTGGTACCTTCCCCACAAAGGGTTAAAATTTCTGATAATCAAAACGATCATAAAATCCAAAATAAGCATCCGGTTCTCTTCATAATTCACATATCCCATTATTTCTTTTAACACAAAATCAGCTGTGAAGCGGGATATATCGGTTCACTCCTTGGGGTACCTCTTCCACAAAGTGTCAACATTTTGAACATCCATGAAGTTCATAAAACGCGAAATTGACATCCGTTTCAATTCAGACTTGGTACACCGCAATTTTTCCATCAACACAAGATATGTTATAAAGATGGTAGAGATCGGACCACAAAGGGTCGAAGTTCCTGATAACCAAATAGATCATAAAATCGGAAATAAGCATCCGGCTCTTTTCATATTTCACACATCCCATTATTTCTTTTAACCCAAAATCAGCTGTGAAGACGGGATATATCGGTTCACTACTTGGGGTACCTCCGCCACAAAGACTAAAAATTTTAAATAATCATCAATCTCATAACACAGGAAATTAACATCCGATCCACTCAGGCTAGGTACATATCAGTATTTCCATCAACACAATATATGCTATAAAGATAGTAGAGATCGGATATTTCCTTCT
Source organism: Musca domestica (assembly GCF_030504385.1). Classification (NCBI taxonomy): domain Eukaryota; kingdom Metazoa; phylum Arthropoda; class Insecta; order Diptera; family Muscidae; genus Musca; species Musca domestica. Next base: position 6,865,371 of record NW_026712321.1, on the reverse strand, counting down.
GGTACCTCTCCCACAAAGGGTCAAAGTTTTTGATAACCAAAACGATCATAAAATCCTAAATAAGCATCCGGTTCTCTTCATAATTCACACATCCCATTATTTCTTTTAACACAAAAACAGCTTTGAAGATGGGATCGGTTCACTCCTTCGGGTACCTCTCCCACAAAGGGCCAAAATTTTGAAGTTCATGAAACACGTTTAATATCTCTTCAAATTTCACACATACAAATATTTTTGCAAACACAAGATATGTTCTGAAGATGACATATATCTGCGAACCCCTTCTGGTACCTCACAAATTAAGGATCACAATTTTCAATACTTTTATCTGTCATAACTTGCGAAACAAGTCAGTGATTATTTACAACTTTCTCGATATAAATATTTTTTATACCCTCCACCATACTATGGAGGGAATATTCATTTTGTCATTCCGTTTGTAAATCTTCGAAATAGTCATATCAGACCCAACATTTATATATTCTTGATCAGCGTAAAATTCTAAGACGATTTAGCCATGTCTGTCTGTTGTAATTACGCTATCCTTCGAACGAATTGAGATAGAAGGCTAAAATTTTGCACACATGTATATTTTGCCAGTACGTTATCATATAGCCCCCCATACAACGGTACCCCCCGATATTCGGTAGTTTGATGATTTTAGCAACATTATTTACCGAAATTGTTTCTAATTTGGCATTTGAAGTTCGTAATGGATACTGCAGCCCAAGACAGAAAATTATCTGCGCAAGTTCTCGTCTTCCTATATCCTCCATATAATGGTACCTCCGAATATACGGTATTTTGATGATTTTAGCGACATTATTCACCGGAATTGTTTCTAATTTGTTATTTGAAGTTCGAAATGTATACTACAGCTTAAGACAGAAAATTATCTATACAGGTCCACGTCTCCGTATAGCCCCCATATAACGGTACCTCCCGATATTCGGTAATTTGATGATTTTGGCGACAATATTCACCGGAATTGTTTCAAATTTGGCATTTGAAGTTCATAATGGATACTTCAGCCTAGGACAGAAAATTTTCTTTACAGGTCCAGGTCTTCGTATAGGCCCCATATATCAGTACCCCCCTATATTCGGTATTTTGACGAGTTTGAGTACAAAACCCACCGAAATTGTTTGAGATGTCGTATTTGAAGTTCATAATGCATGCTACAGCCTGTGACAGAAAATTGTCTATGCTGGTCCAGGTTTTCGCACAGCTCCGATATAACGGTACCTCCCTATATACGATATTTTGATGATTTTAGCTACATTATTCACCGTTTAATTTAAGTTTCGGATTTGAATATGGTGATGGCTTATGACAAACAGTGCCTATGTAGGTCCACGTCGTATATATACCCCAATATAACGGCTATATTCGGTATTTTTTGAAAATTTTAACAAAATTGTTTAAGAATTTAATTTTTTTCAAAATTTTCAAATTCGTTAAAAATGGTGGAGAGTATTCAAAGTTCGGCCCGGCCGAATTTACTGCTTTTTAACTTGTTATAAGATGAAGCAGAAGAATGGAATATTTCGCTGGAATATGGTACCTCCGGTATCTCCCTCAAATTTTAACATTTTCAAAAAATTATCAAATATCTCGTATAAAGTAAAGGGTGTATTGGATACTTCCTTTACCAAACCTTGCACCTGGCAATATTTATATCGTATTAATTTAGGTCCAAGGCGAAATGGACAATATTGGCCCACTCTTTCGGTACCAACTCCATAGAGATTCGACGATTTGAATTATCATAACACAAGTCTAAATATATTTAAATAATCGAATATCGGCTGAGGGTATACATCTTTTAACAAAACCGACTTGTTTATTACTCAATAATAACATCAATATTTTTAAATTTTATTTATTTTTTCTTAAAGAGATATAGTCCAATGACTCTGCCTTGTAATTAGAAGAATAATAACCTGCTGTGTCCCACAAAAAAACTTGAAATGGATTATTCCAAAAATAACAATCTTTTTAATTAAAATAATGTATGTTTTTACATTAATAAATGTCTTTTTAGGCCATCCAGTTAAGCATCAAGACCAATTACATACACATCCAAAAGGAAACCCTTAATACACACACACGCACACATATACAACAATTTATATTAATTAAAAGCTTAAAATACAAACTTGTAGAAAAATATTTGTCCAAAAAAAAAAAAAAAACAAGTAAAAAAGCTGTAAGTTCGGCCGGGCCGAACTTTTAATACCCTCCACCATTTGGTACAGATTTGACAATTTACAAAAAAAAAAAAAAAATCCGTAAAATACCGAATGCCTATACGACGACGTGGACCTGCATAGGCAACTTTTGTCATAAGTTATTACAATATTTAAATGCGAAACTTAAAGAAAAATCAGTTTATAATGTAGCTAAAATCATCAAAACACCGAATATAGGGGTACCGTTATATGGGGGCTATACGAAGACGTGGACCTGCACAGACAATTTTCTGGCATGGGCTGAAGTATCCATTACGAACTTTACATGCGAAATTTGAAACAACTCCGGTGAATAATGTCGCTAAAATCATCAAAATACCGAATATCGGGAGGTACCCTTATATGGGGGCTACACGAAGACGTGGACCTGCACAGACAATTTTCTGTCTTAGGCTGTGGTATCCATTACGAACTTCAAATACCAAATTTGAAACAATTCCGGTGAATAATATCGCTAAAATCATCAAAATACCGAATATCGGGAGGTACCGTTATATGGGGGCTATATGAAGACGTGGACCTACATGGCTCATTTTTTGACTTAGTATGTAGTATCCATTACGAACTTCAAATACCAAATATGAAACAGTTCCGGTGAATAATGTCGCTAAAATCATCAAAATACCGAATATCGGGAGGTACCCTTATATGGGGGCTACACGAAGACGTGGACCTGCACAGACAATTTTCTGGCATGGGCTGAAGTATCCATTACGAACTTCAAATACCAAATATGAAACAACTCCGGTGAATAATGTCGCTAAAATCATCAAAATACCGAATATCGGGAGGTACCCTTATATGGGGGCTACACGAAGACGTGGACCTGCACAGACAATTTTCTGGCATGGGCTGAAGTATCCATTACGAACTTCAAATACCAAATATGAAACGATTCCGGTGAACAATGTCGCTAAAATCATCAAAATACCGAATATCGGGGGGTACCGTTATATGGGGGCTACACGAAGACGTGGACCTGCACAGACAATTTTCTGTCTTAGGCTGTGGTATCCATTACGAACTTCAAATACCAAATTCGAAACAATTCCGGTGAATAATATCGCTAAAATCATCAAAATACCGAATATCGGGAGGTACCGTTATATGGGGGCTATAGGAAGACGTGGACCTACATGGCTCATTTTTTGACTTAGTATGTAGTATCCATTACGAACTTCAAATACCAAATATGAAACAGTTCCGGTGAATAATGTCGCTAAAATCATCAAAATACCGAATATCGGGAGGTACCCTTATATGGGGGCTACACGAAGACGTGGACCTGCACAGACAATTTTCTGGCATGGGCTGAAGTATCCATTACGAACTTCAAATACCAAATATGAAACAACTCCGGTGAATAATGTCGCTAAAATCATCAAAATACCGAATATCGGGAGGTACCCTTATATGGGGGCTACACGAAGACGTGGACCTGCACAGACAATTTTCTGGCATGGGCTGAAGTATCCATTACGAACTTCAAATACCAAATATATAACGATTCCGGTGAACAATGTCGCTAAAATCATCAAAATACCGAATATCGGGGGGTACCGTTATATGTGGGCTACACGAAGACGTGGACCTGCACAGACAATTTTCTGTCTTAGGCTGTGGTATCCATTACGAACTTCAAATACCAAATTTGAAACAATTCCGGTGAATAATATCGCTAAAATCATCAAAATACCGAATATCGGGAGGTACCGTTATATGGGGGCTATATGAAGACGTGGACCTACATGGCTCATTTTTTGACTTAGTATGTAGTATCCATTACGAACTTCAAATACCAAATATGAAACAATTCCGGTGAATAATGTCGCTAAAATCATCAAAATACCGAATATCGGGAGGTACCCTTATATGGGGGCTACTCGAAGACGTGGACCTGCACAGATATTTTTTTGACTTAGTATGTAGTATCCATTACGAACTTCAAATATTAAATTTGAAACAATTCCGGTGAATAATGTCGCTAAAATTATCAAAATACCGAATATCGGGAGGTACCGTTAAATGGGGGCTATATGATAACTTGGGCCTACATGGCCCATTTACGAACTTAACCTGCTACTGGCAGAATATACATGTGTGCAAAATTTTAGCCTTCTATCTCAATTTGTTCGATAGATAGCGTGATTACAACAGACAGACAGACGGACAGACAGACGGACAGACAGACAGACAGACGGACATGGCTAAATCGTCTTAAAATTTTACGCTGATCAAGAATATATATACTTTGTTGGGTCTGACATGAGTATTTCGAGGAGTTACAAACGGAATGACAAAATTAATATACCCTCCATAGTATGGTGTAGGGTATAATTACGGGAACTTTGTCGGTGTCACGCAGGCATAGCAGAAGGATAGGTGAGTGACAAAGAGGAAATTTATTTGAAGAAAAAAAAAAAAAAAACTAAACAGAAGCCAACTAAAAAACCATAACAAAAACAAAAAAGTGGGAAAAAAAAACAAAAACATTTTAACAATAACCACAATAACTGGCATGTCTGGCAATTTGTGTCTATTATAAACATTTATGAGCACATTTCTGTTAAGTTTAACATGCGTCGTTAACTGGTTGGCCCACTGGCTTGGCCCATACCCAGCTAAATGGGACCAGCCGCAAAAAGTCATTTGGTAAAAAATAGAAATTCTGCCGTGGTGCGAGCGATGGGGAATTTATAAACGTATTTTTAATAATTTCTTAACATTTTTCATTTACCAAACAACTGACGGGGCTATGTTTAATTCCCGGTGTCCTTTGCCTTGTTTTGCTGACTACGTGGGGAGAAGCTGGTCAGGTGCAAAGAGAAACTAGGTTGGGCTAAAGTTCAGTTTTTTTGTCAGACATATTTAAAAAGGGTAGGTGTGATAAGGTTTGGGAGCCATCATAGGGGTAAAAGGAAAGTAAAGGGTTCCTTTGTTTGTACCAATAAAAAAATAAAAACCAGTAAAGAAAGTCCTAAAGTCGGGAGGGGCCGATTTTTTGATACCCTACACCACTTTGCTAATTTAGTAGAGCTCCACATAACAATTAAAAGTTTTTATGGGAGAATTCAATCATACACCCTATGATTATAATTATAATTAAAATTCAAAGGACTAAATATGCCGAAGCATTTGTATCTTTTAAATTCAGACTTGTATTGCCCATTTGGTGCAAAATTAATTTGAAATCAGATCGATCTCGATAAAATTTAGCAAAGGTATTTCTGACCTGCATTAGATATATTACCCCAAATATTGTTGTTACAGAGTGCATATTGCTGCGGAGGACAAAAATAATAAATCGGATGAACAATATATATGGGAGCTATAGCTATATCTGAACCGATTTCGATCAAATTTTCCAGGCCTAATTTGGTTGTATTTGCAAAATTCCATACTATTCGGGCTGATATTACACGTTTGGTGCACAATAAAATGCAAATCGGACGAAGATATATATGGGAGCTATATTTAAATTTTGACCGATTATCTCCAATTTCAAAAGGGCTCGTCCTTGGGCTAAACAAATGTTGTTTGGAAAATTTCATCTCAATCGGATAATAAATGCGACCTGCATTTTGTTCACAAGAATGCATGGACAGACTGACGGACAGACGGACTGACATGCATAAATCAACTCAGAAAGTGATTCTATGCAGATCATCAAAAGGAACTATTGGTCTATCTCGCTTCCTTCTCCATGTTACAAACAAATGCACACAGACATAATACCATACCACAATGTGGTGTAGGGTATAAAAAAATGAGGAATCGTTATTCGATTTGTTGTCTAAATGGCAGTACCGATTGAAATTTTTTATCCATCGAAAATCTTGTTGATTCGATCTAGCTATGTATGTCCGTCCTTCCGTCTGTCCGTCTGTCCGTCTGTCCATGTTAATTTGTAATCACTCTACAGGTCGCAATTATGTTCCGATCTTCACAAAATTTAGAATGGAGGTGGGGCTAGGGTCAGAATAGAACCCTATTTCTTTTGGAGATGATCGCATAATATTTAGGGGTCGAAATGGACCAAAAACTGAAAAAAATGTCGGATTTTGCAGTAGCAATACAGGTCGCAATTATACACCAATCGACGCGGAACTTCACATGTAGCTAGAGTTTAGGGCGGGGAAGAAGGCTACCAATTTGGGTGGTCATCGGATAATATGTAGCGGGGAAAAAAAGACCATATCTTTTGTGTTGAAAAAATTCAAAATTTTTCATTTAACCGCTAATATTTTAAATCCCGGCGAAATCAGAAAGCCATGACAAGATTACTTCTGATCTTTACATTGATGTTAACATCCAACAAAACGGATATACAGCAAAATATGTGCGATATATATGTCTATCAAAGAAGATATGCTTGACAGATCTCTTATATGTCGAGAACGGCTTAACTGATTTCGACAGTTCTCATTAATTCAGAATGGCCTCTTGGCAGGAAATAAAAAACGTCTAAAAAAATCGCATAAAAATATCTCTCTAAAGATGAAAATATTGATGTTGTAAAATTTTCTCATATTTTTTTCCAATTTTGTCATATTTTCATTTTGAATTAAACATTTGGTAATATTTCTACAGCTAACAAAACTAAGTAGTTAGGATATCAGGATATCATATACAGATCGCATTTATGGTCCGATCCTTACGAAATTTCGCATGGCGATAAGATGAGGGTCAGAATGGAAGCCTACTCTTTTTGGAGATGTTCGCCATATATTTAGGGGTTGAAATGGACCAAAAGCTGTAAAATTGTCAGCAGGTCGTAATTATCGCCCGATCTTCACGCACATTTGACTGGGGGTTACCGGACAGTGCAAAAGCCAAGCAGTTTTGGATGGCCATCCAAAAATATTCAATGTGTGGAAAATGTCCATTCCAGAGACTTTTTCGAGAATTCACAAATACAGGAAAGACGCACTTCCGACTATTTCGTTAACGCTGATTTCGTTGAAGAATATAGTCAAATGTCTGTATCTCATATAGATGCGTTTCAGTCAAAAACCAATAATAAATGTTAATCTTTTGCCACTTCTAAGATATTATAGGTCTTTGGGAAATATTGGTTCCAGATCTAGGAAGACCATTTACGTTCAACATCTACCAATAAATTGGAAATCAGCAAATTAGTTTAAGTTGCTATTATTCGACAATTAGAGAACGAAACCTGATGGTTTTCTTTTATTATTTGTCACAATATCTTGTGGAATTCTTTCGAGTATCTCGCCTATATAAACTGTATCGTTTATTATAGTGTTATATGGTATTCAACGGTCGGCCCCGCTCGGCTGTAGCCTTTGCTTACTTGTTTTTTACTAGTCTTGAGTCATTGTGGGAGTCTATGAAAGGCCTTTAATTCTGCCCATAAAAGAGCAGTCAATGATCAACAGAAGACTTTGTTTGGTATATATAAACAAATCCTAAGAGGTTTCTAAATAAAAAAATGTCCTGTTTTTTTTTTTAAAGGCCTCTAGTCTTTTTAGAGGTATTTTTTATGGTTTTTCTTTAAATGAATTTTAGGCGCTTTCTTTTCTTCTGATTGCTTTCTATAGACAGAGAATTTTTTTAACTTAACTTTAAATATACCTCTTGAGTGCATTTCTTATATTGTCATTTTCTTAAGAGTAATCTAGTTCTTTGCTTTTCCCTGAAATTACTTCTCTCCCATCGATTTTTTACTTTAATATTTAAAAATGATTTTGTTGAGGTTGGTTACACGACATATTTGTCACATTATTTCGTGTGAGCACGCTAGTGACCGAACCAACAACGTTCCTGTCCTCCCTCCCTCCCTCCATGGGGCAGGGAACAGGTCATGAGTTGTATTTCGTTGATATTGCTATTGTTGTTCTTGTTGTATTGTCTAGGACAACTACTACCACTGCCACTACTGCTGCCACTGCTGTTTTGGCCGACATTGTTAATGCCACAAGACAAGTTTTGTTGGTGGTGCTCTTGTTGTTGCTGCTATTGTTGTTGTTGTTAAACTTTAGGGTAAATAAAATGTGCGTGTCCTTGCCTCATTGCATTACAACATACGGCACTCGTTTAGGTATGTGTGTTGTTGTAGTTTCTTTTACAGTTCTTTTTTCCATATAACCTGCTGCTGTTGTTGTTTCGGTCCCCAGCCCAACGAGGTCAACATGACAAAAATCCACCATAAAGAGCGACACAAGAAGAGCACACAAAAAAAAAAGCGAAAGCACAAAAAATATGGAGGGAAAAAACTAATGTTTAAATGAAAAAGAAGAAAAACAACGTTCTAACAACTGTTGTTGAGGTGCTTTGGGTATTTTGTTGTGACCGTGTGCGAGCCTGCGAGAGTGTGTGTGTGTGTGTTTGTGTCTCTGTGTGAACATGAAAGTATGTTATGTGGTGGCTGGTCTTTCAGGTACACACGGGGAAATTTATATAGGATGAATGGAAAAAAGGAAATACTAGACTGGGAAAATATACAGAAGAATATACGAAAAGAAAGGAAAATCTAGACAGGAAATACAGGGTGAGATAAAAAAAACTGCAACAAATTCAAACGAAATAATTTTTACATTTTTTTTCTTAATTTTATTGAATGAATGCAAAAACTGTCGGAAACAGCATCAAATTTTAGAATAAGCTTAGGGTTGTTCAAATTGGTCACCTCTGACACGAATTATGGCCCTCAAACGGCCAATGAAACCGTCATTCGCTGTCCGAATGTTGCTCGGCGGTATTTTGGCCCATTCCCGGCGAAGCATTTGCTTGAGATGATCGACACTTTGGTATTTTTTAGAGCCAACCTTGCTTTCCAAAATACTCCAGACACAATAGTCCAACGGATTGGTATCCGGAGATTTTGGTGGCCATTGTCCGCTGGAAATGAAGCGAGGAACCTCAGTTTGTAACCATTCTTGCGTGGCGCGTGCTGAGTGCGATGCTGTTGAGTCCTGTTGGAATGTGCAAGGTCTGCGGCCAAAATGTTTGAGTGCCCAAGGCTTTAATACACCCTCCAGAATATTTTCGCTATAATATTCGGCATTTATTCTGATGCCATGGTCGATTTATACCTTTGGCACGAATTATGGCATTTAAACGCAAATGAAACTGCCACACGCTGCCTGAATTTTGTTCTGCGCTATTTCGGCCCATTCTCGGCGAAGCGCTTGTTTGATGTGATCGACACTTTGGTATTTTTTAGTGCCAACCTTGCATTCGAAAGTACTTCAGACACAATAGTCCAACGGATTGGCATCCGGAGATTTTGGTGGCCATTATGCGCTGGAAATGTAGCGAGGAAAATCATTTTGTAACCATTCTGGGATGGCGCGTGCTGAGTGCGATGGTGAATGGAGTCCTATTGGAATATCCAAGGTCTGCAGACAAAATGTTTGTATGTCCAAAGCTTTAATACAACCTCCAGAATATTTTCTCGATAATATTTGGAATTTATTCATATGCCACGGTCGATTAATACGAGCGGAGACTGACCATCGGCTCTTATGGCGGCCCACACCATCACCTTGGCCGGCGCTTGAGTTCTGGTGGCCAACCGAAGGTGCACATTTTCAGCTAACCTCTTTGGCAAGTAAACGCGATCATTTTGTTTGTTTCAAACTGCTGGACAACGAATGTTTTCTCATCGGAGAAAACCATATTCGGCAGTTCACCACTTTCGGCTAAGCGAAGCAACTCTTTAGCTCTTTTTAGCCTATTTTCTTTCCTTTGCGGTGAAAGTTCTTGCACTTTTTATACCCTCCACCATAGTATGGAGGGTATAAATATTCACAAAGTATATATATTCTTGATCAGCATAAAATTTAATGTCCGTCCGTCTATCAGTCGGTCCGTCTGTGGAAATCGCTGTAGCTTCCGAACGAAATGAAGTAGGTTGATAACATTTTACTCAAATGTGTATTATATCTGCAGGATTTTTGGTATTGAAAATGGGCAATGCAGGTCCACATCTACGTATAGCCCCCATATAAGGGTACCTCCCGATATTTGGTATTTTGATGATTATTGCAACATTATTTGCCGGAATTGTTTAAAATTTGGTATTTGAAGTTCGTAATAGTTACTACAGCATAAAACAGAAAATGAGCCATGTACGTCCACGTCTTCGTATAGCCCCCATATAACGGTACTTCCCGATATTAGGCCTTTTGATGATTTTAGAGACATTGTTTACCGGAACTTTTTCAAAATTTAGTATTTGATGCTGGTAATGAATACTACAGCCTACGACAGAAAATTGTCTGAGCAGGTCCACGTCTTCGTATAGCCCCCATATAACGTTACCCCCCGATATTCGGTATTTAGATGATTTTAGCGACATTATTTACCGGAATTTTTTCAAATTTGGCATTTGAAGTTCGTAATGGATAGTACAGCCTATGACGGAAAATTGTCTGAACAGGTGTACGTTTTTTAACACCCATGATACCTCCCTCTATTCGGTATTTTTATGATTTTAGCTACATTATAAACAATTTTTTTTTCAAGTTTCTCATTTGAATATTGTAATAGCTTGTAGCAAAACTCTCCTATGAAGGTCCAACTCGTCGATAAGACCTTAAAAGAATTTTTAACGGATTTTATTTTTTTGAAAATTGCAAAATTTGTACCAAATGATGGAGGGTATTCAAAGTCCCCGTTTCGTCCCGGCCGTACAGCTTTTTTACTTGTTGGAATTTCAATGGCTTTACCCCGAGCTCATTTTTCAATATTTGCCGAATGAAATATTGCGATATGTTCAGCCAAGAAGCCATTTTTCGGTCACTGCGACGCGAGTTTCGATCATGTCGCTTCTTTACTTTTCGAACCATTTCTGCAGATGTTGCTGTTTTCTTCCGTCCACTTCATCGACGTCGGGCTACGCTACCAGTATCACGGTAACGAGCGATGGTGCGAGATTTATTCACATTTAAATGCTGGAATGCTCTAACGATAGCCAATTGTGGTTCTCCATGCAAATATAAAGAAATCACTCAATCACGCTTGAATTCTATCACGAATAACTTTTTTCTGGAAAATTCTCACCTAAATGCTTTTGTACGCTTGGAAACAATATAATGAGCTATCACCAGAATAATTTTAAAAGCTGTCGGACGAGTGGCTTAGAAATGACAGCAGTCTAAAATTGGTTGCCATTTTTTAATCTCACCCTGTATATAGAGAAATATTTATAAATTCCTTGGACAATAGTATATACAGGTTATTTTTTATGTATAACACTCCTGTCCATATACGAATTTCGTGTAGTGTATAGCTCTACGTTTTATTTTATTTTTTGTGTTTAATTTTTTACATATCAATTATATTTTATTTTTTATTTATAAATTCTTTTTTATATAAAACACCCCCTGTCCTTATACGATTTTCTCATAGTGTATAGCTTTATGTTATTTTTTCTCTTAGTTTGTTTTTGTATTTTTTTCTGTTTTGTTTTTTTCATTTTCTTTAGTGCTAGCTTTTAGAGACCATAAAGAAAAGTACGTACTTACTTAAGTTTAAATGAAACAATTTAAGGACATCTTGCAAGAATATGAAGAATTTAAATATTTTATTTTTCAACCAGATGAAAAAAAAATCTCAAAACTTTTGTCAATAACGAAAGAGAACACGAGAATGTCCATCATGTAGGGGGGCATAAATATATCACGGCACCTGTGATTTTAATTCCTCGTAAAAAATGAAATTAAAACGTTTGGTTTTCCTGTCATTTGTTTGGTCTTACAATTTAATTAAGAGGCTAATTAAATATCTTTTTTTTCTTGAAGATTTTTAAAGGACATACATAGATGAAGAATATATATATCCTTATGGGATGCCTTGTGGTTGGAAAATTCAAAAAAAAGTTTGTTCTTGGACATGGGAGCGTATTATGTATACAATTAAAATTGTTATCATTGCTTATACGCCACGTGGTCCAAATGAGAAATTCTTAAAATATTTGTATTTAAATAGGAAATTTTATGAAATTTTGGAAATTAAATGCACCATGCAGAAGTATTTCCAGTATATTCATATGTTTGGAATATAGAATTTTGCATATTCCATTAGTCATCGAAAAATTGAAATTAACTCGTCATGAAAAAAATGTTTTAAATCGTTTAGTGTTTATATTATTTAGGTCGGACCAAACCTACTTTTTATGATAATTAGAACCTAATTAATATTTTTAGGGATTTCAGAAGGACAATGATAAATTATCTAAAATATTTGAATTTAATGCACTATAAAGAATTTTCTCTTAAGCTATAGTATTTAAATATTGAATTTTATTTATGTTCATGTTAAAAATGAAAAAAAAAAACAAGTAAAAAAACTTTAAGTTCGGCCGGGCCAAACTTTTAATACCCTTGGAAAGAATTTGAAAATTTTCGAAAAAGACAACATTCGCCAATAATTCTGTTAACATTTTAAAACAAATAAGCAAAGGCTATTGTCGTGCGGGGCCGACCATGTGATACCCTACAACACTACAATATGTTAGAAGCCCCCTTATGTCCAAATCCATTTTGGAAGATTTCGCTTTTGAAATTATGTGACGCAACACTGCCCAGATATTACCCTTAGCATTTTGACCAGGGACATTTGCCCAATATTTACGCACTCCGTCGTATTTTGCGATCATCTCCAAAAGCATGAGGCTCCTCTGTATCTCCAAATTTAGACTCTTCTATACGATCTTCTTGTCTACGATATTTGGCTATCTTCGTCAAAGAAATCAGCAAAAAAAAGGCAGAAGTTCGAATTTTGTGTATTTCGGCTATCGCCTGTAAGTAATGTTGGTATTTTTCAGACAAAAATAGTGATCCATTTTACCCGCTGTTTTAAACTCTAACTTCATGCGAGATTTCGTGTCCTTTGGTTTCTATTTATGACCTTTATAACGGCTGCAAAATCAGGAACATTTTTAGTTGTTGGTCCATTTCAACCCCTAAATATATTGCGGACATCTTTGAGCCTAACTCTACCCCTTTCGGACGATAATTGCAATCTGTATATAATATCCCAAACCTGTGTTGTAAGGTGGAAAAATATTGCAAAATGCACACCTTAATATTATAAGTGAAATTGAAAAAATCGAATGCGATAAAAAATATGAAAAAATAAAAAAAAAATGTCACAAAATACTAAAAAACCTATATTAAAATCATTTTTGACTTATTTTTATGCGATTTTTTTAGATTTTATACTTTTATGTCAAGAGGGCATTCTGAATTGATAAAATTTGTCAAAATCGGTCAAGCCATTCTTGAGATATAAGCATTCTAGCTAACATCCCCTTCCTTTGTATATATACATTGTATATATTTCGCTATATATATATCCGATATATTTACTATCGACATCTACGTAACGGTCAGAATTGACCTGTTCGTCTATTTACGACTTCGCCGGGACTGAAAAAATATTCGCGGTATAATGGAAATTTGAATTTTATTTATCACAAATATTATAGTCTTTTCACCCACTAAATATTACCCGATGACCATCAAAGAAGGCTTCTGCCCAGCCCGAAGCTTTAGCCCCATGCTAATTTCCGCGTCGATTGGTCCATAATTGCGACCTGTAGAGCAACTGCAAAATCAGTATTTTTTTCAGTTTTTGGTCCATTTCGACACCTAAATATTGTGCGATCATCTCTAAAAGAACTAGGGTTTTATTCTGACCTTATCCCCACCTCCATTCTAAATTTCGTTAAGATCGGGCCATAACTGCGACCTGTAGAGTAATTACAAATTAACAAGGACAGACGGACGGACGGACATATATAGCTAGATAGACTCAGCTCGGCGAGATAGGAAGATCCATATATACTTTCCTATGTGGGAAATCAATATTTCGAGGTGTTACATCATTTTTGGCCCAATCAAACTTATAATACCCCCAACACAAAGTGTTGTAGGGTATAAATACCGAATATAGCCGTTACATTTTTGGGCCTGTACGACGTGCACCTACATAGGCATTGATTGTCACAAGCCATTACCATATTCAAATTCGAAACTAGAAATAAACGGTGAATAATGTAGCCAAAATCATGAAAATGCCGTACATATGGAGGTACCGTTATGTGGGAGCTATACGAAGACCTGGACCTGCATAGACAATTTTCTGACACAGGTTGTAGCTTCCATTACGAACTTCAAGTATGACATCTCAAACAATTTCGGTGAGTATTGTACCTAAAATCGTCAAAATACCGAATATAAGGAGATACTGATATACGGTGCCTATACGAAGACCTGTACCTGCAGAGGCAATTTTCTGAAACAGACTGTTGTTCCCATTACGAACTTTAAGCACCAAATTTGAAACAAATCCGGTGAATAATGACGCTAAAATCATCAAAATACCAAATATTGGGAGGTACCCTTATATGGGGGCTATACGAAGACGTGGACTGGCAAAGACAGTTTTCTGTCTCAAGCTGTATTATCCATTTCGAACTTCAAATGCTAAATTTGAAACAATTCCGGTGAATAATGTCGCTAAAATCATCGAAATACCGAATATGGGGAGGTACCGTTATATGGGGGCTATATGAAAACTTGGACCTACATGGCCCATTTACGAACTTAATCTGCCTACTGACAAAATATACATGTGTGCAAAATTTTAGCCTTCTATCTCAATTTGTTCGAAAGATAGCGTGATTACAACAGATAGAGAGAGACAGACGGACATGGCTAAATCGTCTTAGAATTTTACGCTGATCAAGAATATATATACCTTTTTGGGTCTAAGATCATTATTTCGATGAGTTACAAATGGAATGGCAAAATGAATATACCCTCCATAGTATGGTGGAGGGTATAAAAAATTAATATTTGGATTTCCTTTCATTTGATTGACCCTTCACATCAACTGTAACACTATCAACTAAAACTACAGCAAAAACACTGTTCAACTGAAAGTAAAGCTGAAAGTTTACATCGCAAAGCAGGCTACATAGAGGGTGCAATTTCCCCTCAAGCGAGTAAACAAAGGGGTCGTGTTGGCCATTTCTTTAAAAATATGGTTAAAAGCTACCTTTGGAAGGGGCTATAGCAAGTTAAAATAAATTATTCATCATAAAAAATAAAATTTGGCAGATGTTAGTAATTTGGTGCACAAAAAACTGAATTTGGATAAATTTCTGAACTGATCTTGACAACATTTTAGCCACTTATTTTAGAGCTGTATCTGATATCTGATACCAAATATCATTGTTGTGAGGTGCATATTACGCATGTGAGCGACTTTAACACCAAATCAAATGAAAAATATATATGTGGGTTATATCTATATCTGAACCGATTTTCACAAAAATTGTTAGTACTTGCTTCTGGACAAAATTCCGCCGGCTATGCCAAAATTCAGTTCTTTTAGGCTGATGTTAGCCATTGGATGCACAAAAAATCTGAAATCGGATATTGTTTCGGAATTGTAACTGATATCTGGTACCAAAGATCATTTTTGCGGAGTGCATATTACACATGTGCGATACTTAAAACCCCAAATCGGATGAAACATATATATGGGAGACATAGCTATATCTGAGCAGATTTTCACCAAATTTTTGGGGGTTTGTTTCTAGGATGAATTCAGTCGGAATTGTTAAAATTCAATCTATTAGGATTGATATTAGCCATTCGAGCACAATAAACCTGAAATCGGATCAAGATGTATATGGAAGGTATATCCATGACGGAGTTATTTCTGGACTGTATCTTATGTCTGGTAGCAAATATCATTCTTGTGGAATGCATGTAACGCATATGCAGGGACTTAAAACCCAAAATCGGATGTAAAATATATATGGCTATATACAGGGTTGCCCATATTCGACGGACCCATCTGGCAACGCCATAACTTTTGACAGAGGTGTCACATCGCTTAATTACATACCGCGTTTGAAGCGTCAGTCCAAGAAGATTTTTACTATGAACCAATACACGCAACGCGAGCGCTCTGAAATAGTTGAAATTTACATTCAACAGAAGAAGTCAATTGTGAAAACTCAACGTGCTTTCAAAACATTAAAAAATGTGAGAAGTGCGCCTTCTAAGAACACCATTAAACGTTTATACGAAAATTTTTCGACTGGTAATGCTCTTTCTAATCCGAAGAGGCCATATAAAAGTCGCCCAAGGCGATCGGCCGAAAAAATCGCTGCCGTACGAGCCAGTGTTGAGAGGTCCCCAAGAACATCCCAAAAACGCCGTTCTCAGCAGTTGGGCCTGGCTCGGTCCACTTTACAACGGATTATTCGCATTGATTTGCATTTGTTCCCGTACAAAATTCAATTGACGCAAAGAATGTTGCCTGCGGACAAGCCTCGTCGATTGGAATGGGCCCAAAGGTCCGTCGAATATGGGCAACCCTGTACTTTGTTATGTCCAAAATTATTATTTTAATGAGAACGGAATGACAAACTTAATGTGCCCTCCATACTATGTATGGTGGGGGGTATAAAAATATTTATTGGAGCAATGACTATACCGGGCCGAATTTCACAAAATTGAAAAATTCGGTTGAATATGAGAAAATTTATACAATTTGGGCTGATATTATATATATGGCGTACAATTGTGTATATTGAAGTAACAAATCCGAACCGATCTCAATAAAATTTGGCTGAGGTATTTTCAAGAAGAATCGGATGCCCGGTGTCATATTATCACTTTTGTGGGGTGTATATTACGCGTATAAGGTACTTATAACCCCAAATCGTACAATACATGTATGTGGGAGATATAGCTATATTTTAACCGATTTTTACCAAAATATGAATTACTTGCTTTTAGACTGAATTCCGTCGGTAGTGCCAAAATGCAGTCCATTTGGGCTGACATTAGGCATTTGGTGCACCAAAAATTTTAAATCGAATGAAGATATATATGGGAGCTATATCCGATCTTGACAAAATTTGAGCCACTTATTTCTGAGCTGTATCTGATATCAGTTATTATCAGATTATTGTTGTGGGGTGCATATTACGCATATGAGGTACTTAAACCCCCAAATCAGATGAAATAAACATATGGGAGTTACGGCTAAATCTGAACCAAGTTTGAAGTATTTGTTTCTAGCATAAATTCAGTGGGAATTGTCAAAATTAAATTCATTTGGGCTGATACTGGCCATTTGGTGCACAATAAACCTGATATCGGATAAAGATATATTTATGGGAGCTGTAACCAAATCTGATCCGATTTCGATAACATTTTAGGTGCTTATTTCTGAGCTCTATCTGACATCTGGTACCAAAAATCATTCTTGTGTAATGTATATCCCACATGTGAGGAACCCCATATCGGATGAAACATATATATGAGAGCAGTAAGTATATTTGAAGCAATTTTCACCAATTCTGACGTACTTGATTTTAGACTGAATTCACTCGGAGGTGCCAACATTCAGATAATTTCAACTGATATTGGTCATTTAGTGCTCAATTAACAATTAATTCAAATAATCGGTTGAAGATATATATCTAAATTTGATCCGATTCCCACCAATGTGGATAGGGTACGCCCTTGGGCAAAACGAATATTTTTCTGGAAAATTTCATCTAAATCGTATGATAAATGCGACCTGCATTTTGTTCACAAAAATACATCGACAGACGGACGGACTGACATGCATAAATCGGCTCGGAAGGAAATTATTTGAAGATTCTCAAAAGTAACTATGAGTTTATCTCCTTTCCTTCTCCATGTTACAAACAAATGCACAATGAAATAGTACCCTTACCGCTATACGATGTGGGGTATAAACAATATTTTTTCATGGACATGGTTGCGTATTATGTATAAAATTTAAAATGTTGCAATTGATCATACGTCACGTAGTCCAAATGAGAAATTCTTTAAAATATGTGAATTTAAATAGGATTTTTTGAAATGCTGAAATTAAATACACTATGACGAATTATTTTCAGTATATTTATGTATTTCTAAACATTGAATTGCAATTGCTCATACGCCACGCCCTTCAAATGAGAAATTCTTTAAAATATTCGAATTGAAATAAGTTTTTTTTTTTTTTTTTTTGATATGCTGAAATTAAATGCCCCATTATGAATTATTTTCAGTATATTTATGTGTTTCTGAACATTGAATAGAATAGTAAAATTCTTTAAAATATTTACATTTTTTTTACACCATTCGAATTCTCTATCTGTTTATATTATTTAAATATTCAATTGTTTTATGTTCCATTGGTCACTTATGATGTTGGCAACTATGCCTGCCTCAAAACTGGGCCAAACAGAAAATGTAATATATTTATTTTTATTATTTAATTGTATTTTTTTTTCATTCAAAACACATAGCCAACGTTGGGTTGGCGCTGTCATCAACTTTCAATTACATCCCATGCCGTTCAACATTTTGCAACAAATATATTCAACATTTGATTCAATTAAGTTGCTGTATATCACACATTTCATTTGAATTAATTAACAGACAGATGTTTGCGAACGTGAATATTGTGTGGTAGCAAATGTGAATATTAGGGTGGAGTGTGATAACTTGGAAAAAATGTTAACGTTTTGAATTTCTTAGAAAAAAAAAAAAAAAAACAATTAATAAGAAAATTATATCCTTGCTTAACCCATTTCGCTCCTGTATTCGATTTTCCGAAGAGTAAAAATAACCTTTTAAACAAATATTTATGTATGAAGAGGGCAAAATTATATAAATATTTTTGTGTAGGCATTAAGAGTCATCTGTCAGTAATTAAAAAAAATCCCCATCCCCCTAAAAATACCCCCATCCTCTAGGGTAAGGGTACATTTCTGAAACCCATAATTTTGGATTTCTTTCAAATTAATTTTGAAAAAATAACAAAAAATAATAAATGCAAAAAAGTAATGATGAGGAATTATTCCAAATATATGTAATCGAGCATTGATTTCTGGAAAAACGAAAAATCGGAAAATTTTTTTGAGTAAGCTTTTGACACCCATAGACCCAAACTACCAGAAAAAGTATTTTTTCAAAAATTAAAAATATATCTCGTAAGGAAATGGGTAAAGAATCTTTTAAAATGTCTCAAAAGCCACTCAATTCGTTACCCTGCCGGAGTCCTTGTTAAGACATTTTACAACAAAATCCCTGGGTATTTTTAGATAAGAACTAAAAAAGGGGCGAAAAAATTCTTAAACATCCTATGGTGAATATTTTTGCAGCTCCTCCATGCAATAGAGTATTTATAGATCTTTGTAAATTAGCCACTTGCAGTTCAATATATTTATATCTTTGCTGTTGTTCTAGTTAAAGCCATTTGCAGCAGAATCCTAGCATATCCCAAAATACATTCTAATAAAGATCTCAGGCCTTAAAATTTTTACGCAACCTGAATTTTGGATGACCCTATTCATTAGAGTCCTCACTGATCCTAGCCTATCCCATCCTTAGATTTGCTTGTAGTAGGATTTAAGATTTTAAGAAAAGTGTTTTATTAAGATTTCAAGTCTTTTGGAATAGAATCGCAGTTGTTTTTCGAGTACCTCTTCAGGGTCACAATTTATGTTTTATGAAAATTTGAAATGAAAACCTTTCTAATGGAAAGAAATTTGAAATAAAACAAAGAAAAAAGGTGAAAGTTCGGCCGGGCCGAACTTTGAATATCCTCCACAAATTGGAACGAATTTGGCAATTAAAAAAAAAATAAAAAAATCCGTCAAAAATCCTGGTAAAATCTTAAAAATACCTAATGTAGCCATTATATAAGGGTCCATACACGACGTGGACCTGCATAGGTAAAATTTGTCATAAGCCATTACAATATTCAAATGCGAAACTTCAAAAAAAAAAAAAAAAAAAAAAATTGGTGAATAATGAAGCTAAAATCATCAAAATACCGAATATAGAGAGATGACATTATATGAAGGCTATACCTACCTGAAGGCTTTATACGTGGACCTGCAAGGACAATTTTCTGTCATAGGCTGTAGTATCCATTTCGAACTTCAAATACCTAATTTGATAGAATTCCGGTGAATAATGTCGTTAAAATCATCAAAATACCGAATATCGGGAGATTCCGTTAAATGGCGGCTATACGAAGACGTGGACCTGCACAGACAATTTTCTGTCATAGGCTGTAGTATTGACTTCGAACTTCAAATACCAAATTTAAAATAATTCCGGTGAATATTCTCGCTAAAATCATTAAAATACCAGATATCGGGGGGTACCGTTATATGGGGGCTATACTAAGACGTGGACCTGCACAGACAATCTTCTGTCTTCGGCTATAGTATCTATTACGAACTCCAAATACTAAATTTGAAACAATTCTGGTGAATAATGTCTCTAAAGTCATCAAAATACCGAATATCGGGAGGTACCGTTATGTGGGGGCTATACGAAGTCGTGGACCTGCACATACAATTTTCTATCATAGGCTGTAGTATCCATTTCGAACTTCAATTACCAAATTTGAAACAATTCCGATGAATATTGTCGTTAAAATCATTGAAATACAGAATATCGGGAGGTACCGTTATATGGGGGCTATCCGAAGACGTAGACCTGCACGGACAATTTTCTGTCATAAGCTGTAGTAACTATTTCGAACTTCAAATATCAAATGTAAAACAATTCCCGTGAATAATGTCGCTAAAGCATCAAAATATCGAATATCGGGAGGTACCGTTATATGGGGGCTATACGAAGACGTGGACCTACATGGCCTTTTTTCAATACCAAAAGTCCTGCAGACATAATATACATATGAGTAAAATTTTACCAACCTACCTCATTTTGTTCGGAAGCTAGAGTGATTTCCACAGACGGATAGACGGACAGATGGACCTACATCGTTAAATCGACATAGAATTTTATGCTGATACTTTGTGGGGTCTAAATTGTATGTTTCGAGGTGTTAAAAAACGGAATGACAAACTTAATATACCCTCCATACTATGGTGGAGAGTATAAAAAATAGTATTAAGGAAATTTTTTTTATTTCATATTTTCAGGGTACACGAATGCAGCCCTAGGACTCTTTTAGTAGAATTCCTCCATATCCTTTGTTCAATACTTCAAAAGTTCACTTCTTCAAAAGAATCCTTTATTGTGCCTTTGTAACGATTTCACCCAATGTCTGCTTGAATATATTCCATAAGTTTGTGAAAGTTGTAACTTTTTCTTATTTAACATTTTCTTACATGTATACGAGTCCCAGGCCACATTTTCTGTACCTCAGAGCGTATACTTGTCGTCACAACGTATACGCAACAAGGTATATTTGCATTTATAGACTTTTCTTTTACTCTTTCATTGAAAATCTTCTGGAGAAAGTTTCATGTTCCTTCCTCGTTCTGTAAATATACAATTTGTAACTTTTAATAAAATTGCAATTGAATGCATGCCACGATTAATTTCAGCTGCCTTCTTTGGGCATTGAGTCTAGTTTTTAGGTTACCTTCTTGCGTTCAAGTTGTTCTTGCATAGGCTTTTAATGAAATATGACCAAGAATACGAGAAAGTTTGTCATGGAATTGTTTCCGTTTAGCTGCTTCATCGGGGCAGTTGTTTTCTTATTTTTTTTTTCATTTTCTGTGACACATGTGCCGGAGATATATTAACGGCTTCCGTAAACAAATTGTATGTAATTGGAATTATTTTCGCTTAATGGGTCATTTAATACTTTGGCTAGTTTGTTTAATGATGGAACTTTTAAGGACATTTTCTGACTGTTTTGAGTGGTGTTTTTTAAGAAATTATAGGATTAAGCAACTGTAGAGGACATCTTCCTATGGCTAAATGTTGGTCTATTAAGAAATACTAGACACTCTTCTCAGGATGCTGATATACTAAAAGAACTCTTCCTCCGGCGAGAAGTAATGATTTTTTAGAACATCGTCTTCGGCGTGGCGTTTTCAAAGAGCCTACCCTTTGACTATTATAGAAAAACACCTGCATAGATATCTTCTTCAGACTACAGCGATGCTTCAGGATTAACCTTTTAAAATCACTTTTGCTATGTTAAAACGAGGACTTAAAATGCGTCAATTGCGTGTAATTGGAACTATTTTTATGCATGGGTCATATCATACATTGGTCACAATCCGTTTGTAACATCTTTAAATATTCGTCGTAAATTAAATTATTTGACGTAACGCGTCAAAATTCAGCAGAACAATTTGTATTGTGTCTAGGATGGTTGGTATTGAAAATAAAATATATCGGTCCACGTTCTGGTATAGCTCCCATATAACGATACCTCCCGATATTCGGTAATTTGATGATTTTTTCACGTATTTGTCTTAAAAGTGGTATTTGTAGGTCATAACGAGTTTTAGCTCCTTTGGCGAAACATTGCATGTGTAGGTCCATGATTTGGTATAGCCCCCCATATAACGGTATCTCCCTATATTCGGCATTTTAATGGTTTTTGCCACAATTCTTCTAATGTTTCCTGTACCCTAAGATGGAGGTTATTAAAAGTTTGGCCCGGCCGAACTTAACGTTTTTATACCCTACAACACTATGTGTTGGGGGTATTATAAGTTTGACTGGGCCAAAAATTATGTAACACCTCGAAATATTGTTTTCCCACATAGGAAAGTATATATGGATCTTCCTATCTCGCCGAGCTGAGTCGATCTAGCTATGTATGTCCGTCCGTCTGTCCGTCTGTCCATGTTAATTTGTAATCTCTCTACAGGTCGCAATTATGGCCCGATTCTCACGAAATTGAAAATGTAGGTGGGGTTAAGGTCAGAATATAACCCTATTTCTTTTGGAGATGATCGCATAATATTTAGGGGTCGAAATGGACCAAAAACTGAAAAAAATCCTGATTTTGCAGTTGCTCTACAGGTCGCAATTATGGACCAATCAAGGCGGAAATTAGCATGGGGCTAGAGCTTCGGGTGGGCAGAAGCCCTGGATATAAGGGGGCTTCCAACATATTGTAGTGTTGTAGGGTATCACATGGTCGGCCCAGCACGACTATAGCCTTTGCTTACTTGTTTTTACTTGTTTTTAAGTAATTTTCGAATTTTTAAGAGATCATCAGGATTTTGGATTATTTAAGGAAGTTTCGACATACAGCTAAATGCGGATTTTTTTACGAAGTATTAGAATTTTTTTTCTGCGGCAGAGCGTGAATATTTATAGAACTTTAACTAACTTTTATAGCCTTTTTGGTATATCTTCATCGAGCAATGGAGTGGAGTTTTCAAAGAAGGTTTAAGAATAGCCTCAGCCTATATCACTACCAATGATGTGGAACTTTTAAAGAGTTCTTAAGGACATATTCATCGGAATATATCGTGAACTACTCAAAGTAATTTTAAGGGCATTTTATTTTCTACTTATCTATCTTATAGACAAATAGCGGATTTTTTTTAGAGATTTTTTTTTCTTCTGTATGAGACTTGAAAGAAAACTACCATACGATATAGGGAAATTTGAGGATATCTTCTTTTGGTTACAGTGTCGACTTTTTTGAGAAATTTTAAGCACATCTTCTTCAGATTTTAAAGCGGATATTTTAATTAAATGTAAAGGATTTCTTTTTAAAGGAAATTGCAAGGACATCTTTCTCTGGATTTGGTGTGTTCTTTTTAAACAACTTTCAAGGATATCTTCCTTAGCATTTTCCGTGGAACTTTTAACATAATCCCCTTTTGGTTTAGTGCGGGGTTTTTCAGAAATTTTAAGGACATCATCTTTTTGATACTGTGGCGTCTTTTCAAAGCTGCATTGCAAACTAATTAAATAAATTTCAAGGTTACTTTCCCAGGGATAATACATGGTATTTTAAGACAACTTTTGAGGATACCACAAGGCTATTACATAGTATTAGCGTTTTTTTGAGAAAAATGTCCCCCAGGTTATTGCGTTATTATTGAGGCTATCTCATTGTTTTTTGGCTATTTATACCCTACAACACTATGTGTTGGGGGTATTATAAGTTTGATTGGGCCAAAAATTATGTAACACCACGAAATATTGGTTTCCCATATAGGAAAGTATATATGGATCTTCCTAGCTCGCCGAGCTGAGTCGATCTAGCTATGTATGTCCGTCCGTCCGTCTGTCCGTCTGTCCGTCTGTCCATGTTAATTTGTAATCACTCTACAGGTCGCAATTATGGCCCGATCCTTACGAAACTTTTGCACGAAGGTGGGGTTTGGGTCAGAATAGAACCCTATTTCTTTTTGAGATGATCGCCAAATGTTTAGGGCTTGAAATGGACCAAATACTGAAAAAATGTCGGATTTTGCAGTAGCTATACAGGTCGCAATTATAGACCAATCGACACGGAATTTCGCATGTAGCTAGAGTTTAGGACGGGGAAGAAGCCTACCAATTTGGGTGGTCATCGTATAATATTTAGCGGGTAAAATAGACCATATATTTTGTGTTGAAAAAATTCAAAAATTTTCATAAAATCGCGAATATTTTAAATCCCGGGGAAATCACAAAGCCATAACAAGGTTACTTCTGATATTTACTTGATGTTAACATCCAACAAAACGGATATATAGCAAAATATGTGCGATATATATGTTTATCAAAAAAGATATGCTTGAAAAATCTCTTATATGTCGAGAACGGCTGAACTGATTTCGACAGTTTTCATTAATTCAGAATGGCCTCTTGACAGGAAAGAAATAAGGTCTAAAAAAATCGCATAAAAATATCTCTCTAAAGATGAAAATATTGATTTTGTAAAATTTTCTCATATTTTTTCAATTTTGTCATATTTTTGGCATATTTTCATTTTGAATTAAACATTTGGTAATATTTCTACAGCTAACAAAACTAAGTAGTTAGGATATCGGGATATCATATACAGATCGCATTTATGGCTCGATTCTTACGAAATTTGGCATGGGGATAAGATGAGGGTCAGAATAGAAGCCTACTCTTTTTGGAGATGATCGCCATATATTTAGGGGTTGAAATGGACCAAAAAACTGCCAAATTGTCAGGAGGTCGTAATTATCGCCCGATCCTCAGGCACATTTGAATGGGGGTTACCGGACGTTGCAAAAGCCAAGCAGTTTTTGATGGCCATCCAAAAATATTCAATGTGTGAAGGAGTTTGCCAACTTTTGTAGACAAAATACGAAAATGTCCATTCCAGAGACTTTTTCGAGAATTCACAAATACAGGAAAGACGCACTTCTGACTATTTCGTTAACGAATATAGTCAAATGTCTGTATCTCATATAGATGCGTTTCAGTCAAAAACCAATAATAAATGTTAATCTTTTGCCACTTCTGAGAGGTTATAGGTCTTTGGGAAATATTGGTTCCAGATCTAGGAAGACCATTTAAGTGCAACATCTGTCAATAAATTGGAAATGAGCAAATTAGTTTATGTTGCTATTATTCG
The DNA here is from genome assembly GCF_030504385.1 of Musca domestica. Taxonomy (NCBI): domain Eukaryota; kingdom Metazoa; phylum Arthropoda; class Insecta; order Diptera; family Muscidae; genus Musca; species Musca domestica. The sequence goes on along the minus strand of NW_026712321.1, from coordinate 6,839,773 downwards.
AAAATTAGAGAACGAAACCTGATGGTTTTCTTTTATTATTTGTCACAATATCTTGTAGAATTCTTTCGAGTATCTCGCCTATATAAACTGTATCATTTATTATAGTGTTGTAGGGTATTCAACGGTCGGCCCCGCTCGACTGTAGCCTTTGCTTACTTGTTTAAGTATATCTTCTCCAGGCTATTGTCTGGTCTTTTTGGTAGACTTTTATTATAAACATCTTTCAATGGTAAATTTTGCAGGAAATTAGGTGTCTTTGTGGATTTAAAAATATTTTGAGGCATATTTTGAGGATATGTTTGCCAGGCTACTTCGTGGTGTTCTTAGACGCGATTGTGTGATTTTTTAGGGAAATTTGAGGGATATATTTCCGAGATTTTTGGGTTGTCATTTAAAGGGACTTTTGACGATATTGCATGTTTTTCGGGATACTTTGAGCATATCTTTCTCAGGCCATTGTGTGGTCTTCATAATAAACTTTTGAGGATATCTTCTCCAGGCTATTTGGTGGTCATTAAAGGCATCATTCGAGAATGTTTTTTTTTTTTCAAGCTATTGCGTGATATTTTTAGGTATCTTTTTTGGGATATCTTCCTTAGGCTGTTGCATGGTCTCCATAGGGAAGTTTTAATAATATTTTCCCCAGGATAGAGCGTGGTCCCTTAAAGTTTTTTGAAGGAGGAAAGATCTAGGTTTTTGGGTGGAAACTTTTGAGAATATTTTCATCATGCTATTGCGTAGTATTTTAGGTGTCTTTTGAGAGTATCTTCTCCAGACTGTTGCGTGGTCTTCTTAATAGCGTTTTGATGATATTTTCGCAGGCTATTTTGTGATTTAAGCATAAATTTCACAGAAAATTACGTTCTCTTTTAAGGAACTTTTGAGAAAATCTCTCCCTGATTTTCCGATGACTTTTTAAATTAACTTTTGAGGATATCTTTCACAAACTTTTGGATTGTCTTTTAAATAACTTTTAAGGATAGCCTAGGGATATCTTCCCCAGGATGTTTCGTGGTGTTTTTAGGTGTCTTTGCGTGGCCTCTTAAGGATATTCTTTTAATATCCTCTATCTTTTCTGAATTATTGGGTGATTTTTTAAAAGAAAGGAAATTCTGTAATATTTTCAACAGTCTATTACGCGTTTTCCAGGAAATTTAACGATATCTTTCCTAGACTATTGTGTGGTATTTATAAGAATTTTGTGAGAATATCCTCCATTAGGGTTATTTTGAGAATATTTTTACCAGACTATTTCTTGATCTGTTAAAAGAAATTTTTAGGATAACTTCTTCAGTCCATCGTGTGATCACTTTGAGGATCTCGAGAGAATAACTTATCGAGGTTTTTGTCTAGCCTTTTAAGGAGTTTTAAAAAGCATCTACCAAGTCAAATGCATGATAACTTTAAGGATCTTTAGAGGGTTTTTTGTCATGCTACTTCGTGTTCCTATTATGCATTTTTAGTAGTTTTTCCCTAGGCATAACTTTTTTCTTTAAGGAACTTTTGGTCACATCTTCACCAGATTATCGCGCAAATTTTTTTCCTAGGAGGCGTGGTCCTTGTTAGTCCCCTATTCGAGTATATCTTCTCCAGAGTACAGGGCAAAGAGACTACTGCGGACATCTTTGTCCGGTTATGCATTTTTAAACAGCCTTTAAAAGCATGCTTTTTCGAAAATTACGTGAAAAGTTGGTAATCTTAAAGAACGTTAAAAATTATCAAAAGTAAAGCTATTTATCGCAGACTAATTTTAAAGAGTTTTTAAGGAAATCTTTATATAAATTTATAGCGTATCTTCTTTAGTCTACGGTGGGGGGTTTGCAGAACATTTACCTCTGCTTGATTTCTTTAACATATTTTAAGGGCAGACTAACAAATTTATACCGAAGACTTTAAAGACATTTTACTTAGGATTTTGGATGAATTTTCCGAGGAACTTTGAAATACATCTTCTTCTGGCTATACGAGGGCTGTTTAAAACATCTTTGGAGGACAGACTTAGGATTTTGGATGAATTTTCCGAGGAACTTTGAAATACATCTTCCCTACATCTTCTTTGGAGGACAGTATACTGTGGCTTTAGCGAGAAACTTTTAAGGGTATTTCCAGGACAATTTTCTAGCCTAAACGAGGACTATTTTAAAATTTTTAAGGTCAATTTTTCTCCACAAATAGCAAGGACTTTTTAGACATATATGTGGAGTATTTCAAAAACTTTTAAGATTATTTTTCTCTTAACACATTAAGGACTTCAAATCAGCCAATATCTACTTCAATATCTGCCGCAGATTACACGGACCATTAAAATAACCTTTTAAGGAAGTATTCTCTAGAGTTCCTTCTTTTTAAAAAAACTACAAGAACATTTCTTTTATAATCCTTCTGATATCTTAGAAAAAAATTATCCAATGATTACCACACAAGGCTGAACATGTTTAACTAATATCCTTAAGATTTTATTTCAAAACCACAGCTACAACAACAAGTTTCCTAATTTTTTCCCTTTAACGCATTATGACATTGGTATGTCATAAACTCCATTACAACAAATATTTATTGAAACCTGGAAGTCCCTGTTGTTGTTGTTTTTGCACTTATTTTATTTTCATTATGGTTATCAACAGCTAAAACAATAACAACTCCAACAACTGCCAGTACCGGAGTACTTTTGATGCTGTCGTTATTGTTATCCTGATTTTGTTGTTTCTTGTCGTTGTTGTTGTTGTTAGCATTATTATTACTATTATTGTTGTTGACATTGTTATGGTTAACTTCATTTAAGGTTTTTCGGTTTGCCTAATAACCCCGTTTTGCCACTAAATTCCTTTCCTCTCTCCCCACACCTCTCTCTCCCTCACTTCATTTTTCTCTCCGCCCAATTGTTGATGTCAGTTGTGGCCAAAATTTTGTTTTGATGCGAAACAAAGAGTTCTGGGGTCCTCAGCCATGTTTGGTAGGTAAATTTTCCATTTCTCCATTTTTGTTGGTAGTTTAATTGAGTTTTATGGCACTTTCATTCACTAACAACTTATTTTGTTGTTGTCGAGTAGTAAAACAAAAATGTCAGCACTCACACACACATACATAAACATATATTTCATGCAGTGTTTTATATGTGTGGATCTATCCCAAGTAAGTCATTCTATTTAAAGGGAAGGGTGAGAGAGAGAGAGGGCGAGAGAAATTAGACAGGACGAAATGGAGTTTTTGAGTTGAATGTACAATTTTGACATCATTTCGCAAAACCAAAGGCTAACCACAAAGTTATTATAGTGAGTGGTGTTGAGGAGACAGGGATATGCAAAGGAGGGTACGTAGCAATATTTTCTGATGGTTGTTTTAGAAAAGAAATTCCTCTTGATAGTTCTAATAATTCAAATGGTTCTAGTGTAACCCAAACATTTCTTAGTCGAACATCGGAAATATAACCAAACTTTTAAGCAGGGACTTTATGATAATGCAGCGCACATTACAAGTTTGAACGGCCTAATCTTCGTCTCTCAGATTCGGGAAATATAAATTGAAACAGGAAGAAAAGCGGAAAAAGGCTGTAACTTCTTTAGTTCTGCAATATTGGAACACAAATAAGAAAAAAACACTGGCAAAATTTCAGACCATTGGAAAAGGTTAAAGACACCTAAAATGATTTTTACGACGTATTAGTTACAGATCGCATATCGTTACGCAGATTATTCGTATCTTCGAGATCCCCTTGTGTGCAAATCCTCTAAATCAAGAGGAGGTAAGACCAAAAAAAGCTGTAAAGTGTAAAAATGAATTTTCAAAGCTCTTCTATACTTGGAACAACTATCAAAGCTTTTCTAGAGATAGACGACTTTTAAATCCCCTTAAAGCTCTGCTCTTAAAGGCTCTTCTATATGTAGGAGATTTTTTAAGGCTTCAGTGCGAAAATAAGATTGTCCAAAGCTCATCGAAAGTTGTTAAAACTTGTCTTTGCAATTTTTAAAGCTATTAAACAGATATAACATTTTTTTAAAGAATTTTGGATAAAATATATCTCAACGCTTTTCTTTAGATAGAATATTATTTAAAGCTTTTCTTTATATAAAATTATTTTATACCTATACCTTTATTCTTATATTGTAGAATACCGACAAAAGCTCCACAGTGCAGAGATACATTTTCAAAGCTTTTCTACAAATAGAATAACTATCAAAACTTTTCTATGGATGGACTATTTTTTTTAAATCTCTTTCAGGGATATAAGACATTTAAAGCTCTGCTCCTAAAAGCTCTTCCATATGTAGGATATTTTTTAAAGCTTCAGTGCGCAAGTAAGGTCATCCAAAGCTTATCGACTGTTGTTAAAGCTTTTCTATTGAGTTTTTAAAACTATTTAACAGATATAACATTTTTTAAAGACTTTTTGAACGCTTTTCTTATGATAGAATATCTTTTAGAGCTTTTCATTATATAAGATAAAACAATTTAATAGGTAGAAGTCCTTTATTCTAATATTGTAGAAAAAAAGCTCCACAGTGCAAATATGATTTTTCAAAGCTCTTCTATAAAAGTTATAACTATTCAAGATTTTATATGGATTTTTTCCAGAGGTATAAGACATTTAAAGCTTTGGTCCTAAAAGTTCTTTTGTATGTAGGAGATTCTGTAAGGCTTCAGCTCATCTTCAGTTGTTAAAAATTTTCTGTGGAGTTTTTAAAGCTATTAAAAAGAAATCTCTTTTTTAAAGCTCTTAACAAATTTAAGTTTTTTCAAAGTTAATCTTAAAATTAAAGATCGTTCAATTTTTTTCTCAAATCAAATATCTCTAAAGCTCTTCTTTATATAGGCCACCTTCTTAAACTCTTTAATATATTGAAGCCCTTTTGACATTTTTATAAAGTTGTAGTAGTACAATAAGCTATTCTGTGCTTTAGAAAACCCATTAAGACTTTTCTGGATGGATGGATGGATTGCATTTTTAAAAAATCTTTTGTAGCTAAAATATATTTAAAGCTCCACGATAGATAGAAGACTTTGTTAAGCTTTTCCAATAGATTGAAAATATATTTTAAAGCTCTTCTTAGCAAGAAAAACCCTTCAAAAGTGTTCCAAAACTTTCCCATGAATAGCAGAACTTTGAAAGCTATTCCAAGATGAGCTTTTAAAGTCCTTTTTCAGAAAACAATTTCAAACACTGTTATAATCGATTTATAGACAGGAAACCATTTAAAGTTCTTCCCTAAAAAGAAGACCACATCCATACATAAAATATATTTCAAAGCCCTTCAGCTGCTTGATAGACTACAAATATGCTTTATTAATAAAATATTTTAAAAGCTCTACTATACATGTCTGACTTCAATAACGACTATCAATAAAGAACACCGTTAATAGCTCGTATATGTAAGGAAGTCACTTTAAAAGCTCTTCTGTGTATGGAAGACTATGTAAAATTTTTCTAGAAATTTATATTAATGAGAAGACAATTTGAGCTTTTTATGTAAATTCCTTTACTTTACGAATAAACTTAAAAGCTGTTATCTGGATACGACTGGAAGTCTGTTACATTCCTTCTACGAATAGATCTAGAGGGCTTCTCTGTATATACGGTTATTTAGGCTCGGTTATGCGTAGACGGCTTTTTCAAGTTCTTCTATACCTTCAAGACTTCCCAAAGATATTCTATGGATAGAAAAGTTGGTAGCACTTTGAAAGCTCTGTTAAGGTTAAAAACTATAATTTGTAAGCCCATTAAGCCAATCTAAAGGTCTCCCAGTGCTCTTTTATTTAAAAACCAATAATTTAAATTAATTTTAATGCCCTTCAGCAGTTGGATGAGCTTAAAAGATGCTTTATTATTTGAATATTTGAAAGGATCTTCGATAGATATGTGACTTTTAAATTATCTCTATATAAACTGCCGTTGAAAGTTCGTCTATGTAAAGTAGTAACTCTAAAAGCTCTTCTGTGTGTGGAAGACCCCCTAAAAATTGTGTACAAATGTATATTCATGTAAGGACAATTAGAGCTTTCTATGTAAAATCCTTTATTTTACGGATAAACTTAAAAGCTCGCATCTGGATTGAAGACTGTGAAATTTCTTTCGTGAGTAGAAGACCGTCTAGAGATCTTCTAGATATTGGATGTTATTAAAGCTCTGTTTGCATGGAGGGCTTTTTAAAGTTCATCTATGCATTGAAAACTTTCTACAGATATTCTATTGATAGAAAGCTTGGGAGTACTTTGAAAGATCTGTTTTGATTAAAAAACATAAATTTAAAACTCTTAAAGCTTTTGCTTTCAAAGATCTTTTATTCAAAGCGCATCTTTAAATAAAAGATCTATCAATGGAAGAATTTTAAAGCTCTTTTATGGTAAACAGATCTTAAAAAGCTTTTCTATGGATATACCACCTTTATAATCTCTTCTAGAACACCTGTCAATATTATTCTTCTATGAATAGACGAAATTTTGGCTTTTATCGTAAATAAATCTCAAAAAGCTTTCATATGAAGAGAATATTTTCATAAGGTCTTCTAGAACAACTTCCCATATTCTTCTGTATGTAGAAGGCTTTTGAAAATCCTTTTATGTTTACAACAACCTTTAAAGTTCTCCCCTGGTATGCAGACCTTTGAAAGCTTTTCAATGATCTTTGGTATAGATAAATAATCATTAAAAAGCTTTTAAACGGATGGTGGACTTTTGTTAGCTTCTAAAATGTGCCTTTTATCGATTTTATAGTTAAAAGATTTTTCCCAGCTTTTATGGTTGCTTGTGCCTCATATTCCCCACCCCAGGTCCTCTCCTCTGACAGACGAATGTATGTTGTGCAAAAAGCTTCAGAACAAATACTTTAGCGATGTGGTCCGCACTCATGTAACATCAAAAAAAAAAACCGCACTCTCCATTCTTCTCTGTTTTGATACAAAGAGACAGCCGTAGGAGAAAATATGATTATATTATGAGAACAATATTAGCAACAACAACAACAACAGCAGCAACAACAAACATTTTAACTAACTCCTGTTACTGCCGGAGCGAGGAACAACATAAACTTCATCTGAAAATAACCCTTGGAAAAAAAGTTCTGTAGCAGTGAATTCCGGGGCTTTAACTTTTTATTCTACAGCTGCTGTTTGGAGCCGACAAGGATATCTTGCATAAACGGGCTTCCTTCTATAAGGCCATATCCATGTATGGGTGTGGGTGTAATGTGTGTGTGTTTGTATTGTTTGCAATATTGGTCGAAACTTAATTACATCGTTGCAATAAAATGTTTAACCACAAAATGTTCCAATGTTTATATAACTAAGGTTACTACCAATGCTACTGGCTGGAGTCCTGTTCGACTCCTCCTCCCTTTTTAGTCTATATTTTGTTGCTTATTTGTTGTTGTTGCTTGTTGGGGCTTGTGTCATTTTGCCTCTGGAGTAAAACAAGTGTTTTGTTATTGCTTCTCGTTGTTGTTACATTTTTTGCTGTATCTCTTGGCAAGTTGATTTAAATGACAACATCCTTTTTTTGTACAAAATGTGTGTGTGTGTGTGTGTGTGTGTGTGTAGTGTAATCATTGGGTTATCTTTGGACATGTGTTATTTGCATTTAGATAAGAACTTGTGTACTTTCTTTTTTTTTCTGTTTAACTGGCGTTTGTAATTTTTGTTGCCTTCACTTTCGTTTGGCTAGCAAGGGATGAGATATAGATTGTAGAGAGCTGGAACTTTGGATGGAGATGCGTGCTTATGGATATTATAATTTGTTGGATAATTGTAAACTTGTTTTGGGGAGTAATGGAACTATGACATCAGGGATTTTAAACAGAAAATGTAGTTAATTGCAGTTACAATTAAAATTTTCTGTTCCTGGATGGGAGGAGGGAGAATGCAGTGGGTATCATCTATGGGGGCCATAGACAAGTTGGGCGCACCAGTTCATCTATGGGGGGCCATAGACAAGCTGGGCGCACCAGTTCATCTACGCGGGACCATATACAAGCTGTTGCGCACCAGATCATCTATGCGGGGCCATAGACAAGCTGGGCGCACCAGCTCATCTATGCGGGGGGCCATAGACAAGCTGGGCGCACCAGCTCATCTATGCGGGGGGCCATAGACAAGCTGGGCGCACCAGCTCATCTATGCGGGGGGCCATAGACAAGCTGGGCGCACCAGCTCATCTATGCGGGGGGCCATAGACAAGCTGGGCGCACCAGCGCATCTATGCGGGGGGCCATAGACAAGCTGGGCGCACCAGCGCATCTATGCGGGGGGCCATAGACAAGCTGGGCGCACCAGCGCATCTATGCGGGGGGCCATAGACAAGCTGGGCGCACCAGCTCATCTATGCGGGGGGCCATGGACAAGCTGGGCGCACCAGCTCATCTATGCGGGGGGCCATGGACAAGCTGGGCGCACCAGCTCTTCTATGCGGGGGCCATAGACAAGCTGGGCGCACCAGCTCTTCTATGCGGGGGTCATAGACAAGCTGGGCGCACCAGCTCATCTATGGGGAGGCCATAGACAAGATGGGCGCACCAGCTCATCTATGGGGAGGCCATAGTCAAGCTGGGCGCACCAGCTCATCTATGGGGAGGCCATAGAAAAGCTGGGCGCACCAGCTCATCTATGGGGAGACCATAGAAAAGATGAGCGCACCAGCTCATCTATGGGGAGGCCATAGACAAGCTGGGCGCACCAGCTCATCTATGCTAGGCCATAGACAAGCTGGGCGCACCAGCTCATCTATGCTAGGCCATAGACAAGCTGGGCGCACCAGCTCATCTATGCGGGGGGCATAGACAAGCTGGGCGCACCAGCTCATCTATGCGGGGCCATAGACAATCTGGTCGCATCAGCTCATCTATGTGGGGACATAGACAAGCTGGTCGCACCAGCTCATATATGTGGGGACATAGACAAGCTGGGCCCCCCACTCGCCTATTGATAATAGGGAAGCTGTACCCACCCGCTCGCCTACTGATAATAGGCAAGCTGTGCTCTCCCGTTCGCCTATAAAAAATGGTCCAGCTGTGGTCTTTAGCTGGCCTGTACAAATAGCCCAGAAATAGAGCTCAGCTGTGTCCACCAGCTCGCCTGTAGAGATAGAGGCCAGCTGGGCTCAGCAGCTTGCCTATAGAGACAGAGGTCTAAAGAAATAGTGGTAGACGACAGCTGGGCCCAGCAGCTCGCCTTTAGATAGATGCCAGCTGGACCCAGTATCTCGTCTATAGCTTTAGGCCAGCTGGACCTAGTCCCCAGCCTTCAGCTCGCTTATCGAAACGGACCAACTGTGGTCTTCAGTACACCTCTAGAAATAGGGCAGCTGTGGTCTTCAGCTCGCTTATCGATAGAGGGCAGCTGGGCCCAGCATCTCCCCAACTGGTCGCACCAGCTCATCTATGTGGGGACATAGACAAGCTGGGCCCCCCACTCGCCTATTGATAATAGGGAAGCTGTACCCACCCGCTCGCCTACTGATAATAGGCAAGCTGTGCTCTCCCGTTCGCCTATAAAAAATGGTCCAGCTGTGGTCTTTAGCTGGCCTGTACAAATAGCCCAGAAATAGAGCTCAGCTGTGTCCACCAGCTCGCCTGTAGAGATAGAGGCCAGCTGGGCTCAGCAGCTTGCCTATAGATACAGAGGTCTAAAGAAATAGTGGTAGACGACAGCTGGGCCCAGCAGCTCGCCTTTAGATAGATGCCAGCTGGACCCAGTATCTCGTCTATAGCTTTAGGCCAGCTGGACCTAGTCCCCAGCCTTCAGCTCGCTTATCGAAACGGACCAACTGTGGTCTTCAGTACACCTCTAGAAATAGGGCAGCTGTGGTCTTCAGCTCGCTTATCGATAGAGGGCAGCTGGGCCCAGCATCTCCCCAACTGGTCGCACCAGCTCATCTATGTGGGGACATAGACAAGCTGGGCCCCCCACTCGCCTATTGATAATAGGGAAGCTGTACCCACCCGCTCGCCTACTGATAATAGGCAAGCTGTGCTCTCCCGTTCGCCTATAAAAAATGGTCCAGCTGTGGTCTTTAGCTGGCCTGTACAAATAGCCCAGAAATAGAGCTCAGCTGTGTCCACCAGCTCGCCTGTAGAGATAGAGGCCAGCTGGGCTCAGCAGCTTGCCTATAGAGACAGAGGTCTAAAGAAATAGTGGTAGACGACAGCTGGGCCCAGCAGCTCGCCTTTAGATAGATGCCAGCTGGACCCAGTATCTCGTCTATAGCTTTAGGCCAGCTGGACCTAGTCCCCAGCCTTCAGCTCGCTTATCGAAACGGACCAACTGTGGTCTTCAGTACACCTCTAGAAATAGGGCAGCTGTGGTCTTCAGCTCGCTTATCGATAGAGGGCAGCTGGGCCCAGCATCTCCCCAACTGTGCTCCACAGCACGTCTAAAATAGAGGGCAGATGGGCCCAGCAGTTCTCCTATAGATAGAGGCCAGCTAGACCCAGTATCTCCCCACCTGTGCTCCCTAGCACGTCTAAAATAGAGGGCAGATGGCCCCGGAGTTCGCCTATAGATAGAGGCCAGCTGGACCCAGTATCTCGTCAGCTCCCCACCTGCGCTCCCCAACTCGTCTAAAAATAGAGGGCAGATGGCCCCAGCAGTTCGCCTATAGATAGAGGTCAGCTGGTCCCAGCAGCTGAAATATAGATAGAGGCCTATAGAGGCTCCTTGTCCCCTTCAGCTCTCTTGTAGACACAGCCCGGCTCCAGCTTCTCTCTAGAGAAACTCAAGCTCACCAGTTCGTTCTTAATAGCTCTCCAACCCATCCGTGTTAATTACCTGGCAATCTTCTATTCTAAGTGGAATCCATGGCCCTCCAGCTGATCTCTCATCTATGAGAGCTATAGACAAGCTGGGCCCTCCCATTCACCTACAGATAATAGTCAAGCTGTGCCCTCCCGCTCGCCTATAAAATGGGCCAACTGTGGTCTTCAGCTGGACTGTACAAATAGGCCAGAAATAGAGGCCAGCTAGGCACACTTGTAGAGATAGAGGTCTGCTGGGCCTAAAGAAATAGTGGTAGGCGACAGCTGGGCCCAGCAGCTTGCCTATAGATAGTGGCTAGCTGGATGAAGTATCTCGCCTATAGATTGAGGCCAACTGGACCTAGTCCCCAGCTTATAGATATAGGTCGGCTGAGGTCTTCAGCTCTCTTATCGAAATAGGCCAGCTGTGGTCTTCAGCTCGCCACCTGGGCTCCCAAGTTCGTCTAAAAATAGAGTGCAGATGGGCCCCGCAGTTCGCCTATAGATAGAGGCCAGCTGGTCCCAGCAGCTTGAATATAGATAGAGGCCTGTAGAGACTCCTTGGTCCCTTTAGCTCTCTTGTAGACACAGTCCGGCTCCAGCTTCTCTCTAGAGAAAATACCTGGCACTCTTCTAGTCTAAGAGGACTCCATGGCCCTACAGATGATCTCCAAAAACTCTTTGGTATCTTTTGGTTTAAAAATAGATCCTTGGCTATTCAACTTGTCTATTAAGGTGCAGATGGGCCCAGCAGTTCGCCTGTAGATAGAGGCCAGCTGGTCCCAGCAGCTCGAATATATATAGATGCCTATAGAGGCTCCTTGGCCCCTTCAGCTCTCCTGTAGACACAACCCGGCTCCAGCTTCTCTCTAGATAAACTCAAGCTCACCAGTTCATTCTTAATGGCTCTCCAACCCATCCATGTTAATTACCTGGCACTCTTCTAGTCTAAATGGAATCCATGGGCCTACAGCTGATCTCTAAAGACTCTTTGCACTTTTTTGTTTTAAAAATAGATCCTTGGCCCTCCAGGTTGTCTATTAATGTTCTTTAGTTTTCCAACTTGCCTGTAGAGACTTCGGACCCACCCGTTTTTGGCTCGTCCATTAAAAGCCCTGTTGTGTCCTCTAAAAGCTGCCTTACCACTGTGACTCTGCACGTATCATTTTCCATTTATTTATTTCTTTTTTTTTAATCCCATTTGAACCACTTTCCATCTCCTGCTCACTCTGCTATTGTCTGCTGGACAAGAAAAAAAAAAACATCGAACTAATTTTTAATGCCAGTGGAGAACAGCAAAAAACAAGCTAACTAACTTTATACAACACAATAGTGCCTTCACCTTCGTTGCCGGGCCAAAAGCAAGACAAAACTTTGGCTAGCTGGCATTCAAACTAAATTCATTAAAATTTCAAATCACGTTTGGAAAAAAATCGAATCCATTTCATTATCGTTTTCAGACGTTTTATGGCAATCATAAAATGAAAACACAACAACAGCAGAAGTTGGGAAGTTGTTGGAATAGAAATCACAATAGCATGCACACACACAGTCACACACACACACACTAGTACATCACCTGCAATAAATCCCTGCCCAAGAAATATCAACAACAGCTCTACTTCCATTTAATGTTAACAACTACTGGCAACATCGACACCTTCACCACTACCATCTCCTGTATCACCACCACCACCACATCAACATTAGCCACAGACGTGCAAATCTACATTTAATAGTTATTTATGACTTTGCCAAAGGTAAAGTTTATTGTATTTTGCCAATATTTATTGCACTTTTGTACCCCGGCTAAAGTTGTTCAGCCCGAGCGTAACAATACGAATGTTGCTCCCCAGTCCGGGTGTTGTTTTTCCAACTCAACTCATACTTGGCTTAGCAGCGACCATAAACTTTTTCCCATTTCCTTTTCCACTAAACTAGCTGCTGCTGCTGCTCCACTAACTTTCCTTTTATGACTGTAACGGAAATCCCATACTCTATTGTGTGATGGTGTTGGCATGGCTAATATTTGCCGATGTGTGTGTGTTCGTGTGTCTTTTGCAAATCTATGAATTGTTGTTGTATATATGGAGAGCTCATGTGTTGTGTTTTATTAAGTTGAACACATGTTCGGCTTCTGACCGACGACAACGGATTTGTACGAAACAAAAAGCAAAACTTTGCTCGTTTAGCAAAAATTACAAATGACTGCTGAAATCAAAGGTTAAATAGAAATTCATTAATTTCTGGGAATAGGTAAAAAAAATTCTAATTAATTTTTGTGAGTTGGAGAATGTGGAATTTTTGCCAAGGATATGTGTGGTAACCCTTTAACGTTTTGCCAATGAAATCTAAGTTAAAACTAATATGTCCAAGATTTTGGAGATTGGAATAATATATTAAGGTTTCTGTAAAGATATTCTGCCTCAACTTAGAAATGAGAATTTTTCCTTTAGCTCACAAATGAGCATTGTCTAAACAAGATCATAATGATGCTTGAAATGTGGTTTCCTGCCAGGAAGCGGATGGAAAATACTTTTAATAAAAATTGGCCATTTTGATTTTTTATTTTTTTTTTATTTTTGGAAGTAGAACTATAAGATTTTTTTTACAAAATCCAAAATAATTTTTCCCTAAAAAATAATTTTTATACCCTCCACCTTGGAGAGGAGGGTATATTAACCTTGTCATTCCGTTTGTAACATCCTTAAATATTCGTCGTAGACCCAATAAAGTATATATATTCATAATCAGCATAAAATTCTAAGTCGATTTAACGATGTCCATCTGTCCGTCTGTCTGTCTGTCTGTCTGTCTGTTGAAATCACGATACAGCCCACATTATTTGACGTAGAGCGCCAAAATTTAGCAGAGCAATTGGTATTGTGTCTAGGATGGTTGGTATTGAAAATAAGATATATCGGTCCACGTTCTGGTATAGTCCCCATATAACGGTACCTCCCGATATTCGGTATTTTGATGATTTATGCCACATTATTTAACGGATTTGTCTGAAAATTGGTATTTGTAGGTCATAACGGGTCCCTGTGTGTGTGGCAAAACATAGCATGTATAGGTCCACGTTTTGGTATAGCCTTCATATAATGGTACCTCCCGATATTCGATATTTTGATTATTTTTGCCACAGTTTTTAACGGATTTGTCTAAAAATTGGTATTTGTTGGTCATAATGAGTTCCAGCTCCGGTGGCGAAACATTGCATGTATGGGTCCATGATTTGGTATAGCCCCCATATAACGGTACCTCCCGATATTCGGTATTTTGATGGTTTTTGCAACATTTTTTCACTGATTTGTGTAAAAATTGGTATTTGTGAGTCATAATGGGTCCTAGTTCGTGTGGCGAAACATTGTATGTATAGGTCCACGTTTTGGTATAGTCCCCATATAAAGGTAGCTCCCAATATTCGGTATTTTGATGATTTTTGACTGATTTTTTCACGAATTTCACTGAAAATTTGGTAGTTGTAGATCATAATGGGTCCCAGTTCGTGTGGCGAGTCATTGTAATTATAGGTCCATCTTTTGGTATAGCCCCCATATAACGGTACCTCCCGATATTCGGTAATTTGATGATTTTTGCCCCTTTTTTTTCACGTATTTGTCTGAAAATTGGTATTTGTAGGTCATAATGGGTTCTAGCTCCGTTGGCGAAACCTTGCATGTGTAGGTCCACGATTTGGTAGAGCCCACATATAACGGTACCTCCCGATATTCGGCATTTTAATGGTTTTTGCCACATTTCTTCTAATGTTTCTTTTACCCTAAAGTGGAGGGTATTAAAAGTTTGGCCCGGCCGAACTTAATGTTTTTTTACTTGTTAAATTTCATGATTATGTCACTAATTTTTAACTAGGAGGTATATTACAAAATCAGTCAATACAAGCCTTTTCAAAATATTTCGGAAAATATAAAGTCCCAAATAAACATTTGTGTACCTTCCCCAATAAGTTCTTAGATGGGCCAGGTCGGTCTACGTTCATGTATAGCCCCCATATAAAGGTACCTCCCAATAGTCGATATTTAATTGATTTCGGCGACATTTTTTTCCGGAAGTGTTTGAAATTTTGTGTTTGATGTTCGTAATGGGTAGTAGATCCAGATCCACGTCTTCGTATCGCCCCATATAACGATGCCTCGCGGTATTCGGCATTTAAAAGATATTAGCGACATTATTCAAGGGAATTGTTTCAAATTTCATATTTGAAGTTCGGAATCCAGTACTACAGCCTGTGACCAAAAATTGTTTATGGAGGATCACCTCTTCTTATAGCCCATATATAACGGTTTTCAATTGTGCGATATTTTTTGATGTTTTTTTATACCCTCCACCATAGTATAAAGGATATATTAAGTTTGTCATTCCGTTTGTAAAACCTCGAAATACACATTTTAGACCCCATAAAGTATATATATTTGTGGTCAGCAAAAAATTCTATGTCGATTTTTCAATGTCCGTCCGTCTGTCCGTCGGTGGAAATCACTCTAGCTTCCGAACGAAATGAAGTCGGTTGATAACATTTTACTCAAATGTGTAGTATGTCTGCAGGACTTTTGGTCTTCGTATAGCCTCTATATAACGGTACCTCACGATATTCGGTATTTTGATTACTTTAGCGACATTTTTTACCGGAATTGTTTCAAATTTGGTATTTGAAGTTCGTAATAGATACTACAGCATAAAAAAGAAAACGAGCCATGTAGGTCCACGTTACGTATAACCTCCATATAATGGTACCTTCCGATATTGAATATTTTGATGATTTTAGAGACCTTATTTACCGGAATTATTTCAAATTTAGTATTTGAAGTTTGTAATGAATACTACAGCCTATGACAGGCAATTGTCTGTGCAGGTCGACGTCTTCGTATAGCCCCCATATATCGGTAGCCCCGATATTCGGTATTTTGATGATTTTAGCGACATCATTTACCCGAACTAAATTTAGAATTTGAATTTCGTAGTGAATACTTCAGAATGTGACGGAAAATTGTCTGTGCAGGTCCACGTCTTCGAATAGCTATCATATAACGGTACCCCCGATATTCTGTGTTTTAATGATTTTAGCGACATTATTTACCAGAATTGTTTCAAATTTCGCATTTGAAGTTCGTAATGAATTCTACAGCCTATCACAGAAAATTGTATGTGCTACACAACGGGGGTTCCGATATTCGGCATTTCGATGGTGGAGGGTGGGAACTTAAAACTTTTTTACTTGTTTTATTTCGAAATTTTTTGAGTTCCTTCCAAATGGTGGAGGTATTAAAAGTTCGGCACAACCGAACTTAGCTGCTTTTCTACTTGTTTAAAATCTATAATTTTATCACCAATAAGTCATTTTGACAAAGTTATCTTACAAATGTCAAAAAAATCTCCGATTTTTGTTCAGGGGATCCTTGATATCATCAGAAGTATTAAAACATATGGTGCCTCAAGACATTTTCATAATAGATCCACAATATTTGTAGATTTTATATCGCCCGTGGAGAGTAGCTGAACCTTGAACTCGTCTATTAAGAGCCTTTTAGCCCATTTATGGATGGCTTTGGAGACTTGCTGGCCCTTCAGGGCGCTTATAACGATTTGCTGGGAATCTTCTTTCGCCTAGCTAGCCTATGGAGACTCTTTGGACCCTTATCTTTTCAATGTTTTTCAGTCTGTCCTACTACAGTCGTGGCCTTTATATCGTCTGTGGAGACTAGGTGAACCTTTAACTCATCTACGAAGAGATATATTGGCCTCCCAGCCCATCGTTGGCCCTCAGTTCGCATAATGGCATTCAATGTCTGATTACTTTATCAACAGAGTGTCGCTGGCTCTTTAAGACCCATTTGCCCTTATTTTTTTTTAAGAATTTAGCTCTTTTACAGGGAGACAGTCTCCTTTTAGACCCCATAGCTCTTTAGACCTTCATGTCCTTTACAGAGACTCACTGGCACTTCAGCTCGTTTATAGAGACTTTCTGAGTCCTTTGCAATTAAGAAAAGTTTCTCGATTATTTTAGAAATTTTATCATCTAAATGTTGCGACTCAAGTATTCTAAAGGTTGACATCCCAAAATCTCATTACCTATAAATTTGTCTTAAAACTCATCTAAACATATGTACATTGTTACGTATACACAACGACAACAAGTATTCGCACTGAAGAACTTTGTTTAACCACATTGCTGCTTCTCTTTCTCTTTCTCTCTATCTCTCTCTCTCTCGTTCTCTGAAAATATATTAGTTACATGTAAATAATTTTAAATTAAATTTTCATTCAGTCATTGAACGAATGTCCTTGTCTTCAGCAATTTGCTTGAATGGCATGAACTTTAAGCATTTCATTTCAAATTCCGAGAACTATAATGTAAGTTAATATTTCCCTGACGCCTTTTGCCTTGAATTTAAAAATGTGTTAATGCGTGACTGGAAGCAGTTATAATCAGTCGCAAACATTATAATTATCTTATAATTAAAGGCATTACGACAGAATAACATTTAACGGATTTCCACACAAAGGCAAGGAATTAAAGAAAATTATATGTACGTGTATGTAAAAATTCCGGGAACGCCCATCAGCAATGATGGTAAAAATTTAAAGCTCATTTCATAATGTGTGTCATTAGAATAGAGTTTGGTTTAAATTGCTATTATGTAATGATTTGTAATTTGGAAATTATTAAACACTTGTGTTCAAATGTTAGAGATTGGAAGGATAATGATTGCAAATGGATTTGTTTAATTAAGGATACACCCACATGTATTTCCCTTTATACTTCCACAATGACTCCCTCTCCTTTCCATCTTCCCAGACACACCACATTTTTATACCCTACAACACTATGTGTTGGGGGTATTATAAGTTTGATTGGGCCAAAAATTATGTAACACCACGAAATATTGGTTTCCCATATAGGAAAGTATATATGGATCTTCCTAGCTCGCCGAGCTGAGTCGATCTAGCTATGTATGTCCGTCCGTCCGTCTGTCCATCTGTCCATGTTAATTTGTAATCACGCTACAGGTCGCAATTATGGCCCGATCCTTACGAAATTTTGCACGAAGGTGGGGTTTGGGTCACAATAGAACCCTATTGCTTTTGGAGATGATCGCCAAATGTTTAGGGGTTGAAATGGACCAAATACTGAAAAAATGTCGGATTTTGCAGTAGCTATACAGGTTGCAATTATAGACCAATCGACGCGGAATTTCGCATGTAGCTAGAGTTAGGGCAGGGAAAAAGCCTACCAATTCGGGTGGTCATCGGATAATATTTAGCGGGTAAAATAGACCATATCTTTTTTGTTGAAAAAAATCAAAATTTTTCGTTAAACCGCGAATATTTTAAATCCCGGCGAAATCACGAAGCCATGACAAGGTTACTTCTGATCTTTACATTGATGTTAACATCCAACAAATCGGATATATAGCAAGATATGTGCGATCTATATGTCTATCAAAGAAGATATGCTTGAAAGATCTATTATATGTCGAGAACGGCTGAACTGATTTCGACAGTTCTCATTAATTCAGAATGGCCTTTTGGCAGGAAAAAAAAAATCGTTAAAAAATCGCAAAAAAATATCTCTCTGAAGATGAAAATATTGATTTTGCAAAATTTTCTCATATTTTTTCAATTTTGTCATATTTTTGCCATATTTTCATTTTGAATTAAACATTTGGTAATATTTCTACAGCTAACAAAACTAAGTAGTTGTGATATCAGCAAGTCATATACAGATCGCATTTATGGCCCGATCCTTACGAAATTTTGCATGGGGATAAGACGAGGGTCAGAATAGAAGCCTACTCTTTTTGGAGATGATCGCCATATATTTAGGGGTTGAAATGAACCAAAAACTGCAAAATTGTCAGCAGGTCGTAATTATCGGCCGGTCCTCACGCACATTTGAATGGGGGTTACCGGACATTGCAAAAGCCAAGCAGTTTTGGATGGCCATCCAAAAATATTCAATGTGTGAAGGAGTTTGCCAACTTTTGTAGACAAAATACGAAAATGTCCATTCCAGTGACTTTTCGGAGAATTCACAAATACCGGAAAGACGGACTTGTGGCATTATTTCGAGTATCTCGCCTATATAAACTGTATCGTTTATTATAGTGTTGTAGGGTATTCAACGGTCGTCCCCGCTCGACTGTAGCCTTTGCTTACTTGTTTGTCTATGACTCCAATATTTTTGATGGTATTCCAAACTACAACAATCTGTTTCCCATCTCTTTTAATTTGGGAAATTTTCTACGCCGTTTAGCATATAATTTTCATTTCACATCTTGGCAGAACATCAAAAAGACGGAGGAGGGTATTATTATGAAAATATTAATTTTAAGTGGCCATAAGATCAAAAAATGAAAAAAATGAGAAAAAAAAACCAAGGAAGAAACATCTTTAGCCAATGGTTAATTGTAATTAAAAAAGGATTAGTGTGGGGAGGAAACCGAAGGGTACATATAATTGCAAACAAAATATAACCGGAAACGCATAAGGAAGCAAATGCTAATAATGCTGTTTTTCTGAAGTTTTCTTAAAAGGAAATCGCTCCTTTCTTTAAAAAAAAATATGAAAATTTTTTGCTTTTTTATTTACATTTTATACTTTAACTAAGTTCTGGCTTCTTTATTGCTGTATGCATAATTAACTAAAATCTATGTTCCGCCGTTAAAGAAAACTATTGTACGATTTGAACTTAAGCTCCGCTCTCTATAGATTAGCTGAAGGAAGACTCCAGCCTCTAGGGATGAGATTTTGGGCTTGAAAGTCTCAAAGGAATCGGGAGACTATCCCCAGGGGACACGAAAGACCAGCGAGTCTGTACATAGATAACAAACTAGGTGAAGGATGTGTAATCCTCCAAAAATCTCAACCTTACTGTATAGAAGAACTGGAGGACAAACTGGCGGCCAATGATATGTTTATTCAACAAGCTTCCAAGGATGTATTGGAAATCCAAATAGTCTCCACAGAAGAGATGGTACATCAAATTTTCTCTATAAAATTGCTGGACGGCCAGCGAGTTGGTGGGCCAGTTAGTATCCATATACGAGCTGGAGGGCCAGCTACTCGCCATAGAGGAGTTGGTGGGCCAATGAGTCTCCATAGACGAGCTGGGGCCTGCTAGTCTCCATAGACTAGTTGGAGGTACAACTATTCTCCATAGAGAAGCTGGATGGCCATAGACGACCTGCAAGGCCAGCTAGTCTCTATAGACGAGCTGAAAGGTCAGCTAGTCTCCATAGAGGAGCTGGATTGCCATAGACGACCTGCAAGGCCAACTATTCTCCATAGACGAGCTGGACGGTCAACTAGTCTCCATAAACGAGCTGAAGGGCCAACCAGATTGCCTCCAAAGAAGAGCTGACGGGACAGCTAGTCTCAATAGACGACCTGAAAGGCCAACCAGTCTCAATAGACAACCTGAAAGCCCAGCTAATCTCCATAGACGAGCTGAAGGACTAGTTAGTCTCCAAAGAAAAACTTTAGGGTCAGCTAGCCTACATCTAGTCTCCATAGATGAGCTGGAGGACCACTTAGTCTACAAAGACGAGCTAGAAGGTCAGCTAGTCTCCATAGACGAGCTGAAAGGTCAGCTAGTCTCCATAAACCAGCTGAAGGGCCAGTTAGTCTCCAAAGACGAGATGAAGTCCAGTTAGCCTCCAAAGAAGAGCTGACGGGACAGCTAGTCTCAATAGACGACCTGAAAGGCCAACCAGTCTCAATAGACAAACTGAAAGGCCAGCTAATCTCCATAGACGAGCTGAAGGGCCAGTTAGTCTCCAAAGACGAGCTAGAGGGTCATCTAGTCTCCAAAGATTAGCTGGAGGGTCATCTAGTCTCCAAAGATTAGCTGGAGGGTCATCTAGTCTCCAAAGATTAGCTGGAGGGTCATCTAGTCTCCAAAGACTAGATGGAGGTCCAACGAGCATTTTCAATAGACGAACTAAAAGGTTAGTCAGTATATACAGAAAAACCGAATGGCCAAACAAACCCACTATATAGGCGAGTTTGAAGGCCAGCGAGTCTCAGGAGAGCTGGCGACCTAGCGAGTCTTAATGGACGAGAAGAGAGATAACCTTATATCTATGTAGAGATAGGAGTCTTCAAGGACATGCATGAAGATCAGGGAGCATCCAAAACCCTGCCGGTGGGCCAGGAAGCTTCCCCAAATAAGGGTGCGAGCCTGGGAATCTGTACAAACCAGATGAGGGCCTGTGAGCTATTTACGAGGATGTGGTGGGCCAGAGAGCCCGCACAAACGATGTGGTGAGCCTGGTAGCCACCTAGAATGAACTCTTGGCTTAGGCCTCCACAAACAAGGTAGTTGGACTGCTAGCTCCCATAAATTAATTTTTGGTTTAGGGCAACCATATAGAAGATCTAAAAAATAAGATAGTCTCTGTAGAGGAGCTGGTAGCCTAGTCTCCTCAAACCTATTGGTAGGCCAGGGAACCTGCACAGACCACCTGGAAGACCAGGGGTTAATTGCGGGACAGGGATCCTCTACAAACGATGTTTCGGGCTTGGTAGCCCTATAGATGAGCCTCTAGTCCCGGGCGACTATATTCCTTGTAGATGAGCTGGTGGGCTACGAGACTTCACAAACCTCCTGGTGGGCCAGGGAGCCTGCACAGACAAAGTGACAGACTAGGACCACCACAGATGAGGTGGTGAGGCAAGTAACCCCTCTTGATGAGCTTTCGAGCGAGGGTGTCTTTATAAATGATCTGAAAAATAAGGTAGTCTCTTAAAACGAGCTGGCAGCCAGTTGGGTTAGGGTGACTATGTGGAAGATCTGAAAAATTAAGCAGTCTCTAGGCAAGAGAGATTTTTATAGTCGGATTGGCGGAACAAGTCTATAGACGAATTGAAGAATTGAGAGTCCGTATGAATAAGCTGGAATCCGGAAGTCCCTAGAAATGATTTTATAGCCCTGGGTCGATATACATCGACATGCTGATGGACAGGGAGTTTGCACTCTAGTAAAAGATCTAAATAATAAGAGCTCTATAGAGGAGCTGGTAGCCTAGCAGTCTCCACAAACCTATTGGTAGGCCAGGGAACCTCCACAGACGACCTGGCAGACCAGGGGTTAGTTGCGGGGCAGGGATCCTCTACAAACGATGTTTCGGGCATGGTAGCACTATAGATGAGCCCTTAGTCCCGGGCGACTTTATTCTTTGTAGATGAGCTGGTGGGCTAGCAGACTCCACAAACCTTCTGGTGGGCCAGGGAGCCTGCACAGACAACGTGGCAGACTAGGAGCTTCATAGATGAGGCAAGTAACCCCACTTGATGAGGTATTGAGCGAGGGTGTCTATATTAGAGATCTGAAAAATTAGGTAGTCTCTTAAGACGAGCTGGCAGCCTATAGATTTTCTATAGCCAGTTGGGTCATGGTGACTATATGGAAGATCTGAAAAATTAAGCAGTCTCTAGGCAAGAGAGATTTTTTATAGTCGGATTGGCGAAACAACTCTATAGTCGAACTGGTAATTGAGAGTCCGTATAAAAAAGCTGGAATCCGGAAGTCCCTAGATATGATTGCCTCCCGATAGGGTGGAGCGTTAAATAGAAATTTTTAGGTCCCTTATTGTGCTGCCTTCAGATTTTTGGTATTTTGAGGCTTTCTGACATAATTTTCAACTGAATCAGTTTGAATTTGAATATTTGAATATTTATTTAAGTAAGTTGCAAAATTGTGTGTTTTGAAGGTCCTTGCTGCACTTTTCAGTTCCAGTCCATATCCTCCTTTCCGTGGCGGAGGTTAAAAAGCCCAACCAATTCCTAGTAGATATTGCGAAAGTGGGTGCTTTGAAGATACCTGCTGCACTTGAAGTGACTCCAAAATTCTGATAGTTTTGGAATTCAGCCTAATATAACGCTAGACCCTAGATATTTGTACGATGAAAGGCCTTGCCACACTTTTCTTCTGATTTGTCTGCAATTTGTAGTTAATGCTTCGTAATGTGTGGTGAAGAAATTCAGTATTTTAACGGATTACTCTAATCGTTTCTCTTAAGGTCTCTCAAAATTTTGGATATTTTAACACTGCCGATTTGTCTATAAATGTGGTTCTCCTTGATGGAAAGCATGGACAATTGAAAAAAATCGAACTAAAATCTTTTCCCACTTTCGCATTTAATTCGGTTACCATTTTTTTAAATCAAAATTCTTTCCTTTTAAAAACATCTTGCACGAAATAAATTCGCACAGTAACATAAAATTGACAGATGCAAAGCTGTGGCAAACGGAAGTCGTAAACACACGCGCCAATGCCAAAACAAGTGTTGAAATAAAGCGGAAACGCAAGCAGATAACCAAAAACAAACTCATATCCATCTAACAAATAATCTAGACAAAGAATAGAAACATCGAAAACAAGGTATAGGAGGAGAAACTCCTAAAATAGGGTAATGGCGGGAAAAAACTTACAACTTGCAAATGCAAAAAGAAAACATCATAAACAAATACATACGTACTTTGAAATATTCCGCTCCAACTCACACACACACACACACTCGATACAAATGCGAAGTGGAGTCACATATTATCATTTGTTATAGAAGATATCAACATCAGGCATCATTCACTCAGTCAGTCAGTCAGTGTCTCTCACACTCCGTCACTCTCGCACTCCGGCACTCGCGCCAACGACAAAGCATTGAAACGCGCAATCAAGTGGAAATATTTCAATTTACAAATACAGATGTTTTGACGAATCACTACTGCTGTAACTGCTGTTGTTGATATTCGAGTTGTTGTTGTAACGGCAAGAAGGATATGCATACAAATGCCAAGACTAGGGTAGACATTTACATACTAAGAGCCCAGCTGTATATCGTCTTCAATGATTGAAGGATAGATACATGAAATGGCATTGTAAAAACACGAGAGGAAGGAACTTAGTGTGAAGAGATACCCTACAGGAACAAAGGCTGGAAGAGACGATTTGAAAGAAATATGATATATTTTGGACATCAAGAGGTTTATTGCAAATTAAAGAGAAAAATAAGTTTTAGGGGAACGAGAAGTAACTACAAATTTAAATAAAAAAAAAAACAATTAAAAAAGCTGTAAGTTCGGCAAATCGGATGAGCAATATATATGGGAGCTATAGTTATATCTGAACCGATCTTCACCAAATTTGGCATACTACCTTCTAGACTAAATTCGGTCGTATGTGCCAAATTCCATCCCATTTGGGTAAATATTAGACGTTTGGTGCACAATAAAAGGTAAATCGGACGAAATTATCTATTGGAGCTATATCCAAATCTGAACCGATCTCGAAAAAATTTAGCAAAGGTATTTCTGAGCTGTATTTGATATATTTCCCAAAATGTTGTTGTTACAGAGTGCATATTACGGCTGCGGAGGACAAAAATAACAAATTGGATGAACAATATATGTGGGAGCTATAGCTATATCTGAACCGATTTCGATCAAATTTGGAATACATTTTTTCAGGGCTAATTTGGATGTATGTGCATACTGTACGGGCTGATATTACACGTTTGGTGGCCAATCAAAGGCAAATCGGACGAAGATATATATGGGAGCTATATCTAAATTGTTACCGATTATCTCCAATTTAAATAGGGTTCGTCCTTGGGCCAAACAGATGTTATTTGGAAAATTTCATCTCAATCGGATAATAAATACGAAATGCATTTTGTTCACAAGAATACATGGACAGACGGACGGGCGGACGGACAGACGGACAGACGGAGTGACATGTATAAATCAACTCAGAAAATGATTCTATGGAGATCCTCAAAAGTAACTATTGGTCTATCTCACTTCCTTCTCCATGTTACAAACAAATGTACAAAGACATAATATCCTTACCACCATGTGGTGTAGGGTATAAATATCAACATTGATTGGTCTCTGGGTCCTTGAAAATACTCTTTAAAAATCAAGGTTTATTGGTCTGGGGTCCTTAAAAAATTATTTTTAAAAATCCAGATTAATTGGCCTGTGGGTCCTTGAAATAAAAAAAATCACGGTTATTGGTCTGTGGGTCCTACAAAAGATATTCTTTTAAAATCCACTTTTATTGGTCTGGGGTCCTTAAAAAATTATTTTTAAAAATCCAGATTATTTGGCCTGTGGGTCCTTGCAATAAAAAAAAATCACGATTATTGGTCTGAGGGTCCTTGAAAAAATATTCTTTTAAAATCCACGTTTATTGTTCCTTTGGTTCTTGAAATATATTCTTTAAAAATCCACGTTTATTAGCCTGAGGGTCCTTGAAAAATATTCTTTAAAAATCCACGTTCATTGGTCCTTCAGATCCTTGAAAAATGTTCTTTAAAAATCCACGTTTATTGGTCCTTGAGGTCCTTGAAAAAATATTCTTTAAAAATCCACGTTTATTGCTCCTTCAAATCCTTGCAAAAATATTCTTTAAAAATTCACGTTTATTGCTCCTTCAAATCCTTGCAAAAATATTCTTTAAAAATCCACGTTTATTGCTCCTTCAAATCCTTGCAAAAATATTCTTTAAAAATCCACGTTTATTGCTCCTTCAAATCCTTGCAAAAATATTCTTTAAAAATTCACGTTTATTGCTCCTTCAAATCCTTGCAAAAATATTCTTTAAAAATCCACGTTTATTGCTCCTTCAAATCTTTAAAAATCCACGTTTATTGTTCCTTTGGTCCTTGAGAAATATTCTTTAAAAATCCACGTTTATTGTTCCTTTGGTCCTCTAGAAATATTCTTTAAAAATCCACGTTTATTGATCCTTTGGTCCTTGAGAAATATTCTTTAAAAATCCACGTTTATTGTTCCTTTGGTCCTTGAGAAATATTCTTTAAAAATCCACGTTTATTGTTCCTTTGGTCCTTGAGAAATATTTTTTGAAAATCCACGTTTATTGTTCCTTTGGTCCTTGAAAAATATTCTTTAAAAATCCACGATTATTGTTCCTTTGGTTCTTGAAAAATATTCTTTAAAAATCCACGTTTATTGCTCCTTCAAATCCTTGCAAAAATATTCTTTAAAAATCCACGTTTATTGTTCCTTTGGTCTTTGAAAAATATTCTTTAAAAATCCACGTGTATTGTTCCTTTGGTCTTTGAAAAATATTCTTTAAAAATCCACGTTTATTGTTCCTTTGGTCTTTGAAAAATATTCTTTAAAAATCCACGTGTATTGTTCCTTTGGTCTTTGAAAAATATTCTTTAAAAATCCACGTTTATTGCTCCTTGAAATCCTTGCAAAAATATTCTTTAAAAATCCACGTTTATTGCTTCTTCAAATCCTTGCAAAAATATTCTTTAAAAATCCACGTTTATTGCTTCTTCAAATCCTTGCAAAAATATTCTTTAAAAATCCACGTTTATTGCTCCTTCAAATCCTTGCAAAAATATTCTTTAAAAATCCACGTTTATTGCTCCTTCAAATCCTTGCAAAAATATTCTTTAAAAATCCACGTTTATTGCTCCTTCAAATCCTTGCAAAAATATTCTTTAAAAATTCACGTTTATTGCTCCTTCAAATCCTTGCAAAAATATTCTTTAAAAATCCACGTTTATTGCTCCTTCAAATCTTTAAAAATCCACGTGTATTGTTCCTTGGTCCTTGAAAAATATTCTTTAAAAATCCACGTTTATTGCTCCTTCAAATCTTTAAAAATCCACGTGTATTGTTCCTTTGGTCCTTGAAAAATATTCTTTAAAAATCCACGTCTATTGCTCATTTGGTCCTTGAAAAAATATTCTTTAAAAATCCACGTTTATTGGTTTGTGGGTCCTTGATAAAATATTCTTTAAAAAATCCACGTTTATTGGTTTGTGGGTCCTTGAAAAAATATTCTTTAAAAATCCACGTTTATTTGTCCTTTGGTCCTTGAAAAAATATTCTTTAAAAATCCACGTTTATTTGTCCTTTGGTCCTTGAAAAAATATTCTTTAAAAATCCACGTTTATTTGTCCTTTGGTCCTTGAAAATATATTCTTTAAAAATCCACGTTTATTTGTCCTTTGGTCCTTGAAAAATTATTCTTTAAAAATCCACGTTTATTTGTCCTTTGGTCCTTGAAAAAACATTCTGTAAAAATCCACGTTTATTGTTCCTTTGGTCCTTGAAAAATATTCTTTAAAAATCCACGTTTATTGTTCCTTTGGTCCTTGAAAAATATTCTTTAAAAATCCACGTTTATTGGTCTGTGGGTCCTTGTAAAAAATATTCTTTAAAAAATCCATGTTTATTGGTCTGTGGGTCCTTGTAAAAAATATTCTTTAAAAAATCCACGTTTATTGGTCTGTGGGTCCTTGAAAAAATATTCTTTAAAAAATCCACATTTATTGGTCTGTTGGTCCTCGAAAACATATTCTTTAAGAATCCACGTTTATTCGTCTGTGGGTCCTTGAGAAAATATTCTTTAAAAATCCACGTTTACTTATCCTATGGTCCTATAAAAAAAATATTCTTTGAAAATCTGCGTTTATTTATCCTTTGGTCCTTTAAAAAAAAAAATTCTTTAAAAATCCACGTTTATTTTTCTTTTGGT
Source organism: Musca domestica (assembly GCF_030504385.1). NCBI lineage: Eukaryota > Metazoa > Arthropoda > Insecta > Diptera > Muscidae > Musca > Musca domestica. Next base: position 6,812,513 of record NW_026712321.1, on the reverse strand, counting down.
CCTTGAAAAAATATTCTTTAAAAATCCACGTTTATTTATCCTTTGGTCCTTGAAAAAATATTCTTTAAAAATCCACTGTTGTTGGTCCTTCAGATCCTTGAAAAAATATTCTATAAAAATCCACGTTTGTTGGTCCTTTAGATCCTTGAAAAAATATTCTTTAAAAATCCACGTTTATTGTTCCTTTGGTCCTTGAAAAATATTCATTAAAAATCCACGTTTATTGTTCCTTTGGTCCTTGAAAAATATTCATTAAAAATCCACGTTTCTTGGTCCTTAGGTCCTTGAAAAATATTCTTTAAAAATCCAAGTTTATTGTTCCTTTGGTCCTTGAAAAATATTCTTTAAAAATCCTAGTTTAGATCCTTGAAAAAATATTTTTTAAAAATGCACGATTATTGGCGTGTGGGTTCTTGAAAAAATTCTTTAAAAATCCACGTTTAGATCCTTGAAAAAAATCTTTAAAAATCCACGTTTATTAGTCTGTCCTCGAAAAAATATTCTTCAAAAATTGACGTTTGTTGGTCCTTCAGATCCTTGAGAAAATATTATTTAAAAATCTACGTTTATTGGTCCTTCAGATCCTTGAAAAATATTCTTTAAAAATCCACGTTTAATTGTTTGTGGGTTCTCTATAAATACATTGAAATAATACATTTTTTTGGTCGTCTCGTCCTTCGACTTTTTTCTCGGTTTATCCTTGAAACTGATAGTCTCTTCTTCCAGCAGTCTATCAAGCTGGACCATTATTACGCCAGCCAATCAATAACCCTAAAATAGTGTAGTGTATCCCACAAAAGAAGTGTGTAAACGTGAAGTGGAAGTAAATGTTCATGAGTCTTCGTTTTTTTTTTTTTCTTCTGCACAAAAAGCAAACAAAACGAACACAGAAGCATAAACTGGAACACAAATATGGAGAAGTACAACAACAACTACAACAGTAAAAGCAACAAAATTTACCATGAAAACGGAAAACAAAATTTATGGCTTGTAAAACACTCCAACACTTGGAAAATGTCGAAACAAAAAAAAAAAAAAAAAAAAAAAAATAGCAACAACTGCCACTACTAAGGAAATGAAATGAAAGGAAAACAAATACCAATGCATGCATTGGAAATATCCTTGTCGGATTGTATTGCTAAACAGGAATAACAAATAGAAAAAAAGAACGAAAGAAAGTCAACAAATGAATGAAATGAAATCTAGAACAGAGAGCGAACAATAAAATACAATTCGAAAGGAAAATGAAAGCCGAATCAACTGGGAATATCATGGCGAAGAAAGAAGGCATACAAACAAATAATAAATAAAAAATTTAGTCAGAAAAACTTCCTTGGAATCATTAAATTATAAGTAGCAGAGGAATAGGGGAAAAAAGGATTCTTGTTTAAGTCCGTAAGAAGTTTGAACTTTCTAGGTTGTTTTTAAGGATTAATTAAAATTAAAAGATTGCTGTTTTGCTGTTTTGAAGTTATGAAAGGAAAAAAGGCCAGGAGAAAGGATTAAAAATTGAAATGGCAAGGAGATAATTAATACGAATTTTTCTGGGGAAATCGGTTAGCAGGGTAATATGATTATTAGAAATTCTTAGAAAGGTAGAAATTTAAGGACGTCAATAAGATTATAATTAAACCCTACCCCTTTGATGACATCAATAGGTCTATACTAGGAATACTAGAAGAGGGTCTCTTGTGATTCTTCGAAAGGTAATTCTTCGAAGATAACATTAGCTAGTTTTTAATAAACGACAAAATCTATAAAGAAAAAGAATAAATATTCGAATTTGATTCCAAACTATTGCAAGACTTGAAATCCTTTTTAAATTATATTTTTTCTCTAGGAATGTCCTGGATCCTGTTCAGAAAAATTAGAAAAACATATTTTTTAAATAATTAAGTCAGCCTGGAATTTATTGTTACGTAGGTAATTGACAAATATTCTTCAAAAATCCAAGTTCATTAAATTGTATTTCTGGGAAAAAAAATTCTTTAAAAAATTGTCTGTGAGTACTTGGGAAAATATTCTTTAAAAACCCATGTTTGTTGGTCTGTGGGTCCCAGAAAATATATTCTTTAAAAACCCATGTTTGTTGGTCTGTACGTCCCTGAAACTATATTATTTAAAAATCCTCGTTTATTACTCTGTGGGTCCTTGAAAAAATGTCTTTATAAACCCACGTTTATTGGTCTGTGGGTCCTTGAAAAAATGTCTTTATAAACCCACGTTTATTAGTCTGTGGTTCCTTGAAAAACTATTCTTTAAAAATCCACGCTTGTTGGTCTGTGGGTCCTTGAAAAAATATTCTTTAAAAATCCAAGCTTGTTGGTCTGTGGGTCCTCGAAAAAATATTCTTTAAAAATCCACGCTTGTTGGTCTGTGGGTCCTTGAAAAAATATTGAAAATATTTTTCTAAAAATCCACGTTTATTGGTCCTTGAAAAATATTCTTTAAAAATCTACGTTTATTGGTCTGTGGGTCCTTGAAAAATTATTACTTAAAAATCCACGTTTATTGGCCTTTGAAAAAATATTCTTTAAAAATCCAGGTTTATTGGTCTTTGAAAAAATATTCTTTAAAAATCCAGGTTAATTGGTCCTTGAAAAAATATTCTTTAAAAATCCACATTAATTGGTCTTTGAAAAAATATTCTTTAAAAATCTACGTTTATTGGTCTGTGGGTCCTTGAAAAAATATTCTTTAAAAATCCACGCTTGTTGGTCTGTGGGTCCTTGAAAAAATATTGAAAATATTTTTTTAAAAATCCCCGTTTATTGGTCCTTGAAAAAATATTATTTAAAATTCCACGTTTATTGGTCTGTGGGTCCTTGAAAAAATATTCTTTATAAATCCACGTTTATTGGTCTGTGGGTCCTTCAAAAAATATTCTTTAAAAATCCACGCTTGTTGGTCGGCGGGTCCTTGAAAAAATATTGAAAATATTTTTTTTAAAAATCTACATTCATTGGTCCTTGAAAAAATATTCTTTAAAAATCCACGTTAATTGGTCTTTGAAAAAATATTCTTTAGAAATCCAGGTTTATTGGTCTTTGAAAAAATATTCTTCAAAAGTCCACGTTTATTGGTCTGTGGGTCCTTGAAAAATATTCTTTAAAAATCTACGTTTATTGGTCTGTGGGTCCTTGAAAAATTATTCCTTAAAAATCCACGTTTATTTGTCTTTGAAAAAATATTCTTTAAAAATCCAGGTTTATTGGTCCTTGAAAAAATATTCTTTAAAAATCCACGTTTATTGGTCTGTGGGTCCTTGAAAAAATGTCTTTATAAACCCACGTTTATTGGTCTGTGGGTCCTTGAAAAAATGTCTTTATAAACCCACGTTTATTAGTCTGTGGTTCCTTGAAAAACTATTCTTTAAAAATCCACGCTTGTTGGTCTGTGGGTCCTTGAAAAAATATTCTTTAAAAATCCAAGCTTGTTGGTCTGTGGGTCCTTGAAAAAATATTCTTTAAAAATCCACGCTTGTTGGTCTGTGGGTCCTTGAAAAAATATTGAAAATATTTTTCTAAAAATCCACGTTTATTGGTCCTTGAAAAAATATTCTTTAAAATTCCACGTTTATTGGTCTGTGGGTCTTTGAAAAAATATTCTTTAAAAATCCACGTTTATTGGTCTGTGGGTCCTTCAAAAAATATTCTTTAAAAATCCACGCTTGTTAGTCTGTGGGTCTTTGAAAAAATATTCTTTAAAAATCCACGTTTATTGGTCTGTGGGTCCTTCAAAAAATATTCTTTAAAAATCCACGCTTGTTAGTCTGTGGGTCTTTGAAAAAATATTCTTTAAAAATCCACGCTTGTTAGTCTGTGGGTCTTTGAAAAAATATTCTTTAAAAATCCACGCTTGTTGGTCTGTGGGTCCTTGAAAAAATATTGAAAATATTTTTTTAAAAATCTACGTTCATTGGTCCTTGAAAAATATTCTTTAAAAATCTACGTTTATTGGTCTGTGGGTCCTTGAAAAATTATTCCTTAAAAATCCACGTTTATTGGCCTGTGAAAAAATATTCTTTAAAAATCCAGGTTTATTGGTCTTTGAAAAAATATTCTTTAAAAATCCAGGTTTATTGGTCCTTGAAAAAATATTCTTTAAAAATCCACGTTTATTGGTCTGTGGGTCCTTGAAAAAATATTCTTTAAAAATCCACGCTTGTTGGTCTGTGGGTCTTTGAAAAAATATTGAAAATATTTTTTTAAAAATCTACATTCATTGGTCCTTGAAAAAATATTCTTTAAAAATCCACATTAATTGGTCTTTGAAAAAATATTCTTTAAAAATCTACGTTTATTGGTCTGTGGGTCCTTGAAAAAATATTCTTAAAAATCCACGCTTGTTGGTCTGTGGGTCCTTGAAAAAATATTGAAAATATTTTTTAAAAATCACCGTTTATTGGTCCTTGAAAAATATTATTTAAATTCCACGTTTATTGGTCTGTGGGTCCTTGAAAAAATATTCTTTATAAATCCAAGTTTATTGGTCTGTGGGTCCTTCAAAAAATATTCTTTAAAAATCCACGCTTGTTAGTCTGTGGGTCTTTGAAAAAATATTCTTTAAAAATCCACGTTTATTGGTCTGTGGGTCCTTCAAAAATATTCTTTAAAAATCCACGCTTGTTAGTCTGTGGGTCTTTGAAAAAATATTCTTTAAAAATCCACGCTTGTTAGTCTGTGGGTCTTTGAAAAAATATTCTTTAAAAATCCACGCTTGTTGGTCTGTGGGTCCTTGAAAAAATATTCTTTAAAAATCCACGCTTGTTGGTCTGTGGGTCCTTGAAAAAATATTGAAAATATTTTTCTAAAAATCCACGTTTATTGGTCTGTGGGTCTTTGAAAAAATATTCTTTAAAAATCCACGTTTATTGGTCTTTGGGTCCTTCAAAAAATATTCTTTAAAAGTCCACGTTTATTGGTCTGTGGGTCTTTGAAAAAATATTCTTTAAAAGTCCACGTTTATTGGTCTGTGGGTCTTTCAAAAAATATTCTTTAAAAGTCCACGTTTATTGGTTTGTGGGTCTTTGAAAAAAATTCTTTAAAAATCCACGTTTATTGGTCTGTGGGTCCTTAAAAAAATTCTTTAAAAATCCACGTTTATGTTCCTTGAAAAAATATTCTTTAAAAATCCACATTTCCTAGAAAAAATATTCTTTAAAAATCCACGTTTATTGGTCTGTGGTTCCTTGAAAAAATATTCTTTAAAAATTTACGTTTGTTGGTCCTTCAGATCCTTGAAAAATATTTTTTAAAAATCCAAGTTTGTTGGTCTGTGGGTCCTTGAAAAAAAATTTTTTAAAATCCACATTTCCTAGAAAAAATATTCTTTAAAAATTTACGTTTGTTGGTCCTTCAGATCCTTGAAAAATATTTTTTAAAAATCCACGTTTGTTGGTCTGTGGGTCCTTGAAAAAATATTTTTTAAAAATCCACATTTCCTAGCAAAAATATTCTTTAAAAATCCACGTTTATTGGTCTGTGGGTCCTTGAAAAAATATTCTTTAAAAATCTACGTTTATTGGTCTGTAGGTCCTTGAAAAATTATTCTTTAAAAATCCATGTTTATTAGTCTGTGGGTCCTTGAAAAAATATTCTTTAAAAATCCACGTTTATTGGTCTGTGGGTCCTTGAAAAATTATTTTTAAAAATCCACGTTTCTTGGTCTGTGGGTCCTTGAAAAAATATTCTTTAAAAAATCTACGTTTATTGGTCTGTGGGTCCTTGAAAAAATATTCTTTAAAAAATCTACGTTTATTGATCTGAGGGTCCTTGAAAAATATTTTTTAATAATCCACGTCTATTGATCTGTGGGTCCTTGAAAAAATATATTTTTAAAATCCAAGTTTATTAGTCTGTGGGTCCTTGAAAAAATATTTTTTAATAATCCACGTTTATTGATCTGTGGGTCCTTAAAAAAATGTTTTTTAAAAATCCACGTTTATTGTTCTGTGGGTCCTTGAAAAAATATTCTTAAAAAAATCCACGTTTATTGGTCTGAGGGTCCTTGAAAAAAATATTCTTTAAAAAATCCACGTTTATTGGTCTGAGGGTCCTTGAAAAAATATTCATTAAAAAATCCACGTTTATTGGTCTGAGGGTCCTCGGAAATGTTTTCTTTTAAACTCGTTTTTTTCTTAAAGTGTCCCGAATTGAATTGAAAAAGCATGTTTTATAAATCCATATTTAACAGTGTGTGGGACCTTAAAAAAAAAATTCTTTAAAAATCCACTTTTAGTGGTCATCGGGCTCTTGGAAAAAAATTTCGGTTTGTTTGTGTTATGGTCCTTAAAAAAGGATGTTTAAAAAATCAACTATTTTTGGTCAGGGTGTCCTTGAAATATTCTAAAATAAATCTGCTGTTCCTCAAGAAATATGTTTTAAAAATCCACTTTTAGTAGACTTTCGATCTTCGAAATATTTCGTTTTAAAAATCGAAAAATATTGGTCTTAGGGTTCTTGGAAAAATATGTTTAAAAAATCCACATCCCCTTGACAAAATTCTTAAAAATCCGCGGTTTTTCAAACAATTTATCAAAGGCTCTTCAATTTTTATGGTTATCTGATATGCTTACTTCCTCTGCCCCCTTAGTTCTTCTACTCTTGAATGCCCCGACCATTTGCGTCTCTCTCTCTCTCTCTCTCTTCAGTATCTCCTTCTGCCTCACAATTGACAGTTTCATCTTCAAAGTCAAGTCTATTCGCCCCACTCCGCTTAAATGTTAGCGTAACAAACAACGCACAAACGACTTGCCAAACAAAACAATTTGCATGCAAATGATTGGCCGTTCTCCTCAAGTATGCATGGACAAGGATATAAATCTGGATTGGATGGACATTGGATGTTCATCAGTTCGAAGAGAAAAGGTAATTTCTTTGAAATTGTTGCCAACACCACAGCGACTTGCATCGACGCGCACTTTTTAGAGAGATTACCTTCCATTTGTCATTGTCATGTTCGATTCACTTAGACTGTCAGGGCCGGGCAGTTCGACAGAGGTAATACGTTTCTAGTGAAGGTTTTTGAAGGAAGTTACTTTCGAATGAAAGAAGGAAGTGGTAGAAGGGAAATTGGAAATTGCAGGAGGCCTAAAATGGATTGAAAAAGGTGGGTTTCTTAAAGAATCCTACGGGTCCTTAAATAGTCTTTATAACACGGAATTTCCGAAAAATTTATAGGATAACCTCATGACCCTAATAAAGTGATTTTTAAGACAAACCAAAACATACCTAACAATGAGCATTTTTTAGTTCCAAAATTAGATTAGATAAATTGCATTAGATTAGCAACATCGAAGAACTTTTTATGGTCAAAAACTTTGAAATCGAAACAAATTTTGGGAGAAACTAAGTCCTAAAAACTAGCATTTTTAGTGAATAGCCCAAAGGTTTTTAATAATTCAAACTACTTGGTATTTCTTAAAAATATTAACATTACACTTTTTAGGGGACATTACATACTCCTAATGACTTAGGTTCTAAGGAATCCTAAGAGACCTCTAACGGACCTAACAAAATGGAGTTTTTGGGAAGGCATTTGATTGTCTCAACCAAATTTGATGGAATAACGGTTGATCTGTGATACTAATGCCACTCAAAATTTGAAGATATCTAATGGTCCCAAAAACGTAGATTCCTGAGGGCCTCTGACAGACTCATGAAAGTGATTAAAAAAGAAACTTCTAATGTTTTGCTATCCCAGTATTGTCGATGCTTTGAAAAATTTTGGAAGATCCAATAGCCTCGAAAACATGGAATTTTAATGAATAATGGTCCTAATAACTCTGATTCAATGAAACCCTAAGATACATCTATTTGTTCTAAAAATATGGATTATTTAATTTTAGAAGGCCTTTAATGGTCTCTTCAAAACGAATTTTATTTCAAAATTTGTAGGAGTATCTGAGTTTAAAATGTGTTTGGTAATATGGTCACAACAAATACAGTGTGAGATAAAAAAAACTTCAACCAACTTCAGACTGCTGTCATTTCTAAGCCACTCGATCGATAAATGTAAAAATTATTCCAGTGACAGCTCATTATATTGTTTACAAGCGTACAGAGAATTTTTCAGAAAAAAAGTTATTCCTGATGGAATTCAAGCGTGATAGTGTGATTTCCTTATATGTGGCTGGAAAACTACAAGTGGCTATCGTTAGCAGAAATGGTTCGAAAAGTAAAAAAGCGACTTTATCGATCACTAACCGCGTCGTAGTGGCCGAAAAATGACTCGTGATCTGAACATATCACAATATTCCATTCGGCAAATATTGAAAAATGGGCTTACCTCGAGTCATTGAAATTCCAAAAATTGCAAGAAATTACACCGCAACAGAAAGAAAATAGACTCAAAAGAGCTAAAGAGTTGCTTCGCTTGGCCGAAAGTTGTGAACTGGTGCTACTTCGACATTTTTTGCTTTCATACAACAAAATTAAAAAATTTATTTTGTTGCAGTTTTTTTTTTATCTCACTTTGTATTTCTCAAGGATCAACAGACCAATTAACGCGAAATTTTAAAGAGTATTTTCTCAAGGACTAACAGACCAATAAACGTTGATTTTTAAAGAATATTTTTTTAAGGACCAACACCCTAATAAGCGTGAATTTTTAAAAGATATTTTTCAAGGACCTACTCCCCAATAAGCGTGAGTAGTTAAAGAGTAGTTTCTAAGGACCAACATGTCATTAAGTGTGGATTTTTTAACTAGGATTGTTAGAGAATATTTTCCATGGACCCACGTATCATTAAATGTGGACTTTCTGCAGTGGATTTTTAAAGAATAGTTTCCATGGACCCACATATCATTAAATGTGGATTTTTTATCGTGGGTTTCTAGAACATATTTTCTCAAGGACCTACAGACTTTTTTTAAGGACGTAGATTTCTGAAAAAAAAAATTTCATGGACCCAGTGGTTATTAAGGACTTAACGACCAATTAAGAGAATTTTTAAAAATTGTTTCCAAAGACTTAATTTAAAAAAAATGCAATAATGACACACAGGACACCCTTCTTGGTTCCTTGGGAATAATTCAATATAATCTATGTTGATTAGTTCCTTGGGAAAAAAAAATGAAAGCAGTAATCTTGATCATGCGATCCCTACAACACAGTAATATTTCTATGATTTTTAAGGTACTGCCCCGAAAATCCACAGTTTCTAAAAATCCTGACAATATATTCAATGGAAATCCATAGAGGAGACTTTTTAGATTCTATGGGTATTCTAAAAAACCTAGTAAAAAACATCAATAAATCCTAGAATTTGCTAAAAACTTATTGAAAAAAAATTCAAAATTCTATGTTTGGGACCTGGAAATTCTTTCAAAAAATACGTTTAAAAACATCCAGGTTGAAGGGCTTAAAAATACTGAAACATAATGATTAAAAATTCATAGGTAGATTCCTATCCCTGAAAAATTTCTGAGGATGTTTGTTGGAAAAAACTTAAAAAATCTTTAAAAAAAAATGTTCTACACATCCACGAATCTTACAAAATATGTTTAAAAGTCCTGAAAATTGTTGAAGAACGTAGTTTAAAGCCCTATTTTTGGCTCAATCGGTCCCTGAGAAAATATGTCTTAAAATCTATGATTGAATAATCGAAGAAGTTTGTTTTGGTTATTAAAGACGTTTTTAAAAATTTTGAAAAATCTACGCTTTTTTAAAAATAGATATGGGAGAGCTTCAAAAGCCGAAAAAATCGTAGAGCCAGTGCAAAATTCTGGAAGACCTCTTAATGTACTTGGATGATGTATTTTCTTTATCAATTTTATAATGAGAACAGCTGGTCTTCTGAAAAATCCTGCTTCAGAAGACCGAACGTCCTGTCTTAAGGACACCCGTTCTGTATGAAGTTTTTTTTTTGGTTTTTTTTACTCAGACCCCTGGTATCTTTAAAAAAGAAAGACCCCTTAATTGTTATAAGTAGTCCTCTTTGTCTTAAAACGCATATTACTCAACTATAAAAATTCTTATAAATCTCCTACCAGGATTATTTGGGATCATCTTCTTTAAATCAAGACCTCTTGGTTTTGCCAAAGAAGGGTGACTCTTTAGCCCACTTTGAGAACAGATACATACAAGTTATTCTCCTTTTCTTTCTTCTATCCTTAATTAAATATATTTTTTAAGGATAAAAACCTAATTTGTGGCTGTGGATGCCTTTAAAAAGAATATGAAAAATTCACATTTCTGGATATCCTTGAAAATGTTTTTAAAAATCCATAGGAATACTTATTACTCTTCATCCTTTGGGTCTCCCAGCAAGTTGGTCCTCTGCAAGTTAGTCTTCTTTAAAAGAAGACCACTTGGTTTTCCATGAGAAGAGTGGTTGGTCTTCTTCGTTTGGAAACCCTTTTAGTCTCCTTTTTAGAACGGCTAATGAAAAATTCGTGCCCTCTTTCTTCAATTTCTTAAATTTATTGTTGAAACCTGCTCCTCAATCCCTTTTACATCCTCAACACTTATATAAACTGCACCATCTCCCCCCTCCTTTTGAAAAAAAATGCCATAATCACAATTCCTTTCGAATTGTCAATCTGACATATACATAAATCGAACAATAGAAAAATAACGACAGCCGAATAAAAAAGAAGAAGAAGAAGCAGAAAATAAAATATATTGCTATTATTGTGTCTCAGCATGCATGCATGTGTCGCCATGTACAAATTGACAAGGATAAAATATTCTTCTGGTTCTCCTCTACAAACTGTTGACATCATTCTTCCATTTGTGCTCTTCACTGGAGAACTGCTTCGTTGTTCTTTGTTTTGTTTTGTTTATTCCTGCTGTTCGAATGGAACACGTGTCGGAATATTCGTGATTCTTGGCAGTAATTTTATCAGTGAACACAAACAAACGCATGCATGCTCTCTCTAGCTTGCAAAGGACTAAGAGTGGGTTAAGTAGTTTATCAAGGTATGCCATATAATCGAGTAGAAAACAAAATAACAAACAAAATTGAAGGCTATTATTAGGCATAAATATTAATTCTATTTTTTTCTCGGGCGAGTTATTTTTAGAAAATTCCAATAATTTGTTTGTTTGTTGTTTTCGACTGAGAGACCCTCTTTAATAAACACACACTTTATTTATTTGCCTTTGTCCAAAAAATATCCACTTCACACATATGAATATGGCCGTAAGAGGTTTGGGTAGAAATATTGAAATGAAATTGTTGACTTTAATATTAAATGTCATCCATTGACGTGTGTGATAGGAAAATTATATGAAGTGTCCTTCGAACTAATCTTCTGGGGAGGGGGAAATATTATTGGCAGGAATACCAAAATTTGATATTTTAGGAAAAATATATGAAAATGTGGTTATTGCGGCAGAAATGTTAGATTGGAAATGAGAATCGAAAGCGATATTAAGGATATCCTTGAAAAACCAAATATTTAAAAAATCCACGTTTAAGTCTAGGATATCCTTGAAAAACTAAATATTTAAAAATTTTAAGTTTAAGGCTATGGATATCCTTGAAAACCAAATATTTAAAAAATCCACGTTTAAGGCTAGGATATCCTTGAAAAACTAAATATTTAAAAATTTAAGTTTAAGGCTATGGATATCCTTGAAAACCAAATATTTAAAAAATCCACGTTTAAGGCTAGGATATCCTTGAAAAACTAAATATTTAAAAATTTTAAGTTTAAGGCTATGGATATCCTTGAAAACCAAATATTTAAAAAATCCACGTTTAAGGCTAGGATATCTTTGAAAAACTAAATATTTAAAAATTTTAAGTTTAAGGCTATGGATATCCTTGAAAACCAAATATTTAAAAATCCACGTTTAAGGCTATGGATATCCTTGAAAAAGTTTATTTAAAAAATCCACCCCTTTTTTCAGTGGATATTCTTGAAAAAACAAATATTTAAAAAATAGACGTTTAAGGCTATGAATATCCTTGAAAAACCAAATATTTAAAAAGTAGACGTTTAAGGCTATGAATATCCTTGAAAAACCAAATATTTAAAAAGTAGACGTTTAAGGCTATGAATATCCTTGAAAAACCAAATATTTAAAAGTAGACGTTTAAGGCTATGAATATCCTTGAAAACCAAATATTTAAAAAGTAGACGTTTAAGGCTATGAATATCCTTGAAAAACCAAATATTTAAAAAATCCAAGTTTATGGCTGTGGATATCCTTGAAAAAATTTATTTAAAAATTCCACGTTTATGGCTGTGGATATCCTTGAAAAAAATTATTTAAAAAATCCACGTTTATGGCTGTGGATATCCTTGAAAAAAATTATTTAAAAAATCCACGTTTATGGCTGTGGATATCCTTGAAAAAATTTATTTAAAAAATCCACGTTTATGGCTGTGGATATCCTTGAAAAAATTTATTTAAAAAATCCACGTTTATGGCTGTGGATATCCTTGAAAAAATTTATTTAAAAAATCCACGTTTATGGCTGTGGATATCCTTTAAAAAATTTATTTAAAAAATCCACGTTTATGGCTGTGGATATCCTTAAAAAAATGTATTTAAAAAATCCACGTTTATGGCTGTGGATATCGTTGAAAAAATTTATTTAAAAAATCCACGTTTATGGCTGTGGATATCCTTGAAAAAATTTATTTAAAAAATCCACGTTTATGGCTGTGGATATCCTTGAAAAAATTTATTTAAAAAATCCACGTTAAGGGCTATGGATATCCTTGAAAAACAAATTATTTAAAAAATCCACGTTTATGGCTGATATCCTTGAAAAAATTTATTAAAAAAATGCACGTTTATGGCTGTGGATATCCTTGAAAAAAATTTATTAAAAAAATGCACGTTTATGGCTGTGGATATCCTCAAAAAAATTTATTTAAAAAATCCACGTTTATGGCTGTGGATATCGTTGAAAAATTTTATTAAAAAAATCCACGTTTATGGCTGTGGATATCCTTGAAAAAATTTATTTAAAAAATCCACGTTTATGGCTGTGGATATCCTTGAAAAATGTATTTAAAAAATCCACGTTTATGGCTGTGGATATCCTTGAAAAAATTTATTTAAAAAATCCACGTTTATGGCTGTGGATATCCTTGAAAAAATGTATTTAAAAAATCCACGTTTATGGCTGTGGATATCCTTGAAAAAAATTATTTAAAAAATCCACGTTTATGGCTGTGGATATCCTTGAAAAAATGTATTTAAAAAATCCACGTTTATGGCTGTGGATATCCTTGAAAAAAATTATTTAAAAAATCCACGTTTATGGCTGTGGATATCCTTGAAAAAATGTATTTAAAAAATCCACGTTTATGGCTGTGGATATCCTTGAAAAAATGTATTTAAAAAATCCACGTTTATGGCTGTGGATATCCTTGAAAAAATGTATTTAAAAAATCCACGTTTATGGCTGTGGATATCCTTGAAAAAATTTATTTAAAAAATCCACGTTTATGGCTCTGAATATCCTTGAAAAAATGTTTTAAAAAAAAAAAAAGGTTTGGCTCTGGATATCCTTGAAAAAATTTATTTAAAAAATCCACGTTAATGGCTGTGGATATCCTTGAAAAACAAATTATTTAAAAAATCCACGTTTATGGCTCTGAATATCCTTGAAAAAATGTTTTAAAAAAAAAGGTTTGGCTCTGGATATCCTTGAAAAAATTTATTTAAAAAATCCACGTTTATGGATGTGGATATCCTTGAAAAAATTTTTAAAAAATCCACGTTTATGGCTGTGGATATCCTTGAAAAAAATTATTTAAAAAATCCACGTTTATGGCTGTGGATATCCTTGAAAAAATTTATTTAAAAAATCCACGTTTACGGCTGTGGATATCCTTGAAAAAAATTTTATTAAAAACACACGTTTATGGCTGTGGATATCCTTGAAAAAAAATTATTTAAAAAATCCACGTTTATGGCTTTGGATATCCTTGAAAAATTTATTTAAAAAATCCACGTTAATGGCTGTGGATATCCTTGAAAAACAAATTATTTAAAAAGTCCACGTTTATGGCTCTGAATATCCTTGAAAAAATGTTTTAAAAAAAAGGGTTTGGCTCTGGATATCCTTGAAAAAATTTATTTAAAAAATCCACGTTTAGGGCTATGGATATCCTTGAAAAACAAATTATTTAAAAAATCCACGTTTAGGGCTATGGATATCCTTGAAAAAACAAATTATTTAAAAAATCCACGTTTAGGGCTATGGATATCCTTGAAAAACAAATTATTTAAAAAATCCACTTTTAGGGCTATGGATATCCTTGAAAAACAAATTATTTAAAAAATCCACGTTTAAGGCTAGGATATCCTTGAAAAACTAAATATTTAAAAATTTTAAGTTTAAGGCTATGGATATCCTTGAAAACCAAATATTTAAAAAATCCACGTTTAAGGCTAGGATATCCTTGAAAAACTAAATATTTAAAAATTTTAAGTTTAAGGCTATGGATATCCTTGAAAACCAAATATTTAAAAAATCCACGTTTAAGGCTAGGATATCTTTGAAAAACTAAATATTTAAAAATTTTAAGTTTAAGACTATGGATATCCTTGAAAACCAAATATTTAAAAAATCCACGTTTAAGGCTATGGATATCCTTGAAAAAGTTTATTTAAAAAATCCACCCCTTTTTTCAGTGGATATCCTTGAAAAACCAAATATTTAAAAAATAGACGTTTAAGGCTATGAATATCCTTGAAAAACCAAATATTTAAAAAGTAGACGTTTAAGGCTATGAATATCCTTGAAAAACCAAATATTTAAAAAGTAGACGTTTAAGGCTATGAATATCCATGAAAAACCAAATATTTAAAAAATCCAAGTTTATGGCTGTGGATATCCTTGAAAAACCAAATATTTAAAAAATCCAAGTTTATGGCTGTGGATATCCTTGAAAAAATTTATTTAAAAAATCCACGTTTATGGCTGTGGATATCCTTGAAAAAATTTATTTAAAAAATCCACGTTTATGGCTGTGGATATCCTTGAAAAAATTTATTTAAAAAATCCACGTTTATGGCTGTGGATATCCTTGAAAAAATTTATTTAAAAAATCCACGTTTATGGCTGTGGATATCCTTGAAAAAATTTATTTAAAAAATCCACGTTTATGGCTGTGGATATCCTTGAAAAAATTTATTTAAAAAATCCACGTTTATGGCTGTGGATATCCTTGAAAAAATTTATTTAAAAAAATCCACGTTTATGGCTGTGGATATCCTTGAAAAAATTTATTTAAAAAATCCACGTTTATGGCTGTGGATATCCTTGAAAAAATTTATTTAAAAAATCCACGTTTATGGCTGTGGATATCCTTGAAAAAATTTATTTAAAAAATCCACGTTTATGGCTGTGGATATCCTTGAAAAAATTTATTTAAAAAATCCACGTTTATGGCTGTGGATATCCTTGAAAAAATTTATTTAAAAAATCCACGTTTATGGCTGTGGATATCCTTGAAAAAATTTATTTAAAAAATCCACGTTTATGGCTGTGGATATCCTTGAAAAAATTTATTTAAAAAATCCACGTTTATGGCTGTGGATATCCTTGAAAAAATTTATTTAAAAAATCCACGTTTATGGCTGTGGATACCCTTGAAAAAATTTATTTAAAAAATCCACGTTTATGGCTGATATCCTTGAAAAAATTTATTAAAAAAATGCACGTTTATGGCTGTGGATATCCTTGAAAAAAATTTATTAAAAAAATGCACGTTTATGGCTGTGGATATCCTTGAAAAAATTATTTAAAAAATCCACGTTTATGGCTGTGGATATCGTTGAAAAAATTTATTTAAAAAATCCACGTTTATGGCTGTGGATATCCTTGAAAAAAATTATTTAAAAAATCCACGTTTATGGCTGTGGATATCGTTGAAAAAAATTATTTAAAAAATCCACGTTTATGGCTGTGGATATCGTTGAAAAAATTTATTTATTAAAAAAATCCACGTTTATGGCTGTGGATATTCTTGAAAAAATTTATTTAAAAAATCCACGTTTATGGCTGTGGATATCCTTGAAAAAATGTATTTAAAAAATCCACGTTTATGGCTGTGGATATCCTTGAAAAATTTATTTAAAAAATCCACGTTAATGGCTGTGGATATCCTTGAAAAACAAATTATTTAAAAAATCCACGTTTATGGCTCTGAATATCCTTGAAAAAATGTTTTAAAAAAAAAGGGTTTGGCTCTGGATATCCTTGAAAAAATTTATTTAAAAAATCCACGTTAATGGCTGTGGATATCCTTGAAAAACAAATTATTTAAAAAATCCACGTTTATGGCTCTGAATATCCTTGAAAAAATGTTTTTTTAAAAAAAAGGTTTGGCTCTGGATATCCTTGAAAAATTTATTTAAAAAATCCACGTTTATGGATGTGGATATCCTTGAAAAAAATTATTTAAAAAATCCACGTTTATGGATGTGGATATCCTTGAAAAAATTTTTTTAAAAAATCCACGTTTATGGCTGTGGATATCCTTGAAAAAATTTATTTAAAAAATCCACGTTTATGGCTGTGGATATCCTTGAAAAAATTTATTTAAAAAATCCACGTTTACGGCTGTGGATATCCTTGAAAAAATTTTATTAAAAACACACGTTTATGGCTGTGGATATCCTTGAAAAAAATTTTTTAAAAAATCCACGTTTATGGCAGTGGATATCCTTGAAAAAATTATTTAAAAAATCCACGTTTATGGCTGTGGATATCCTTGAAAAAATTTATTTAAGAAATCCACGTTTACGGCTGTGGATATCCTTGAAAAAATTTTATTAAAAACACACGTTTATGGCTGTGGATATCCTTGAAAAAAATTTATTTAAAAAATCCACGTTTATGGCTTTGGATATCCTTGAAAAAATTTGTTTAAAAAAATCCACGTTTATGGCTGTGGATATCCTTGAAAGGATTTATTTAAAAAATCCACGTTTATGGCTGTGGATATCCTTGAAAAAATTTATTAAAAAAATGCAGGTTTATGGCTGTGGATATCCTTGAAAAAATTTATTTAAAAAATCCACGTTTAGGGCTATGGATATCCTTGAAAAACAAATTATTTAAAAAATCCACGTTTAGGGCTATGGATATCCTTGAAAAAACAAATTATTTAAAAAATCCACGTTTAGGGCTATGGATATCCTTGAAAAACAAATTATTTAAAAAATCCACTTTTAGGGCTATGGATATCCTTGAAAAACAAATTATTTAAAAAATCCACGTTTAGGGCTATGGATATCCTTGAAAAACAAATTATTTAAAAAATCCACCTTTATGGCTATGGATATCCTTGAAAAAAAAAAACAATTATTTAAAAAATAATATTATTGGATATCCTTGAAACAATTTATTTAAAAATCCACGTTTATGGCTCTCGATATCCCTGAAAGAAATTATTTAAAAATCCTCATTTATGGCTCTGGATATCCTTGAAAAAAATTATTTAAAATATCCACATTTATGGCTCTGGATATCCTTGAAAACATTTATTTAAAAAAACCCACGTTTATGGCTCTGGATATCCTGGAAAACATTTACTTAAAACATCCACGTTTATGGCTGTGGTTATCCTTGAAAAAAATTATTTAAAAAGTCCACGTTTATGGCTCTGGATATCCTTAAATAAGCAATATTTTAAAAAGTCCTCAATTTTAATTTATTCCAATTTATATATTCCTTATCTAAATCTGTATTTATATATTTGTTTTTTTCTTTTTTTCAAGAAATAATAAATCACAAAACTATGTAGCATTTCAACAAAACAGACCAAAAAATGCCAACATTGTCCTTCGAGAAAGAAAGGATTCTGCATGGCTATGCACTTCATTTTGCCCCGAGTTACAAATATTTTATGGCCATTTCATGAACTATATCTTGTTATTGTGTGCCATTTTTCCTGTCGTCATTGTTGTTGTTGTCGTTGTTATCTCTCTGGGTTCTATCTGTGTGCCCTTAATCCTTGTCAAATCTTACACTTTCATTTGGAAATTCCAGACGAAGTATTTTATTATCCTAAGCAATGTTCTTCGTTCGTGTGTTTTTTTTTTTTTTTTTTTTTTTTGAATTCACATATATTTCGACATAGTTTTTGTTCTCCTATCGAGGATTCATTGGATTTTGTAGGAATATTTGCCGGAGTGCGTCTTTCAATGCAAAATTGTGTCAATCTGTAGCAATTTTATGTTTAAGGGGGAGGTGGAAATGAACAGTGTTTGGAAGACGAACGATTTGAGTTAAAAATTGTCGAAATGCATAGTTGGGAGTTAAATGATGAAAAGATAAAACGCTTGCCTCTCTTCAAGAAATCGTATGGATATACATTGGCATTTACCAAAATTGCGCCCTTGGGAAGTACCGAACTGCCTCTTCCTTTACCTGCTATAAATGTGTTGCCAGTTACTAATCAGCTTTCTTTCGATATGGAAGGTGATCAGTTCATTGGTTTTTATTATTTTTAAATTAACCTAGCTTTACCCTTACAATTTTCAGAGAAAGAGAGAGAGGGAGAATTACTCTCTCACATATGTCCTCAGACATGAAACACACACAAAGGTTTTACGTTGCCAGTGGTTCAGTGGCTCCATTTACGAAGTAAACATCGTCTTCGTGAATGCACTACAAATGATGAAAACAAGATAACATAAATTATAAGAGTGCTCTCACCAAGTTCGTGCTTGTGCTCTCTTGACGAAGTTTATTAATAGGAGAAATCGAATTACTCTCTCAAAATTATTGTCTCTGAAACAGACACTAGCACAACTTTGGCAATGAAAGTAGTTGGCTACGCTCGAAACACATATCAAACAGACTGGTGTTTATACCCTACAACACTATGTGTTGGGGGTATTATAAGTTTGATTGGGCCAAAAATTATGTAACACCTCGAAATATTGGTTTCCCACATAGGAAAGTATATATGGATCTTCCTAGCTCGCCAAGCTGAGTCGATCTAGCTATGTATGTCCGTCCGTCCGTCTGTCCGTCTGTCCATGTTAATTTGTAATCACTCTACAGGTCGCAATTATGGTCCGATCTTCACGAAATTTAGAATGTAGGTGGGACTTGGACCAGAATAGAACCCTATTGCTTTTGGAAATGATCACCAAATTTTTAGGGGTTGAAATGGACCAAATACTGAAAAAATGTCGGATTTTGCAGTAGCTATACAGGTCGCAATTATAGACCAATCGACGCGAAATTTCGTATGTAGATAGAGTTTAGGGCGGGGAAGAAGCCTACTAATTTGGGTGGTCATCGGATAATATTTAGCGGGTGAAATATACCATATCTTTTGTGTTGAAAAAAATCAAAATTTTTCATTAAACCGTGAATATTTTAAATCCCGGCGAAATCACAAAGCCATCACAAGGTTACTTCTGACCTTTACATTGATGTTATTATCCAAAAAATCATATATGTAGCAAAATATGTGCGATATATATGTCTATCAAAGGAGATATGCTTGAAAGATCTCTTATATGTCGAGAACGGCTGAACTGATTTCAACAGTTCTCATTAACTCAGAATGGCCTCTTGGCAGGAAACAAAAAACGTCTACAAAAATCGCATAAAAATATCTCCCTAAGAAGGAAATATGGATTTTGTAAAATTTTCTCATATTTTTTCAATTTTGTCATATTTTTGGCATATTTTCATTTTGAATTAAACATTTGGTAATATTTCTACAGCTAACAAAACTAAGTAGTTAGGATATCACGATATCATATACAGATCTCATTTATGGCCCGATCCTGACGAAATTTTGCATGGGGATAAGATGAGGGTCAGAATAGAAGTCTACTCTTTTTGGAGATAATCGCCATATATTTAGGGGTTGAAATGGACCAAAAAACTGCAAAATTGTCGGCAGGTCGTAATTATCGCCCGATCCTCAGGCACATTTGAATGGGGGTTACCGCACATTGCAAAAGCCAAGCAGTTTTGGATGGCCATCCAAAAATATTCAATGTGTGAAGGAGTTTGCCAACTTTTGTAGACAAAATACGAAAATGTCCATTCCAGTGACTTTTTGGAGAATTCACAAATACAGGAAAGACGCACTTCTGACCATTTCGTTAACGCTGATTTTGTTGAAGAATATAATCAAATGTCTGTATCTCATATAGATGTGTTTCAGTCAAAAACCAATAATAAATGTTAATCTTTTGCCACTTCTAAGAGATGTTAGGTCTTTTCGAAATATTGGTTCCAGATCTAGGAAGATCAGGTAAGTGCAACATCTACCAATAAATTGGAAATGAGCAAATTAGTTTAAGTTGCTATTATTCGAAAATTAGAGAACGAATCCTGATGGTTTTCTTTTATCATTTGTCACAATATCTCGAATTTCGAGTATCTCGCCTATATATACTGTATCGTTTATTGTAGTGTTGTAGGGTATTCAACGGTCGGCCCCGCTCGACTGTAGCCTTTGCTTACTTGTTTTACTCTCTCCTTCTTCCTCTCGCATATATCAACATTTCATACTCCCACAAATACAAAAAAACCTTTATCAGCCACTGAGAAAGAGCAAATTATCCAATGAAACGGTATATGTCTCAAAGGAAATGAGAAATAGCTATTAAAGACAACTTTTATTAGAAAATCTTTTATTAAAATTATTATTTAAAAATATATAATTATTATTTAAATAATTGCTTTTCATGCCACTGTGCGCCACGTGCCTGTTTACAATAGTAGATTCTTTGCCAAAGTTCTTTCCCAAGGAATTTCATTTAAGAAATTCTATGCAAAGGAACACAAGCAAAAAAAAGATTTGAAGGAAAAAGGGTAGTGATTTTGAGACATGTTTCTAATTCCTGCATGTGTATTAAATTCCAATAACAGTCGGTCGACATAGAAATGTGTGAGTGTACGTGTAGTTGGGGGTTATTTTGAAGCAAGCAATAAAATAGAAATTTCTTATCTATTTGTAAATAAAATGAAATGGCAATGTTGTCTGGAAGGAAATTTGAAACAAAAAATTATATGGTTTTATTGAAATTTTAGAGAAGGGGCGAGGATTTTTGGTTTTCTTGTATCTAGCAATGGTTGGGTCACATGATGGAGGACTAAAGTTGCATACCAAGGTGCACAGTTGAATAATGATTATTTATATATGTATCTGATCGAAATAACGGTGCGCAAGATAACTCTCAACGGTAGTATTCGATTTGGTCCCGAGAAAAAAAATTCAAAAATTAGGTAGATTCGGAAAGCAGAACTAACAAGTTAAAAAGTATTAGTAGCTTTTGCCGACAGAAATATACCCTCAGACAATGTTCGATTATTTTAATATAGTTTGACTTCGGTTATGATTTTTCAAGCTAGGGTTACGAAGGAATGGCACATTATTGTTCATTTTATATGTCGATTGGTCCCTCTGTATCTCCAAATTTAAACTCATCTACGTATATGTTTTTCTTGTCTACGATATTTGGCTATATTCGTCAACGAAATCAGCATAACAAAGCCAGAAGTTTGCCATTTGTGTATTTTGGATTTCGATTGTGATTGACAATTGTGGCCCCTTGTGGGTAAGGTACCACAAGGGGTGCGCAGATATATATTATTTTGTTTTTCAAAAATCGTACACCCTATGTGGGGGAGGTACCAGAAGAAATGGTCCAATATCTACCATCGTTAAAATAGATTTTGCGTTCATAGAAATGTTGAGATGTACCAAGTCTGAATGGAATCGGATGTCAATTTCACGTTTTATGAGCTCATGGATTTTCAAAATGTTGACCCTTTGTGTAGAAGGTACCAGAAGCAGTGGGCCGATATAGTAGACCACCTTCCCAGCATATTCTGTGTTGGCAGAAATAATAGGATATGTGAAATATGAAAGGAATCCGATGCTTATTTCGGATTTTATAATCGTTTTTGTTATTTAAATTTTTAACCCTCTGTAGGAAGGTACCAGAAGGAATTCACAACAGACCTTGGGTTAATAAAAATATTGTGATGTGTGTAATTTGAAAATAATCAGATCATAGCATTGAAGCAAATATTAAAATTTGCAAAGTTTCTTTCTTTTTTTTTGAAAATCTCTGTGGGGGGAGGTACCAGAAGGAGTAGGCCGATATTATCCATCTCGGAACTCGATTTAAGTTTGATAATAATATTACAATATACCAAGTTTGGACCAAATTGGATACTCCATTTGGGAGTGGGTGGACCGATATATGCCATCTTCACAGCATATTCTGTGTTGGCAGAAATAATAGGATATGTGAAATATGAAAGGAATCCGATGCTTATTTCGGATTTTATAATCGTTTTTGTTATTCAAAATTTTTGTGGGGGAGGTACCAGAAGGAATGGACCAACATATTGCACATTCACAACAGACCTTGGATTTATAAAAATATTGTGATGTGTGTAATTTGAAAATAATCAGACCCTAACATCACATTTTACAACAGTTATAATTATTCAAAATATTGACCCTTTGTGGGGGAGGTACTTGATGGAGTGGACCTATATTGTCCATTTTTTAACCTCATCTAGCGCTGATACACATATTAATATTTGGAAAGTTGAAGAAATATCGGATTATCCTTTCTCTTTTTGTGTAGTAAAATATTTTTGTTGAAAATATCGAACTTTTGAGGGAGAGGTAGCAGAAGGAGCGGAGCAATATATCCTATCTTCACACCAGTCCTTGGGTTAGTAAAAATATTGAGATGTCTGCAATTCGAAGACAATCTGACATTAACATCATATTTTATAAGAGTTATAATTATTTAAAATTTTGACCCTTTGCGGGGGAGGTACTTGATGGAGTAGATCGATATTGTCCATTTTCGCACCTGACCACCCAGCACTGATAAAAATATTGTGATTTGAAAAGTTGAAGCAAAATTAGATTATCCTTTCTCTTTTTGAGTAGAAAAATATTTTTTTTTTAAATGTCGAACTTTTGAGGGAGGGGTACCAGAAGGGGTGGAGCAATATATCCTATCTTCACACCAGTCCTTGGGTTAGTAAAAATATTGTGATATGTGTAATTAGAAGACAATAGGACTCTTACAACACATTTTATAAGAGTTATTCAAAATGTTGACCCTTTGTGGGGGAGGTACTTGATAGAGTGGACCGATATTGCCCATCTCCGAACTCGATCCAAGTTTGATAATAATATTACGATGAACCAAATTTTAATCAAATTGGATACTTCCTTCGAGAGTAATCGTGTGCAACAACCAGACAGACCGGCAAGGGTAGATCGACTCCAAGTGTCCTGAAACGGATTTGGTCCAAAGAGATCTAGGGTTTAAAACCGTTATTTCGATGAGGCCGTGTGGCTGAGGGTATAATAATGGACCAACCAGTTTGGCAGATTCTAATATTTATATCAGTACGTACTTCAGTTACCTACCTGTTTTTACTCTCCCTCACAAAAAGGGGCCAACATCTCCAAGGCCAAAAATGAAAATATCTTCCCCATCAAGTGGGCAAAAATTGTCAGAAAAATAATTTTTTTGAAAGTCCCTTCATACCCTCAAACCTAATTTACCCTTAATTTATACTCACCTAAACATCTAGTTCGACTATGATAGACTAGGCTAGGTTTTAGCTCTAAATATGAGTGTCTGAAAAAAAAAACAAAAGATAATTTTTTCCAAAATTTCAAGAAAATAATTACAGATTAGAAAAGAGGGGAAAATATTTACAGATTAATAAGAAGACACTGGTATCTGTATTTTCAAAGATTACTTTGGGAGGTACCCTAAAATATGATATATTCAACTTAGTTTTAGGCATATTTTGTCTTTGGTAACAGTACAAAATCGTAGAATATTTTGGTCGAATATCTTGAATCAATGGCTAAATTCTCGCAGAAGATTTCGTTATTGCCGTAATAACGGACAAAAATGTATAACGGAAAAAATGTTCGCCATTAAGTTTTACTATAGAATACGCCAATGTCTTTGTTCGTTGATCGACCAGCTAAGGTAGAATAGGATCGCCATTTCTATAACCTGTCGATAAATAGACTCAGCTAATCCAGTTCTCATAGTTCTCCAGCTCTTCTATAACAGGACCTCTGGTCCTCCAGTTTGCCTATGATTCACCAAACTGGTCATCCATCTAAGATCGGGTTTTCACGAAATACCTCATCAAAACCTACATCAAAATGTAGGTTACATTGGCTCAAGTAACTTTCACTTGATGTTGGCCAAATAAAACGGTCTTCAATTTGTTTTTGTTGTGGTTTTTGTTTTTATTTTTGTTGTACTTATCATGTATAAATGTTGTATAAGCAGATGTTTAACTCTTGTATCTTCGCATTTCGAAATGATGTAGAAAATGTTTACTTTTTCAATAGAGTACTTATACATACATATATACTTACATACGTGTGTGTGTGTGTATGTGTGCAAAATTATGCAGCCAAAAATATACATAAAATGTTCATATTCACAATTCAACTCACCGAGATGTTCAATGGGAAAAAATAATATGCAGCTGAAGTGGCCAATAAAAAAAATCTAAGAAAAAACCTAATAAACTCAGAAGTTTCCAAAAAAAATAAAAATATTTCCCATTTGGGTGTCGTCAGAACACCCTGCAATATTGTTCTTGAACTCCCATATTTAAGACTTATAAAAGCTTGATTTTTCATAAATTTCAACCGGAACCATTCAACACCGTCATCTCCACATTGTCACACACATTGTGTATGTGTCATCATGAATGTCGTCGCACAGAGAAATTTGTTTATTTTCACTCTCATCTCCATAAAAATCCTTGTTTTCTGCATGTGTGTGCAGAGTACCACGAGAGGATGTTTGATATTTATTCATTTTCGTATACTATTTTCATGCAACTACAAATGTCATTCATAAAATTTTCATGAATACATGGTGAGGGAATTTCATTGTGAAACACATATTTGCGGGAAAAAATCCCAACACACGCACACACACCCATACTAACGAACTGCACGGGGAAATTAAAATTTTAAATTATATTAAATTGTCAATAATTTAAAGAAATTTAAATGAGGAGATTTTATTTTAAAAAATTTGAATTTTGAAGGTTAATATTTAATTTGAAAATGGGTTCCACTAGTTAACATCCCAAAAATCCCATCAAGGCATCGGAAATATATTCTTTTTATACCCCACACCACATAGTGGTAAGGGTACTATGTCTTTGTGCATTTGTTTGTAACAGGGAGAAGGAAGCGAGATAGACCCATAGTTACTTTTGAGGATCTTCATGGAATCACTTTCGGAGTCGATTTATGCATGCCAGTCCGTCTGTCCATGTATTTTTGTGAATAAAATGCAGGTCGCATTTATTATCCGAACATGGACGAACCATATTGAAATTGGTGAGAATCGGTTCAAACTTAAATATAGCTCCAATATGCACCAAATGACCAATATCAGTCCAAACGACCTGAATTTTAGCACATCCGACCGAATTTAGTCTAGAAGCAAGTACATCAAATTTGGTGGAAATCGGTTCGGATATCCCTCCCATATATAACTGTATCCGATTTCAGGATTTTTGTGCACCAAATGACCAATATCAGTATAAACGATATAAACTTTGGCATATCCGACCCAATTTAGCCTAGAAGCAAGTACATCAAATTTGTTGAAAATCGGTTCAGATATAGCTACAGCTCCCATATATCAGTTTTATCCGATTTGAGATTTTAAGTCTCTCGCATGCGTAATATGCACTCCACAACAGTGATATTGTGTACCAAATATCTTATAGAGCTCGAAAATACCTCTGCCAAATTTAAGCAAGATCGGTTCAGATTTGGATATAGGTCCCATATATATCTTCAACCGATTTCGTGTTAATGGTGAACCAAATAGCCCAATATCTGCCCAAAAGTCGTGAATTTGGGTACATCTGACCAAATTTATAACGGAAATATATATAGGAAATATATATGTTTCATCCGATGTTTGATCAGCGTAAAATTTTAAGTCGATTTAGCGATGTCCGTCTGTCTGTCCGTCTGTCTGTCTATTGTAATCACGCAATCTTTCGAACGAATTGAGATAGAAGGTTAAAATTTGGCACACATGTTTATTTTTCCAGTATGCAGGTTAAGTTCGTAAATAGGCCATGTAGGTCCACGTCTTCGTATAGCCCCCATATAACGTTACCTCCCGATATTCGGTATTTTGCTTATTTTAGCGACACTATTCACCGGAATTGTTTAAAATTTGGTAGTTGAAGTTCGAAAAGGATACTACAGCCTATGAAAGAAACTTATCTGTGCAGACGTGGGTCTTCATATAGCCCCCATATAACGGTACCACCCGCTATTCGGTTTTTTGACATTATTCACCAGAATTGTTTCAAATTTGATATTTGAAGTTCAAAATGAATACTACAGATTAAGACAGAAAATTGTTTGTGCAGGTCCATGACTTCATATAGCCCCCATATAACGGTACCTCCCGATATTCGGTATTTTGATGATTTTAGCGACATTATTAACAGGAATTGTTTCAAATTTGGTATTTAAAGTTCATGATGGATACTACAGCCTATGACAGAAAATTGTCTGTGCAGGACCACGTCTTCGTATAGCCCCCATATAACGGTACCTCCCAATATTCGGCATATGGATGATTTTATCGTCATTGTTCACCGGAATTGTTTCAAATTATGTATTCAGAATTCTTAATGGGATCTACAGTCTGTGACTGAAAATTGTCTGTGCAGGTCCAGGTTTTCGTATAGGCCCCATATATCAGTACCTCCCTATATTCGGTATTTTGACGAGTTTAGGTACAATACCCACCGAAATTATTTGAGATGTCGTATTTGAACTTCGTAATGGACAGAAAAATATCTACGCTGGTCCTTAATGGGATCTACAGTCTGTGACAGAAAATTGTCTATGCAAGTCCAGGTTTTCGTATAGGCCCCATATATCAGTACCTCCCTATATTCGGTATTTTGACGAGTTTAGGTACAATACCCACCGAAATTATTTGAGATGTCGTATTTGAACTTCGTAATGGACAGAAAAATATCTACGCTGGTCCAGGTCTTCGCACAGCTCCGATATAACGGTACCTCCCTATATACGATATTTTGATGATTTTAGCTACATTATTCACCGTTTATTTCAAGTTTTCGAATTTGAATATGGAAATGGCTTATGACAAACAATGCTTATGTATGTCCACGTCGTATAGACCCCAATAAAACATCTATATTCGGTAGTTATACCCTACACCACAAGGTGGTCAGGGTATTATGTCTTTGTGCATTTGTTTGTAACAGGCAAAAGGAAACGAGATAGACCCACAGTTCCTTTTGATGATCTGCATAGAATCACATTCATAGTCGATTTATGCATGTCCGTCCGTCCGTCTGTCCGTCCGTCCGTCTGTCCGTCCGTCCGTCTGTCCGTCCGGCCGTCTGTCCGTCTGTCCATGTATTTTTGTAAACAAAGTACAGGTCGCATTTATTGCCCGATCCAGATGAAATTTTGCACAGATCATTTGTTTGGCCCAAGGACGAACCATATTGAAATTGGAGATAATCGGTAAAAATTTAGATGTAGCTCCCATATAAATCTTCGTCCGATTTGCCTTTTATTATGCACCAAACGTGTAATATCAGCCCTAATAGTATGGAATTTTGCACATACAACCAAATTAGGCCTGAAAATGAGTATGCCAAATTTGATCGAAATCGGTTCAGATATAGCTATAGCTCCCATATATATTGTTCATCCGATTTGTTATTTTTGTCCTCCGCAGCCGTAATATGCACTCTGTAACAGCAATATTTAGGGAAATATATAAAATGCAGCTCAGAAATACCTTTGCTAAATTTTATCGAGATCGGTTCAGATTTGGATATAGCTCCCATATATATATTTAACTGATTTCAAATTAATTTTGCACCACATGGGCAACACAAGTCCGAATTTAAAAAATACAAATGCTTCGGCATATTTAGTCCTTTAAATTTTAAATTATAATTATAATCATAGCGTGTATGATTGAATTCTCCCATAAAAACTTTTAATTATTAAGTGGAGCTCAACTATATTAGCAAAGTGGTGTAGGGTATCATAAAATCGGCCCCGCCCGACTTTAGGACTTTCTTTACTGGTTTATGTAGCATTTTTTATTTTGGAAGAAAAATGTTTGAATTTTCTTATTCTTTAAAATTTATCCAAAATTTTCACTTTTCCATACAAGTTGAGGATGGTATGAGGCAACCTATACAGAAATTCCAAAAATAGTTTCAATATCCCAAAATCTACAAAACCACATTCAATTCTCCCCACTCCCGCTCTTACTAATTTCGTCTCTCCTGTCAGTTACTCCTTTTAAATATTCAATGAATTTCTTTAGATTTTCTCCCCCAAAAAAACGCCTTTTCATTTGTCGACAAAAATTGTCTGCTGCTGCTGTAGTTGCTTCTTCCTATCCGAAAAATCAATTATTAGTTACAATCTTAAAGTAAACAGAGAAAAACCCGAAAACAAATTGAGAACGAACATCTTAAATGTATTCGTGTAAATGGAAAATTGATTCAATCACAGGATACAAGGCATCCATCAACGCCCCCATTTGCCGTGAGGTATAGGGTAAATATTTACCTAAGTGTCTATCAACAACAGTAATATCACCAATTACTCATATTCCATTAGGGGTTTGGCATCTCCCCGAAGAAGACGAAGAAGAAGGCGACGGAGAAGTGGTGGAATGCATTGCCCAAGTTTAATCCTTCAGAATTAAGTTAATTAATTTCACATGGCAAATAAACAAAACCGCAAGGATGTGGAGGTGGGTTTTGGAAAAGTAAAATAGGGGGTTTAATAAAGAAGAATGCAGATTTTTATAGAATGTTGATTCTGTACAAAATATTTTTCAGGCAATCAAAATGTGCATGTTTCAAGAACTATTTTGGAAACACCCAACACCGTGGATTTTTTAAAGAAAAGAATGAAATATTAAGATCCCCTTTTATACCCTACACCACATAGCGGTAAGGGTATTTGTTTGTAACATGGTCGATTTATGTCGATTTATGCATCTCCGTCCCTCCGTCCGTCCGTCTGTCCATATATTTTTTTAACAAATTGCAGGTCGCATTTATTATTCGATTAAGATGAAATTTTCTAAATAACATTTGTTTGGCTCAAGGAGGAACCCTATTGAAATTGGAGAAAATCGATCCAAATTTAGATATAGCTCCCATATATATATATTCATCCGATTTTTGGTTTCTTGTGCACTAAATGGCTAATATCAGTCCAAATGGTGTGAATTTTGCTACATCTGACCGAATTCGGCCTATAAGCATGTGCTTCAAATTTTGTGAAAATCGGTTCAGATGTAGCTATAGCTCCCATATATATATGTTTCATCCGATTTGGTGTTTAAGTCCCTCACCTTCGTAATATGCACTCCACCCGACTAATATTTTGCACCAGATGAAGCCTGGCAATTCAGAATTTTGGCACTTCAGACCGAATTTAGTATAGAAATAAGTACTTCAAATTTAGTGCACGATACAAGAATAATTTTTGATACAAGATATCAGATGTAGTCAAGAATTAACTGTTTTCAAATTTATAAAGATCGGCTCAGATCGGCCTCCATATATATCATTATTCCATTTCAGGTTTATTGTGCACCAAATAGCTAATATTAGCCTAAATGGAGTGAATTTTTCAAAGAATATTTTTCAAGGACCATAGGACAAATAAACGTGGATTTTTCAAAGAATAGTTTTCAAGGGCCAAAGGACAAATAAACGTGGATTTTTCAAAGAATATTTTTCAAGGACCAAAGGACAAATAAACATGGATTTTTCAAAGAATATTTTTCATGGACCAAAGGACAAATTAACGTGGATTTTTCAATGAATATTTTTCAAGGACCAAAGGACAAATAAACGTGGATTTTTCAATGAATATTTTTCAAGGACCAAAGGACAAATAAACGTGGATTTTTCAATGAATATTTTTCAAGGACCAAAGGACAAATAAACGTGGATTTTTCAATGAATATTTTTCAAGGACCAAAGGACAAATAAACGTGGATTTTTCAATGAATATTTTTCAAGGACCAAAGGACAAATAAACGTGGATTTTTCAATGAATATTTTTCAAGGACCAAAGGACAAATAAACGTGGATTTTTCAATGAATATTTTTCAAGGACCAAATGTGGATCTTTGAAGAATATCTTCCGAGAACCAAACGTGGATTTTTAAAGAATATCTTTTTAATGACCTACAGAACAATGAACGTGGTTTTTAATGAATATTTTATCAAGGACCCACAGACCAATAAACAAGGATTTTTGAAGATTTGTTCCATGGACTCACAGGCCAATAAACGTGGATTTTTAAGAATTTTATCCGTGGACACAGGTCAATAGACATTGTAACAATAAACGTGTATTTCCAAGGACTTTTTTCTGGGAACGTCTGACCAATAAATGTGGATTTTTAAAGGATCACTTTCAAGGACTCGCGGACCAATAAACGTGGACTTTTAAAGAATAATTTTTTAAGGACATACAGAAAAATTAACTTGGTTTTTAATCCTCTAGGACCCACCCCTCGTGGATTTTTAAAGAATATTTTTCCAAGGACAAAATGTGGATTTTTAAAAAATATTTTCTCAACGTGAATATTTAAAGAATATTTTCTCAAGGACTCTCAGACCAATAATCGTGGATTTTTCAACGAATATTTTCTTAAGGACCAAATGTGGATCTTTAAAGAATATCTCCCAAGGACCAAATGTAGATCTTTAAAGAATATTCTTTCCAGAACCCACAGACAAAAAAAGTGGATTTTTAAAGAATATTTTCTCAAGGACTTACAGACCTATAAATGTGGATTTCTTAAAGAACATTTCCTTAAGAACATACAGACCAATAAACATGGATTTTTCAAAGAATATTTTCTCAAGGACCCACAGACCTATAAATGTGGATTTTTGAAAAATATTTTCCAAGAACTAAATTTGGATGTTTTACGAATATTTTCTCAAGGACGCAGAAATTAAAAAACTTAGTTTTTTTATAGAGTATTTTTTTAAGCAATAGTTCCTCAAGGACCAATAAATGTGGATTTTTAGTTGTCTTTCCTCAAGGGCGTGGATTTTTAAAGAATATATGCTTAGGGACCCATCCCACGTGCATTTTTAAAGAATATTTTCTCAAGGACACGCATATCAACAAAAATGGCTCGTGAGCAGAACATATCGCAATATTCTTATTAATATTTGGCAAATATTGAAAAATGAGCTCGGGGTACAGTCATTGAAATTCCAAAAACTTACACCGCAACAGAAAGAAAATAGACTCAAAAGAGCTAAAGAATTGCTTCGCTTGGCCGAAAGTGGTGAACTGCCGAATTTGGTTTTCTCCGATGAGAAAACATTCGTTGCCCAGCAGTTCTTTGTCCAGCAAAATTGTGGTGTTTACTGCCAAAGAGGTCAGCTGAAAATATGCAACTTCGGTAGGCCACCCGAACTCAAACGCCGGCCATGGTGATGTTGTGGGCCGCCATAATAGCCGATGGTCGCTCTCCGCTCGTATTAATCGAACATGACATCAGAATAAATTCCGAATATTATTGCGAAAATATTCTGGAGGGTGTATTAAAGCGTTGGTCACGCAAACATTTTGGCCGCAGACTTTGGACATTCCAACAGGACTCAGCACGCGCCATCCAAAAATGGTTACAAAATGAAGTTCCTTGTTTCATTTCCTGCGCACAATAGCCACTAAAATCTCCGGATAGCAATCCGTTGGACTCTTGTATCTGGAGTATTTTTGAAAGCAAGGCTGGCACTAAAAAATACCAAAGTGTCGATCATCTCACGCAAACGCTTCGCCGGGAATGGGCCAAAATACCGAAGAGCAACATTCGGGCAGAGTGTGACGGTTCCATTGGCCGTTTGAAGGCCATAATTCGTGCCAAAGGTGACCAATTCCAACAGATCTAAATTTATTCTAAAAGTTGATGCTACTTCCGACATTTTTTGCTTTTATTCAAGAAATTTTAAAAAAAAATTGTAGAAATTGTGGCTTTTGACATTTGAATTCTTTTTTATCTCACCCTGTATTTAATGCAGGATAAATATATCAAAGGATTTTTGAAAATTTAAAAATTTCGTAATCTTAATTTGGTATTATGTAAGTGGATAGTGTTAAAACCAGACATTTGGTATGAGAATCAAGGTTGGAAAGCAAGCTAAATATATGAAGGTGTTTCAGGAAATTTGCACTAAGTGTGCGAACTGCACTAAATGGTACTAAATTTATAACAGTTTGGTTTTGGGGTGAACGGATGAAGTTGGAATTTTGAAATTTTGTATTGAGGTCCCTTTTGCAGGCAGGTTTGTGATAAAGAGGTGGTTTTGTTACAATTTGGTATTGGGTGAAAAGATAGTGCTTGAAATCTGAAAATATGTAGCCTTTAAATATGAGGGTGGTTTTCGGTGGTACTACAATAGTACGAAAAGTACAGAATGGTTCTGTATCTGGTATTGGGTGAAGAAATAAAGCTTAAATCCTGATAAATTGATATAGATGACACTGTTGGTCTGTCTGTCTGTGGTTAAGGTATGGAAAGTACTAAGTGGCATTAAATTTATTAATGGGTGAAGTCATACATCTGGAATCCCGAAATTTGATGTTGAGGTCTCTCTTGGTGTTCGGAATTGAGGTGTAGAGTTGGTGTTCAAAATGCGTCTTATATTGTACGAAAAGTCCTGGGTGGCGTTAAAGTGGATATTGGGTGAAAGAATAGAGCTGAAATCCTGAAATTTGATATTTAGGTTTATGTTGGTCTTTAGGATTGTGATGTGGAGGTGGTTTCGGAAATTTCTACTATAATTGTTCGAGGAGTACTAAATTATGTATGGGCTGTTGGTATCTGAGATTGAGATATGAATGAAGTTTTCGGAAATGTGTACTATAATTGTACGAGAACTACTGAGTAACACTAAATTGGGTATTGGGTAAAAGGGTGGAGCTAGAATCCCAAAATTTGACCTCTAGGTCTCTGTTGATATCTGGGATATAGATATGAACGAGATTTTTTGAAATGTGTACTATAATTGCACGAAAAGTTCTAAATGGTACTAAATTGGGTATTGGGTGAAGGGATACAACTGGAATCCTGAAATTTGATATTGAGGTCTCTCTTGGTATTTGGAATTGATATGTGAAGCTGGTTTTGGAAATGTTTACTTTAATTGTAGGAAAAGTAATAAATGGTACTAAATTTAGTCTTGGGTCAAGGCTTAGAGCTGAAATTTAAGAATTTGATATTTAGGTCTCTGTTGACATCTGAGGTTGAGATTTGGAGGTGGGCTTGGAAATGCGTAGCAAAGATGAACTATTTTTTTTTTTAATTTAAAGTTGAATTTTTTGCTGGCGAAATAGCGGACATTTGATAGTTACACAATATTCGTCTTTTTTGCCCCGAATTCTTTTTAAATTCCTTCCGCAGTTGAAAATTCTTTTGAAGTCCTTCTGCCATACCCTTCTTCAGTTTCAGTTTCAATATTTAACACACTTTCAATTTTACTTGACTTTGCAATTCAATTAACCTTAGCCCGGAATGTCGTTGGAATTGAGAGCTCTCTCTCTCTCTCTCTCTCTCTCTCTCCCTCCTGAATGAATGTATGTTTGTGTATTTGTGCTATAAATAGCGTTTTCATTCTTTCAGCGAAGAACAAATCTCAAAAGAGACTTCTTTGGAGAATTTTGTGTGTATTTTGTGGTTGGTAGTCGGGGTAATTTGAAATTCAGACATATTTCGCTGAATCAACTATTGAAATGGTGGAGCAGATATACATGGACCACAGTGGAGGGCAAAAGTGAAATACCAACTTTTTTTTCTGAGTTGTGAGGCATTTTATGATTTCCAGAATTTAATAATTTATTTGAAAAATTATGAATTCGGAAAGTTATTTGGAAATTTAATTTAAAATTTCTAAAAATTCTATCTGAAATCTCCCATAATGTCTCATACATTTTGATTCCCTAAAGAAATCTCAACACTAAAATTCCTCAGATAAAAATCACACAGACAGTCTCCCGCAATCCTTATCCTCCCCCCCCCCCTCGTGAGCAAACAAAGAAATCAATATGCCATGGAATCTTACAGAGAGCAGTAGTAGTGCAAGTGTATTTGATGTAATTTTTGTGGTTTCATCTTTTCATCTCTTAAAATTCACACATACACACACACACACTTATTCGCCACCAAAGCGATACGAAGGAAAAACCACAAAAATGCACCGAAAGCAAACCGTAGCAATGATGAAGAGTTTTTACTTCGCTGTGAGACAACATTTACCACAGGAAAATGCTCCGCAGTGATTTGAGTTTCGAAGCGGGTAAGGGAAGGGAGAGAGGAAGCCGCATAAAATCAAGAAAATCGAAGATGTTAAAAGAAAAACGAAATGGAGTTTTGCCAGGAAAATACGATTTTTTTATGCCGGCCTTAAAAAAAAAGACATGAGGGACAAAAGTCTCTCTCTCTTTGGTGCAAGGATATTGAAAGTCTATAATGGAGTTCAATTGCCAGACATAAAATGATTTTTATGAGAAGAGCAAAGGGAGTCTTTAAAAATAAATGCATTACGAAAATCAAATGGATGAAAGATTAAAGGTCTGAATTATGCAGAAGGGACATAAGAGGATGAGAATTTTTAAAGGCGAAATGAGTTTAAAAAGTTAAAATTTAAAATAAAATTATTAAAATTTAAAAAAATAAAAAAAAGCTGTAAGACCGGCCCGGCCGCACATTGAGTATCCTCCACAATTTGGAACGAATTTAAAAATTTTCAAAAAAATAAAATTCGTTAAAAATTCTGTTCAAATCTTAAAAATACTGAATATGGCCGTTATATTGGAGTCTATACGAAGACGTGGTCCTGCATAATTTTTGTCATAAGCCATTACAATATTCAAACACGAACCTTGAAAAAAATCGGTGAATAATGTAGCTAAAATTATCACAATAACGAATAAAGGGAGGTACTGATAAATGGAGCCTACACGCTGGCCTGGACCTGCATAGACAATTTTCTGTCACAGACAGTAGTACCTATTGGGAATTTCAAATACGAAATTTCCAAAAATTTCGGCGAGTATTGTACCTAAAATCGTCAAAATGGGGCCTATACGAAGGCCTGAACCTGCACAGACAATTTCCTGTCAAAGGCAGTAGTGCCTATTAGGAACTTCAAATACGAAATTTCAAATAATTTCGGTGAATATTGCACCTAAAATCGTCAAAGTACCGAAAATAGGGAGGTACTGCTATATGGGGCCTATATGATGATCTGGACCTGCGTAGACAATTTTCTGACATAGACTGTAGTTCCCATTACGAACTCTTAATAGAAAATTTTACACAATTCGGTTTAGTAATGTCCCTAAAATCATGAAAATACCGAATATAGGAAGGTACCGATAAAGGGGGGTATTCGAAAACCTAGACCTGCATAGACAATTTTCTGTCACAGGCTGTAGTATCCAGTACTGAGTGCAAATACGAAATTTGAAACAATTCTGGTTAGTAATGTCCCTAAAATCATTAAAATACCGAATACAGAGAGGTACTGGAGGTAATGTATGGGGGCTATACAAAGATGTGGATCTGCTGAGACAATTTTCTGTCATAGACTATAGTTCCCATTGCGAACTCAAAATACGAACTTTGAAACAATTGCGGCAAATAAAGTCGCTAAAATCATTAAAACACCGAATACAGGGAGGTACTGGAGGTAATTTATGGGGGCTATACAAAGACGTGGATCTGCTGAGACAATTTTCTGCAGTAGCTTGTAGTACCCATTGCGAACTTCAAATACAAAATTTGAAACAATTCCGGCAAATAATGTCGCTAAATTCATGGAAATATTGAATATAGGGAGGTACCGTTATATAAGAGCTATACTAAAACGTGGACCTGTAGAGAAAATTCTGCTCGTGGCGGCGGAGTACTCAGAGGGAACTTCTTGTGTGCATTTGTAGACAATTCCATTACGAACTTCAAATAAAAAATTTGAAAAAATTCCGGTTAATAATGTCGCTAAATTCATGGAAATACCGAATATAGGGAGGTACCGTTATATGGGGGCTATACTAAAACGTGGACCTATATAGAAATTTACCTCTATAGCGGTGAAGTATTCAGAGGCAACTTCTTGAGTGGATTGTCAGACAATTCCATTGACAAATTTGGCTACAATTATCAAAATACCGAATATCAGGAGGAGCCGTTATATGGGGGATGTACGATATCGTAGACCTATATAGACAATTCTCTTCCAGGAAGTAATGTAGTCTCAAAGAACTTCTTGCGTAGAATTTCAGAAAATGCCATTAAAAAATGTGGCTAAAATCATCAAAATACGGAATATAGGGAGGTACCATTATATGAGGGATATACAATATCGTGGACCTATATAGACAATTCTCTCTCAGGTTATTAAGTCCTTACGGAGAACTCCTTGCGTAGGATTTCAGACAATGTCATTGAAAAAGGTGACTAAAATTATCAAAATATCGATTATCGGGGGTACCGTTATATGGGGGCTATACGATATCGTGGACCCATATAGACAATTTCCTTTCAGGGGGTAAAGTAGTCACTAAGAACTTCTTGTGCAGAATTTCAGACAATTCCATTAAAAAATGTGGCTAAAATCATAAAAATACGGAATATCGGAAGAATACGATATCCTTAACTTGATCTGCCTGCAGACAAAATACAGATTGGAGCAAAATTTTAACTTCCTATCTTTATTTCTTTTGACTCTAACGTGATTACAACAAACGGACAGACAGGGCTATATCGTCTTAGAATTTTACGCTGATCAAGAATTTTATAACTTTTTGGGTCAAAAATTATTATTCAAATAAGTTACAAACGGAATGACGAACTTAATATGCCCTCCGTACTATGTATGGTGGAGGGTATAAAAAAAACAGAGCGTAAGAAATGAACCAATTTGGTTCAAAGCGTGCCTTAAACTTTCCAAGACGAAGTTAATTTTACATGAGAATTTGTTGAGAGAAAAATATGATACAGAAACAAATCCCATACGCCTGGAACCCCAAACTTAAAATCACAGCCCATGCGGGAAAATATTTGGCTATGCAGCCAAAAATCTAAACATTGATCTATGTACCCAATTTTCACTACCACTCACTCTGGAAATTAAACAAACACAAAAATTTTCATGCTGAAATCACTTACTTAACACATTACCACGTAATGTATAACCGTTATGCAGCCTCCAGAACTCCGAAAAAATATGTCAAATGATAAATGCAAAAAAAAAGATCACCACTCTTGAATATAATGCCATTCCAACGAACTCCTCTCCCATCCGCCATGCATTGCAATATCGTGCTTATGTTAAGTCAAGTGTTTTCGCAGGACAATAAAATGACTTTGTAGAACAATAAAAATATATAATAAGAAAACATTGCAGAAAACAAAAGGCAACGAAGACGACGACAAACGAAGAAAAAAAAAAAAACAAGAAGACGTTAAGCACATTTTTATTTCCTCGAGAAAAATTTCAGACAACATTGACAAGGGGAAACGGTGGGAAATAGAGAAAAGGAACGATTGGAAAATGTTAGTTCGAGGTGAATTTTTAATACCCTTTTAATTTAGGAGGAATTTTATTGAATTTTTTTTTCAAAGATATTCTTTACCTAAAACTGGATTTTTTTTTTTAATTTTATGAGGACAAAGTCCTTAACAATTTTTGATTTTTAAAGAAAGGTAGATATAAAAAATAATTAAAATTTTCCTGCACCTTTTTTTAAGGACATTTTGACCAAAAATAGCAGATTTAAAAAAATGTCCTAAAAGGAACTTTCGATAATATTCGTTTATTTTTAAATTAGTATTCTTTATGGAAAATCAATGTTTATTGGTCATTAGGTCCTTGAACAAGTTTTCTTTAAAATCTGAGTATGGTGGTAACTTAGTCCTTAAGAAATATTCTTTACAAAATTTTACGTTCAACTCTCTATAGTTCCTTGAAAGAGTATTATTTTGGTCTTTGAACAATTTTTTTGAAGAAAAATAGGCACATAGAGTTGTAGGGCATGAAAATAGAGGGATATCCCTACAAAATAATCTTTAATTTCTTATGGATTTTTAGAGGGACTTTCTGAACCAATGTCGATGACTAACGCATTAGTCGTTGTTAGATATGAAGCCGGACCAAATATCTCTTTTTTTGAAAGACCTGTTAAACGAGGAACGACGTTTTTTATAAATGTTAAAAGGGGATCTCCTTACAAAGTATCCCGTAACAATTTTTCAAGGATAACCTCAATAAAAAACATGGATTATAGAAATATTTTTGGAGGAGCTCATGACCATAAATCGTGCATGTTATGCCATATCGTCGATATTTGAGGACTTCTTAAGGACTCTCCGTCTGTGGAAACCATTCTACTACTCACTCTTACGAACGCATTGAAGTAGATTGATAAAATTTTACTCAAATGTATATTATGTCTGCAGGATTTTTGATATTGAAATTGGGTCATGTGGGTCCTTGTCTTCGTATAGCCCCCACATAACGGTACCTCCCGATATTCGGTACTTTTTTGATTTTAGCGACATTATTCACCGGAATTGTTTCGAATTTTGTATTTGAAGTTACTAACGGGTACTACAGCCTGTGACAATTGTATATGCAGGTCCACGTCTTCGCATAGCCCTCCTTTATCGGTACCTCCCTATATTCGGTATTTTGAAAATTGTAGCAGCATTATTCACCGGAATTGTATTAAATTTCATAATACAGCCTGTGACAGAAAATGGTCTATGCAGGTCCACATCTTCATATAGACCCCATATAACGGTACCTCCTTATATTTCGTATTTTGATGATTTTAGCGACATTTTTAACTGGCATTGTTAAAAATTTCATATTTGGAGTTCCTTAGCAGTATATGTCAGAAATGACGATAACACCCTGTATTCTGCATTTTTAAGATTTTAATATAAATTTTAACAGATTTTTCGTTATTTTTAAATTTCCGAATTCGTTCTATTTGGTGGAGGATACTCAAAGTTATGCCCCGCCCAACTTACTGATTTTCCATTTGTTTGATTTTATTTATGTATTTTTTGAAGAACTTCCTGGATTTTTCATAATATTTTCAAATTATTTGTGGATATAAAAATTTGCGGATATTTAAAAAATATATATAAAACAAGTAAGCAAAGGCTACAGTCGAGCGGGGCCGACCGTTGAATACCCTACAACACTACAATAAACGATACTGTTTATATAGGCGAGATACTCGAAAGAATTCCGCAAGATATTGTGACAAATAATACAAGAAAACCATCAGGTTTCGTTCTCTAATTTTCGAATAATGGCAACTTTAACTAATTTGCTCATTTCCAATTTATTGCAAGATGTTGCACGTAAATGGTCCTCCTAGATCTGGAACCAATATTTCCCAAAGACCTATAATCTCTCAGGAGTGGCAAAAGATTAACATTTATTATTGGTTTTCGACTGAAACTCATCTATATGAGATACAGACATTTGACTATATTCTTCAACGAAATCAGCGTTAACAAAATAGTCAGAAGTGTGTCTTTCCTGCATTTGTGAATTCTCCAAAAAGTCACTGGAATGGACATTTTCGTATTTTGTCTACAAAAGTTGGTAAACTATTTCACACATTGAATATTCTTGGATGGCCATCCAAAACTATTTTGCTTTTGCAATGTCCGGTAACCTCCATTCAAATGCGCGTGAGGATCGGGCGATAATTACGACTTGCTGACAATTTTGCAGTTTTTTTTTTTTTTTTGTCCATTTCAACCCCTAAATATATGGCGATTATCTTTAAAAAGAGTAGGCTTCTATTCTGACCCTCATCTTATCCCTATGCAAAATTTCATAAGGATCGGGCCATAAATGCGATCTGTATATGATATTCTGATATCCTAACTACTTAGTTATGTTAGCTGTAGAAATATTACCAAATGTTTAATTCAAAATGAAAATATGCCAAAAATATGACAAAATTGAAAAAAAAATATGAGAAAATTTTACAAAATCAATATTTTCATCTTTAGAGAGATATTTTTATGCGATTTTTTAGACGTTTTTTCTTTCCTGCCAAGAGGCCATTCTGAATTAATGAGAACTGTCGAAATCAGTTCAGTCGTTCTCGACATATAAGAGATCTTTCAAGCATATCTTCTTTGATAGACACATATATCGCACCTATTTTGCTAAATATCCGATTTGTTGGATGTTAACATCAATGTAAAGGTCAGAAGTAACCTTGTCATGGCTTTGGGATTTCGCCGGGATTTAAAATATTCGCGGTTTAATGAAAAATTTTGATTTTTTCAAGAAAAAAAAAAATATGGTCTATTTTACCCGCTAAATATTATCCGATGACCACCCGAATTGGTAGGCTTCTTGCCAGCCCTAAACTCTAGCTACATGCGAAATTCCGCGTCGATTGGTCTATAATTGCGACCTGTAGGTTTCGTCCATTTCAACCCCTAAATATTATGCGATCATCACCAAAAGAAATATGGTTCTATTCTGACCCTAGCCCCACATCCATTTTAAATTTCGTGAAGATCGGACCATAATTGCGACCTGTAGAGTGATTACAAATTAACATGGACAGACGGACGGACGGACATACATAGCTAGATCGACTCAGGTCGGCGAGCTAGGAAGATCCATATATACTTTCCTATGTGGGAAATCAATATTTCGAGGTGTTACATAAATTCTGGCCCAATCAAACTTATAATACCCCCAACACATAGTGTTGTAGGGTATAATAATGGGAAGGATCTCTGGAAACAATAGTTATAGGAAAATTTTAAAGAGGACCTTTCAAACAAAAATATTTAATTTTTAGAGAAGTTTGAAGCCCTCTCGACAAATATAGTGGATATTATTTTAATTTTGTGGACCTCCTGACCACAGAAAAAGATTTCCTGCAATAAAATATATTTTAAAGGACCTCCTTACCAAAAAGCATGGAAAAAGAAAATATTTTAAAGGTCTTCTTGATCAAAATTATTTTATTATAAATAATTGAAAGGACTTTCCAACTGAAAATCGTATTTTTTATAAAAATTTTAAGAGAACATATCGATTTAAAGTCTTTTATTTTTTTCAAAAAATTGTTATAAAGATCTTCTGAGAAAAAATATTATAAATTTTCAAGGACATTGTTAAGAACGACCTCCTTACCATAAATCATGTATATTATAAGAATATTTTAGTTGGACATCCTGAAAGAAATCGTCGGTGTATTTAGAAGGACCTTACTATCACACATCGTTGATTTTTCAGAATTTTTAAGATTTTCTTTTCGAAGGATCTCCTTTATCAAAATCTTGGAGTTTTGAGAAATTTTCGGATGGTCCTTCTTAGCAAATATCATAATTTCCGTAAGAAATAATTAAGAAACACCTTTCAACAAATGATTGATAGTATTTATGAATATATCCGAGGACCTTTTTACTAATATTCGTGAAGTTTTGAGGCATTTATGGAAGGAGCTCTGGGTAAAAAATTTCAGCATTTTTAGAATTTCGCCATTTAATTTTTGGGAAATTTTCAAGAAGAAGTAATTGTGACTTTTTGTACCCTACACTTGTGCATTTGTTTGTAACATGAAGAGGGAGATAGAGAGAAGGAGGAGCATTTTTAAGAACATTTCTATGGAATTTTTCATATAAAAATTGTGTGTAAGAATTTCATTTAACGAATTTCATTCATTTTCAGAATTTCATTTTTTCCAAACCCTGTGACAAACCCTACATACCCTCCATAAAGGATACTGCAAACAACAACAACAAAAAACTCGCCCAGCAAAAACCAAGTGGAAGTAATGACAACAATTTCTGTAAAATTTACTTAAAACAATAAAGGCGTAAAACGCTGAAGCTCCTCCACGGCAACGACACGGCGATATTCAACACAAGATGTGTCAGGCAAAAATAAACAAAAGAAGGACGAAGAAGAAGAAGAACAAGAAGAAAAAAAGGACGAGAACGACGAAGGAAAATTGCAGACATGGCAATTGTTATGATTTCTTTTATTTAAACATTATAATGACATTAAACGTGGACGACAAGGAGGACCAGGACGACAACGCTGCGAAGTAATTCAAAACGAGCCAAACAATAAATGCAAGTCAGCGGCGAATGTCGGCCAAAAAGGAAAGCAGAGCAAAAAAAAAAGCGTTAATGAAGTTTCTGGCTTGATTCAGGACTATAGGGATATCAGTTTTAATGCAATTTAAACACAACAACAAAAGTATTGTGAAAATTATCCTTACAAATATTACAACAACAATGGACAACAACAAGTATCATAAAAAAGATGAACTGTTGTGATAACTTTTGTTCATTAAGAATTTTTTTTGTCATTTTGAAAGCCAGCTCACAAAATGTAAAGGAAGAAAATTTGATATTCGTTTCAGGACAGATTGTTCATTTGATGTCCTCTTGGATTGCCGTGGAGAGATAAAATGTTAAATTATAAAAAATAAAGTTTGTAAAATATTTATATGGCACATTTAATGGGGAAGTGGAGGACTTCAGTGATAGTTTGGAGGAAGATGTGACGAAGTTGTTGAGCTGAAAGTGGAAAAATTTTAATGCGGACTGAAGCCTAGAACTTCAGGATTTGGATTTGAAATAGGCGGTGGCTTTTTAGTCATATCTGATAACGTATATTTTTCAAAATATTTTGGTGCCTCTATAATTCTGTACAGAATCGGCCCTCAGCCATATGGCTACAGAGGGTATATATCATTTGATACGGCCAAAATGTGCCTCATCGAAATAAAGGGTTTAGAACCTAAGTCTCTTTGGATAAAATCCGTTTCAGGACATTTGGAGTCGATACAGCGATGTCCGTCTGTACGACCGTCTGTCTGTCTTTCTGGCTGATGTGCACGATAACTCTCAAATAAAGTATCCAATTTGATCCAAACTTGGTACATCGTAATATTATTGTCAAGTTTAGATCGAGTTCGAAGATGGACAATATCGGTCCACTCCTCCTGGTACCTCTCCTACAAAAGATTGACATTTTTGAAACAATATTTTATTCTACAGAAAGAGAAAGGATATCCCGATTTCACCTTTGTAAATCCTAATATTTGTGTCATTGCTAGGTCAGGTGCGAAAATGGAAAATATAGGTTCACTCCATCCAGTACCTCCGCCACAAAGGGTCAAAATTTTGAATAATCAAAACGATCATTAAATCCGAAATAAGCATCCGATTGTATTCAAATTTCAAACATCCTAATACTTTTATTAACCCAAGGTCTGGTTTTAAAATGGAATACATCGGCCTATTTCTTCTGGTACCTTGCCCACAAAAGGTCGAAATTTTCAAACAAATATATATATTTCCTGCACAGCAAGAAAGGCAATAGTCCGATTTTGCTCCAACTTTGGAAATTCTAATATTTGAGTCTGTGCTAGGCCAGGTGATGTAAGACTTCAAATTACACACATCACAATATTATTAACCCAAGGTCTGGTGTAAAGACGGGATATATCAGGCAACTCCTTTTTCGCACCTCCCCCAGGTCTGGGCCAAAAAGTTTGATTGGGCCAAAAATGATGTAACACCTCGAAATATCTCGTTGAGTTGAGCCGATCTAGCTATGTATGTCCGTTATATTGTAGTGTTGTAGGATATCACATGGTCGGCCCCGCACGGCTGTAGCCTTTGCTTATTTGTTTTTTTTATTATTGGAAAATTCTGTCCCTAGGGACTTAATCATATTTGCCATACAAACTTCAATATTTTCAATATTTCCACTTTTTTAACTGTTCTTCCTAATTACTTGTTACTTTATTCTAATTAGGAATACATTTTTCAACTGTCTAGACAAAATAAAATAATACAGTACTTGATTCACAAACTGATTTTTTTTTTCTTCAAAAATACTTTTGAAAATAGTGTCAAAATCTGCATAAAGAGAAAACTAAATGAGTTGAAAAAAATTCTGTTCTAAATTTCCCACCCAATGCATTATTCACAGAATTATCATAAATATTTCAAATCTGTGCGGCAACATATTTTCATTGCAATGATATCCTTGGGAAATAGGACTGCAGTGTCCTAGATTAAAGAAATAGAACCAAAAATAATGATGGCAAGCACAATACGGTCACATTAGTAAGCAATAAAAAGTGGAAACGGCGTTAAGTTAGGCCGGGCTGAACTTTTGATGCTTTGAATAATGGCGAAAAGGATGTTCCTGAAAATAGGAGTATCGATGCTTGGGATCGAGCTCAATTTAAATTTCCATTGAAATTGGTACGGAAAAGATGGTAAAAGCCTTCGAAACACCTTAGAGCGTTATAAATATTATATACAGAGAAGCCGACAGATATATACACCTTTTTCGCAGGTAGATTTTCCATTCTTTAAGAAAAGCGGGAATATCGAGTTACACCATTTGTGGAGATTTTGTATCAGGAGGATTGGACCGACTTCCGAAATTTGAGACATAATGATGTTGAAAATATTTTAATCGGACTATAAATTCTTATTTTACAAAAGTTATTAGCATACTCAATTTGGACTTTTTGTAGGGTAGGTTCGCCATATAAAGGCGAAAATATAAAAGGAAGCGTTGACCTTATAAGCTATTTATGTTGGTTTGGTACACATTTTTTAAATTGTAAATGTTGACGAAATTCGGACACAACCTCCACAATTTAATATAAAGGAGTTCGAGTAACAGAAATAGAGGCCAAATGTA
Source organism: Musca domestica (assembly GCF_030504385.1). NCBI lineage: Eukaryota > Metazoa > Arthropoda > Insecta > Diptera > Muscidae > Musca > Musca domestica. The sequence continues at coordinate 6,767,731 of NW_026712321.1, read as the reverse complement.
ATTCTTTTTTTTTTGGATGTGCCAAGTTTGGACTGTAGGCGGTCTCTCCGCGTTTTTTTTTTTTTTTTTTTTTTTTTTTTTTGTTTTTTGTAATTTTAAACATTTTTGACTACGGTACATGAAAGATTGGATCGATATAGTTAATTTTAAATTTGTTTTATAAATCAATATAAATATGGCTATTCGAAAAAATTTGAAGAAATTCGGTAAATTATGTTACGAGCAAATTTTAATCCAAAGGTGCAGGAAACAGTTGTCAATTGTCATACCTCAGCAAAAAAAGAAAATAAAATACAAGCAGTTTTTATTAGATTTTGTTTTCCGTTGTTTTCGGAAATCTTTAAGATCCTTCTAACCATCTAAAGAATTTTTTGTAGTATCCCTTGTCAACAAATATGGATTTTAGTGGATATTTAGGGAAAACGACCACTTGGTTGATGAATCGATTAGGATATTTATAGTCGATCTAGGTATGTTCGTCCGTCAGTTCGCTCGTGGGCGAAATTAGTCAACTCTCTCTGACACCTTCGACACAAAATTTGTAATTATTAATTATACCTCCTATAAAATTTCATGTGAGAGGCCGATTGACTTCAAATTACACACATCCCGTTATTTCTGCTAACATAAGATCTCCTGCGAAGATGGGATATATCAGTATATCTCCCCTTGCGCCTCCCTCACAAAGGGTCAATATTTTGAAATTAACATCCGATTCCAGTCAGTCCTAGTACGCACAAGATCTGTTGGAAAGATGATATATATCTGTGAACCGCTTCTAATACATTACCCATAAAGGGTCACAATTTCCAATATTATTACCTGTCATAACTGGTACCAGATATCAGATACAGCCAAAAAATACCTCTGCCAAATTGTATTAAGATCGGTTTGGATATACTCTCACATATATATCTTCAAACGATTTCGTTGTAATTGCGCACCAAATGGCCAATATCAGTCCAAATGACCTGAATTTTGGCACATCCGATCGAATTCAGGCTAGAAGCAAATTATTTAAATTTAGTGAAAATCGGTTCAGATATAGCTATAGCTCCCATGTATATGTTTCTTCCGATTGTGGGTTTAAGTCTCTCACATTCGTAATATGCATTCGACAATAATGATATTTGGTACAGGTATATTATATAGCTCGGAAATATCTTTGAAAATTTTATCGACATCGACTCAGATTTGGATACAGCTCGTATATAGATTCTTTAATCCGATTTCAGGTTTATTGTGCAATAAATGGTATGCTCCGATAAATATTATTTTAATATAATCCTACTCGAAGTGATATCTGCACTTTACACCAATTTTATTTTAGTATAGAGATAAAAATATCGCCGTCAAATTTGATGAAAATCGATTCAGAATTGAATATGCCTCCTATATATTAGTTTGAGACCAAATCTAAAACCAAATGTTAATATGTAGCATGATCTACTTTAAATAAATTCTTTTGTTACGGAAGCTCAACTAAATATGTGATAGTGGTGTAGGGTATCATATAGTCGGTCCCGTCCAATTTTTGACTTTTCCTTACTGGTTTTATCGGTATTTGATAAAATGTGAGAATCGAGTACTTCGGTCGACTATATCTGACAGCAAAGGCACATTTTAACATTTTCTAAAAATTATGACATATCTCATATAAGGCGTAGGAAGATATAGTCCAATCCAGGCACATCGCAATTTTTAGCTCATATTTATTTAGGTCTGATATGAAATGAACAATATTGGCTTATTCCTTCGGAACCCACTCCATAGAGGGTCATCAATTTGAGTAATCATAACAGAAGTCAAAATATATTTAAATAGTCGAACATTGGCTGAGGGTATACATCCGTCAGCAAATTCGACTGATTCCTTATTTGATTTAACCTCGAAACTTCGTTTGCAAATTGTTATTCCTAAAACGCTGTTAATACTACAATGGACCCCATTTAGAATCCTTGTAGAGGAAATTTTCCAACAACCAATGTTATGGTTCTTTCTCGCACCTACAGAAGCCTTCCAGCAATATTTTTAGCTACTAATTTTATTCTTTTCCCCTGGGTGTTATGATCAGTAAAATATACACATTAAAATGTTTTTTTTTTGACAAATTATTCTATTGTTTATTGACATAAAGACTAGCTAATACAAATTTCAAAAATATATTTTTGTCTTCTCCATTTCCCTTGAGTGGGACAAAGCCATTAACGCACGTAACGAGTGATTTTCTGTCACAATTTACAGACATTAGCATTTTAATTTTTAATGCCATAGGCACGTGTAATTCATGTGCTCGTCAAATTATCATCTCAAGTACCTATGAGAATTGTTTTGTTATTTTACGCATAAATCTTAAGAATTCAACTCATTGTCCTCGGGGCACACCCTTTGTGCTAAAAATATGTGATTTATGGGTAAGACAATATATATACTCCCCACCAAAATTTATTTAAAAATAGCATAAATTTATATTCCAGTTACCTGACACAAAAAATAAAAAGAATAATTAATTCAAAGCAGGCTTTTTGTTTGTTTCCTGCTTTGAAATGCAGACAAAACAATGCAAAATTATTTTGCTTTGTAGTCCAAAAAAATATGCCAGAGAGGAATGGGTGATGTGGAAAACAAAAGGTATTACTGAGCTCACCAATGTATGCAATGGAATAATTTCTAACCCGCATTTTTGACACATATGCTGATTAACATATATTTGTATGAACCTGCCACACACACACACGCACACCCTCACCCACATAGCTACGAGAGTACTAGTGGGTGTAGTCATTCAATTGTTTATAATTATGCCACCAATGAAACACTCTCTCACACCTGAATAAACACCGCCACATGCACTCCCTTCAAATTATCTCCCTCTCTCTCTCATTTGAATGAGCCATAACTTTTATTGTCATGCCACCCAACTCCACCCACCATCATTACCACCACCCACAGAGATTTGATGTTTGTTATTTTCAGTTTTTGTTCTTTGCATTAATATCTCTGGAGGAAATGATTTTTATTGTTCATCATCAACAATAAAATAAAATGCACTCCCACACACACACACCCCGATCGTATCACTCTCCTTTGCCACCGACTGGAAGTTTGCCTGTGAAGCTCATGCCAATGATACTGAGCAGAGAACGAGATATGCAATGCTTAGGGCACTCAAACAAAATGCAACTTAATACCGACGCCTTAATGTATGCAACATTTAATGCACTCAATTGAAAACATAACGTTTCACTCCACAACGATGATGATGATGATGGCATCGGCAATCATTTCGCACTCTGTGTGTGTGTGTGCATCATTTATGGGTGCATACGAGTGTGCATGCGAGGTGTGTGTGTGTCGGTACGTGTGCTTGTGCCATATATGGTGTTTATTACGCATCGAAGGGTTGTTTTGCCATTCAATTGTCCTTTGCTGTTTATTGCCAAAGCACGAGCTGGTCGTATCCTTTTATTTGGAATATTTAACACCCATGCACGTCTTATTGTTTTTGGACACCAGCCTTTGTTGTAGGGAAATGGTGATGATGATGACGGCGATAAGGATGAGGATGACTGACTGAGTGAGTGATGGTGGAATAATGTTGATGATGAATTGCCATTTATGTCACGTTCTTGTCGTCAATTTTCGGTGATAATTGTGCCATTGTTCTTTGGTTTGTTTGTTTGTTGGCTGACTGGCTGGCAGGCTGGCTGACTGTTGCGTTAAAGAAACACGAGCAATAACACAGCGGTGGCGTTTATAAACACGTACTAATTTTAAAGCGAAGGTACATATGGATAGGTATACACAGTATGCTACCAAAATATTATGGAAGAATGCTGCAGTGTAGACAAAATGCTCAGTTTTATTAAAGCGGATTTTTTTTAATCGGGAAAATGAAAAAGCGGCCCCATATGGTCCATAAAATTTCATGCGTCCCAGGTCTAAATATGTTATCCAAAAAGAAATTGGTAGATATAGTCCCTAAATAAATATCCCTTAAATAATTCTTAGAAAAAAAATTTTGTCTTAGGCAATGAAAATATAACCTTGAAATATTCCATCTTCGCAGCAGATCTTGTGTTGGTAGAAATAATGCGATGTGTGAAATTCGAAGAGAACCGAATGCTAATTTCGGATTTTATAATCGTTTTGGTTATGATGGAATGGGCCGTTATTGTCCATGACCTTGAAATTGCACTGATACAAATTTTAGGATTTGCAAAGTTGGAGTAAAGTCGGATTATTCTTTCTCTTTCTGTGTAACAAAATATATACATATTTTTTAAATGTCGACCGTTTGTGCGGGGAGTGGACCGATCCCATCGGTCTTAATCATATTTTCCCCTGATGTTATTCGAAAAAAAATCTTTAAAAACTGAGCTTTTTTTATAGATAATGGGGGAATTGTCTATAAAAATATAAGTCATCGAACCTGGATTTTTAAAGAATAATTGTTTCACAAACCAAAAAACCTGAAGGACCAAAGGAGCAAAAAACGTGGATTTTGTAAAAAAATATTTTTCAGGGACCAAAAAAGCACAAAAAGTGGATTTTGTAAAAAAATATTTTTTCAAGGACCAAAGGAGCAAAAAAAGTGGATTTTGTAAAAAAATATTTTTTCAAGGACCAAAGGAGCAAAAAAAGTGGATTTTGTAAAAAAATATTTTTTCTGGGACCAAAGGAGCAATAAACGTGGCATTTGTAAAAAGAATAATTTTTTCAAGGACCAAAGGAGCAATAAACGTGGATTTTGTAAAAAAAATATTTTTTCAAGGACCAAAGTAGCAATAAACGTGGATTTTGTAAAAAATTATTTTTTCAAGGACCAAAGGAGCAATAAACGTGGATTTTGTAAAAAAAATATTTTTTCAAGGACCAAAGTAGCAGTAAACGTGGATTTTGTAATTTTTTTTTTTTTTCAGGGACCAAAGGAGCAATAAACGTGGATTTTGTAAAAAAATATTTTTTCAAGGACCAAAGGAGCAATAAACGTGGTATTTGTAAAAAAAATAATTTTTTCAAGGACCAAAGGAGCAATAAACGTGGATTTTGTAAAAAAATATTTTTTCAAGGACCAAAGGAGCAAAAAAAGTGGATTTTGTAAAAAAATATTTTTTCAAGAACCAATAAACGTGGATTTTTTAAAGAATACTGTTTTAGGGACCAACGAACGTTTTTTTTAAGAATATTTTTTCAAGAACCAATAAACGTGGATTTTGTAAAAAAATATTTTTTCAAGGACCAAAGGAGCAATAAACGTGGATTTTGTAAAAAAAATATTTTTTTAGGGACCAAAGGAGCAATAAACGTGGATTTTGTAAAAAAAATATTTTTTCAAGGACCAAAGGAGCAGTAAACGTGGATTTGGTAAATTTTTTTTTTTTCAGGGACCAAAGGAACAATAAACGTGGATTTTGTAAAAAAATATTTTTTCAAGGACCAAAGAAGCAATAAACGTGGATTTTGTAAAAAAAAAAATTTTTTCAAGGACCAAAGCAGCAATAAACGTGGATTTTGTAAAAAAATATTTTTTCAAGGACCAAAGGAGCAATAAACGTGGGTTTTGTACAAAAATATTTTTTCAAAGACCAAAGGAGCAATAAACGTGGTATTTGTAAAAAAATAATTTTTTCAAGGACCAAAGGAGCAATAAACGTGGATTTTGTAAAAAAAATATTTTTTCAAGGACCAAAGGAGCAATACACGTGGATTTTGTAAAAAAAATATTTTTTTCAAGGACCAAAGGTGCAATAAACGTGGATTTTGTGAAAAAAAAAAATTTTTCAGGGGCCAAAGGAACAATAAACGTGGATTTTGTAAAAAAATATTTTTTCAAGGACCAAAGGAGCAGTAAACGTGGATTTGGTAAAAAAAAAATTTTTTTCAGTGACCAAAGGAACAATAAACATGGATTTTGTAAAAAAATATTTTTTCAAGGACCAATGGAGCAATAAACGTGGATTTTGTAAAAAAATATTTTTTCATGGACCAAAGGAGCAATTAACGTGGATTTTGTAATAAAATATTTTTTCAAGGACCAAAGGAGCAGTAAACGTGGATTTGGTAAAAAAAAAATTTTTCAGGGACCAAAGGAACAATAAACGTGGATTTTGTAAAAAAATATTTTTTCAAGGACCAAAGAAGCAATAAACGTGGATATTGTAAAAAAAATATTTTTTCAAGGACCAAAGGAGCAATAATCGTGGATTTTGTAAAAAAATATTTTTTCAAGGACCAAAGGAGCAATAAACGTGGATTTTGTAAAAAATTATTTTTTCAAGGACCAAAGGAGCAATAAACGTGGATTTTGTAAAAAAAAATATTTTTTCAAGGACCAAAGGAGCAATAAACGTGGATTTTGTAAAAAAATATTTTTTCAAGAACCAATAAACGTGGATTTTTTAAAGAATACTGTTTTAGGGACCAACGAACGTTTTTTTTAAGAATATTTTTTCAAGAACCAATAAACGTGGATTTTGTAAAAAAATATTTTTTCAAGGACCAAAGGAGCAAAAAACGTGGATTTTGTAAAAAAAATATTTTTTCAAGGACCAAAGGAGCAATAAACGTGGATTTTGTAAAAAAAATATTTTTTCAAGGACCAAAGTAGCAGTAAACGTGGATTTGGTAATTTTTTTTTTTTTCAGGGACCAAAGGAACAATAAACGTGGATTTTGTAAAAAAATATTTTTTCAAGGACCAAAGAAGCAATAAACGTGGATTTTGTAAAAAAAATATTTTTTCAAGGACCAAAGGAGCAATAAACGTGGATTTTGTAAAAAAATATTTTTTCAAGGACCAAAGAAGCAATAAACGTGGATTTTGTAAAAAAAAATATTTTTTCAAGGACCAAAGGAGCAATAATCGTGGATTTGTAAAAAAATATTTTTTCAAGGACCAAAGGAGCAATAAACGTGGATTTTGTAAAAAAATATTTTTTCAAGGACCAAAGGAGCAGTAAACGTGGATTTGGTAAAAAAAAAAAATTTTTCAGGGACCAAAGGAACGATAAACGTGGATTTTGTAAAAAAATATTTTTTCAAGGACCAAAGGAGCAGTAAACGTGGATTTGGTAAAAAAATTTTTTTTTTTCAGTGACCAAAGGAACAATAAACATGGATTTTGTAAAAAAATATTTTTTCAAGGACCAATGGAGCAATAAACGTGGATTTTGTAAAAAAATATTTTTTCATGGACCAAAGGAGCAATTAACGTGGATTTTGTAAAAAAAATATTTTTTCAAGGACCAAAGGAGCAATAAACGTGGATTTTGTAAAAAAAATATTTTTTCAAGGACCAAAGGAGCAGTAAACGTGGATTTGGTAAAAAAAAAATTTTTCAGGGACCAAAGGAACAATAAACGTGGATTTTGTAAAAAAATATTTTTTCAAGGACCAAAGAAGCAATAAACGTGGATATTGTAAAAAAATATTTTTTCAAGGACCAAAGGAGCAATAATCGTGGATTTTGTAAAAAAATATTTTTTCAAGGACCAAAGGAGCAATAAACGTGGATTTTGTAAAAAATTATTTTTTCAAGGACCAAAGGAGCAATAAACGTGGATTTTGTAAAAAAAATATTTTTTCAAGGACCAAAGGAGCAATAAACGTGGATTTTGTAAAAAAATATTTTTTCAAGAACCAATAAACGTGGATTTTTTAAAGAATACTGTTTTAGGGACCAACGAACGTTTTTTTTAAGAATATTTTTTCAAGAACCAATAAACGTGGATTTTGTAAAAAATATTTTTTCAAGGACCAAAGGAGCAAAAAACGTGGATTTTGTAAAAAAAATATTTTTTCAAGGACCAAAGGAGCAAAAAACGTGGATTTTGTAAAAAAAATATTTTTTCAAGGACCAAAGGAGCAATAAACGTGGATTTTGTAAAAAAAATATTTTTTCAAGGACCAAAGTAGCAGTAAACGTGGATTTGGTAATTTTTTTTTTTTTTCAGGGACCAAAGGAACAATAAACGTGGATTTTGTAAAAAAATATTTTTTCAAGGACCAAAGAAGCAATAAACGTGGATTTTGTAAAAAAAATATTTTTTCAAGGACCAAAGGAGCAATAAACGTGGATTTTGTAAAAAAATATTTTTTCAAGGACCAAAGAAGCAATAAACGTGGATTTTGTAAAAAAAAATATTTTTTCAAGGACCAAAGGAGCAATAATCGTGGATTTTGTAAAAAAATATTTTTTCAAGGACCAAAGGAGCAATAAACGTGGATTTTGTAAAAAAATATTTTTTCAAGGACCAAAGGAGCAGTAAACGTGGATTTGGTAAAAAAAATTTTTTTCAGGGACCAAAGGAACGATAAACGTGGATTTTGTAAAAAAATATTTTTTCAAGGACCAAAGGAGCAGTAAACGTGGATTTGGTAAAAAAAATTTTTTTTCAGGGACCAAAGGAACGATAAACGTTGATTTTGTAAAAAAATTTTTTTTCAGGGACCAAAGGAACAATAAACGTGGATGTTGTAAAAAAATATTTTTTCAAGGACCAATGGAGCAATTAACGTGGATTTTGTAAAAAAAATATTTTTTCATGGACCAAAGGAGCAATTAACGTGGATTTTGTAAAAAAAATATTTTTTCAAGGACCAAAGAAGCAATAAACGTGGATTTGGTAAAAAAAAATTTTTTCAAGGACCAAAGGAGCAATAAACGCGGATTTGGTAAAAAAAATTTTTTTCAGGTACCAAAGGAACAATAAACGTGGATTTTGTAAAAAAATATTTTTTCAGGGACCAAAGGAACAATAAACGTGGATTTTGTAAAAAAATATTTTTTCAAGGACCAAAGGAGCAATAAACGCGGATTTGGTAAAAAAAATTTTTCAGGTACCAAAGGAACAATAAACGTGGATTTTGTAAAAAAATATTTTTTCAGGGACCAAAGGAACAATAAACGTGGATTTTGTAAAAAAATATTTTTTCAAGGACCAAAGGAGCAATAAACGTGGATTTTGTAAAAAAATATTTTTTCAAGGACCAAAGGAGCAATAAACGTGGATTTTGTAAAAAAATATTTTTTCAAGGACCAAAGGAGCAATAAACGTGCATTTTGTACAAAAATATTTTTTTAAGGACCAAAGGAGCAGTAAACGTGGATTTGGTAAAAAAAATTTTTTTTCAAGGACCAAAGGAACAATAAACGTGGATTTTTTAAAGAACACTTTTTTAGGGACCAACGAACGTTTTTTTTTAAGAATATTTTTTCAAGAACCAATAAACATGTATTTTTTAAAGAATGCTTTTTTAAGGACCAAAGAACGTTGTTTTTTTTAAAGAATATTTGTTCAAGGACCAACGAACGTGGGTTTTTTTAAGAATATTTTTTCAAGGGTCCAAAATATTTTTGGAGAATATTTGATCAAGTACCAATAAATGTGGATTTTTTTCAAGAACCAGTGAGGGTTTTTAAAGAATAGTTTTTTCAAACTACCAAAAATGTGGATTTTTTATAAAAATTTTTTCAAGGACAAAAAAAAACTTGTGTTTTTTAAGGAATATTTTTTAACTACCAAAACCGTTGGTTTTTTTTTTAATTTTTTTTTCAACTCCCAAAAACAAGTGGATTTTTTTTAAAAATATTTTTTCAACTACCAAAAAACGTGGATTTATTATATTTTTCTAAGAATTTGATGACTATTTAATCTTTTCTTTTATTCAGATATATATTAGATCTTGTTGTTCTCCAAGAAAAAAAAATTCTTAAAAAAAAACCGAATTCCTTTCTTTAAAAAATCCATGTTTTTCAAGTATTTTTCCCAAGCTAGATTAAAAAAAATCTCCAAATATTTCATATTCCTCAATACCCTTCCCCATTTTCCTGCCGCAGACTGTAACACACATACACATACAGCCCACTCCATTACCAAAACTTGATAATAAAGGCATTTCCGGGTTTACATCAAGATTTTAATGTTTATTTATGATTCTAATTAGAGTAGAGAGTTGAGATGATGACGACGACGACGACACGGTTACGAGAACGTAATGGCAGTTGACGGACAAATAGCGATATTGAAATGCATTTGCATAATGACTTATTCGAACTCGTATCCGTATCTGGGATTAGAATGCTAATTGTCTTAGATTACAGGTTTTAGAGTTGGAATTTAATGAATAAATAACGGACATAAATGGAAGACAATCAGGTAGTAGGTAAGGAAGGAAATGGACTGTGAATGGATAAAATGTCAATGGGGTGTTCAAAATTTTTAGAGTTTTTATTGATAGAAAATTCTCTTTTTGTATAGAATACCCTAAAGGGAACTTAAACTTTGTAAATCCTCATATGTGAAGATGGAATATATCGTTTCACTTCATCAAGGACCTCCCTCACAAAGGTTTAAAATTTTGAATATCCATGAAGCTCATAACACGCGGAATTAATTTCCGATTCCATTCAGCCTTGGCACAGCTCAATATTTCCACTGCCGCAACATCTTTCATAAAGATGGTAGATATTGGACCATTCCTTCTGGTACCTCCCCCACAAAGGGTAAAAGTTGTGAATAACAAAAACGATCATAAAATCCGGAATGAACATCCGCCTCACTTCATATTTTACACATCCTATTATTTCTTCTATCACTAAATCTGATATGAATATGGAATATAAAGGTCCACTCCTTCTGGTACCTCCCCCACAAAGTATCAAAATTTGGAATACCACCAGAACTCAAGCGCCGGCCATGGTGATGGTGTGGGCCGCCATAACAGCCGAAATTGATTTCCGATTCCATTCAGACTTGACACAGCTCAATATTTCCATTGCCGCAACATCTTTCATAAAGATGGTAGAGATCGGACCATTCCTTCTGGTACCTCCCTCACAAAGGGTAAAATTTGTGAATAACCAAAACGATCATAAAATCCGGAATAAACATCCGCCTCTCCTCATATTTTACACATCCTATTATTTCTTCTATCACTAAATCTGATATGAATATGGAATATAAAGGTCCACTCCTTCTGGTACCTCCCCCACAAAGGATCAGAATTTGGAAAACCACCAGAACTCAAGCGCCGGCAATGGTGATGGTGTGGGCCGCCATAACAGCCTATGGTCGCTCTTCGCTCATATTCATCGACCGTGGCATCAGAATAAATACCGAATATTATCGTGAAAATATTCTGGAGGGTGTATTGAAGCCTTGGGCAAGCAAACATTTTGGCCGCAAACCTTGGACATTCCAAAAGGACTCAGCACCATCGCACTCAGCACGCGCCACCCAAGAATGGTTACAAAATGAGGTTCCTCGCTTCATTTCCAGGGCACAATGGCCACCAAAAAACGTGGATTTTTTTAAGAATATTTTTTCAAGAATAAAGAATATTTTTGAAGATTATTTCTTTCTGGGACTAAATAAACGTGGATTTTTGAAAAGAATATTTTTCAAGGACCTAAGAAACGTGTATTTTTTAAAGAATATTTTTTTCAAGGACCAATAAACGTGGAATTTTTAAAGAAGGACCTAAGGAAAGTGGATTTTTTAAAGAATATTTTTTCAAGGACATAAGAAATGTGGATTTTTTAAAGAATATTTTTTTTTAAGGACCAATGGACGTGGATTTTTAAAAAAATATTTTTTCAAGGACGTGTTCTTGTAAAGAATATTTTTTCAAGGACCAATAAACGTGGAATTTTTAAAGAATATATTTTCAAGGACCTATGAAACGTGGATTTTTTAAAGAATATTTTTTCAATAATCTAAATAAAAGTGTATTTTTTTAAACAAAAAAAATTCAAGGACCAAAGGACGTGGATTTTTCAAAAAAATATTTTTTATGGACCAATAGACGTGCATTTTTTAAAGAATATATTTTCATGGACCAAAACAAGTGGTTTTTAAAAAAATATTTTTTCAAGGACTAATAACTGTAATTGTTTTAAAGAATATTTGAAAAATAAAAAAAAAACTTACCTTAAGGTCCTTAAAAATATGTCCTTTAAAATCCACGTTTATGGGCCATTGAAATAATATTTCTTTAAAAATCCACATTTATGGGTCTTTGATAAAGGAAATGAGGTTTCTCGCTTCATTTCCTGCGCACAATGGCCACCAAAATCTCCGGATACCAATCCGTTGGACTATTGGCCTAGAGTATTTCGGAAAACTAGGTTGGCACTAAAAAATACCAAAGTGTCGATCACCTCAAGCAAGCGCTTCACCGGAAATGGGCAAAATATCGCAGAGCAATATTCGGGCAGTGTGTGACGGTTTCATTGGCCGTTTGAAGGCCATAATTCGTGCCAAAGGTGACCAATTCGAACAAATCTAAACTTATTCGAAAATTTGATGCTATTTCCGACATTTTTCGTTCATAAAATTAAAAAAAAAAAATAAAATTGTGGCGTTTGACTTTGTTGCAGTTTTTTTTTATCTCACCCTGTAAGGTGAAGGAAATAGTCGATATAGTCCAAACCTGGCACGTCACAATATTTATATCATATTTATTTAGGTTCGATACGAAATGGATAATATTGGCTCATTCCTTCGGAACCTTCTCCATAGAGGGACAACAATTTGAATAATCGTAACATAAATCCAAATATTTTTAAATTATTGAACATTGGCTGAGGGTATAAATTTGTCGACAAAAGCCACTGATACTTTTTAATTTGTTTCTTTTTTTTTTTAATTCCTCTTTGAATCCATTTATGTGATTGGCTCCCAAAAACCAGTGGCGCCCAATATGCCTGAAATTATTACGTTTTTATTTATTTTCCAACAATGCAATGCAAATCTCCCCCCGGAATTAATATTGAATTATTTCAATAAATATAAGACCAGTTTACAAATAATCCACACTTAACTGCTCGGAGAGTTCCATGCACACTGATCCTTTGCTACTAACAATAACTGAATCAATCCTGCGACAAGTTTTCTTTGCTCTCTTTTTTCCGAGGCCTCATCCACAGCTGGCCAATCAATTCCATTGTGAGGCCAATAACAACAAATTTTGACTGTTATGTTGGGGATAAGTGATTGCCCCGGTCCGGCTGTCAAATTGCATTGATGTTGTGAATAAAAACAAAATAAATTGAAATGGCCAACGAAGGCTGCAGTGCATAAAAATTTCATTGGGAAGAGATATAATTTCAATGCAGTGGAAAAAGATAAATAAATAATCTTTTTAAATTTTTATTTATTTATTAATTTTTTTTTTATTTATTTACTCTTTTTTTATTTTTTTTTTCGTTGGAATGAATGAAATTTTGGAAGTACAGTTTTTTTTTAATTCTGATCCGTTTTTTTTTTCATTCAATATATGACTCCAATCCAGTTTAATAATATTTGCTGGAATTTTTCGTTTCTTATAATTTACACATATCCAAGAAAACTGTAGAAGACATTTTTCCAAAAAAAAAAAAAAAAAAAAAGAAAAAAAAAAAACGGAACGTCCCAAAGCCATATGTCGTTAAAGCCCAACTAGGACACGTCTCGTATTTTCTGTGTTTTGTATGTCATTATTAATTAAATAAATATACAGACACGTTTCGTATTTTCATATGTCGTCCTCATGTGAGACATTTGTTTTTGGCCTCTGAATACCTTAGGGACATTTACAACTAATTGGTAAACGAAATTAACGAAAAAACCGAGAATAGATGACAGGAGGAATAGCTAATGACATGATATATGACTTTATGGCCGATAAGTAGACATGCGGCGGAACATACTTGTCTTTCAGGTATATTTGTTTATGTTATTTATTAACAAGTAAGCAAAGGCTACAGTCGAGCGGGGCCGACCGTTGAATACCCTACAACACTATAATAAACCATACAGTTTATATAGGCGAAATACTCGACAGAATTCCACAAGATATTGTGACAAATAATAAAAGAAAACCATCAGGTTTCGTTCTCTAATTTTCGGATAAAAGCAACTTAAACTAATTTGCTCATTTCCAATTTATAGGTAGATGTTGCACGTAAATGGTCTTCCTAGATCTGGAACCAATATTTCCCAAAGACCTATAATCTCTCAGAAGTGGCAAAAGATCAACATTTATTATTGGTTTTTGACTGAAACGCATCTATATGAGATACAGACATTCTTCAACGAAATAGTCAGAAGTGCGTCTTTCCTGTATTTGTGAATTCTCCAAAAAGTCACTGGAATGGACATTTTCGTATTTTGTCTACAAAAGTTGGCAAACTATTTCGCACATTGAATATTTTTGGATGGCCATCCGAAACTGCTTGGCTTTTGTATTGTGCGGTAACCCCCATTCAAATGTGCGTGAGGATCGGGCGATAATTACGACCTGTCGACAATTTTGCAGTTTTTTGGTCCATTTCAACCCCTAAATATATGGCGATCATCTCCAAAAAGAGTAGGCTTCTATTCTAACCCTCATCTTATCCCCATGCAAAATTTCGTAAGGATCGGGCCATTAATGAGATCTGTATATGATATCCTGATATCCTAACTACTAAGTTTTGTTAGCTGTAGAAATATTACCAAATATTCAATTCAAAATGAAAATATGCCAAAAATATGACAAAATTGAAAAAATATGGGAAAATTGTACAAAATCAATATTTTCATCTTTAGAGAGATATTTTTATGCGGTTTTTTAGACGTTTTTCCTTTCCCGCCAAGAGGCCATTCTGAATAAATGAGAACTGTCGAAATCAGTTCAGCCGTTCTCAACATATAAGAGATCTTTCAAGCATATCTTCTTTGATAAACATATATATCGCACATATTTTGCTATATATCCGATTTGTTGGATGTTAACATCAATGTAAAGGTCAGAAGTAACCTTGTCATGGCTTCGTGATTTCGCCGGGATTTAAAATATTCGCGGTTTAATGAAAAATTTTGATTTTTTTCAACACAAAAGATATGGTCTATTTTACATATTATCCGATGACCACCCAAATTAGTAGGCTTAATAGGCTATTCTGGTCCAAGCCCCACCTACATTCTAAATTTCGTGAAGATCGGGCCATAATTGCGACCTGTAGAGTGATTACAAATTAACATGGACAGACGGACGGACGGACATACATAGCTAGATCGACTCAGCTCGGCGAGATAGGAAGATCCATATATACTTTCCTATGTGGGAAATCAATATTTCGTGGTGTTACATAATTTTTGGCCCAATCAAACTTATAATACCCCCAACACATAGTGTTGTAGGGTATAATTACATAACAAAATGGGGTAAAATTTCCAAGGACAATCAGACCAATAAACTTGGATTTTTGAGGAATATTTTTTTAACGGACCAATAAATGTGAAAGTTCTAAAGAATATATTTATAAGGACCAATTACGTGGAATTTTTAAAGAATATTTTTTTAAGGACCTAAGAAACATGGATTTTTTAAAGAATATTTTTCAAGAACCAAGAAACGTACATTTTTTAAAGAATATTTTTTCAAGGACCAATAAATGTGGAATTTTAAAGAACATTTTTCCAAGGACCAATAAACGTGGATTTGTTAAAAAATATTTTTTCAAGGAGCAAAGGATAAATAAATGTGGATTTTTTAAAGAACATTTTTTCTAGGACCTTAGAAACGTGGATTTTTAAAAGAATATTTTTTCAAGGACCAAAGGACAAATAAACGAGGATTTTGTTAAAAATATTTTTTGCATGGACATAAATAAACGTGGATTTTTTAAAGAATATTTTTTCAAAGACCTAAGAAACGTGGATTTTTTAAAGAATTTTTTTCAAGGACCTACGAAACGTGGATTTTTTAAAGAATATTTTTTTCAAGGACTTAAGAAACGTGGATTTTTAAAAGAATATTTTTTCAAGGACCTAAGAAACGTTGATTTTATAAAGAATATTTTTTCAAGGACCTAAGAAACGTGGATTTTTTAAAGAATATTTTTTCAAGGACCTAAGAAACGTGGATTTTTTAAAGAATATTTTTTCAAGGACCTAAGAAATGTGGATTTTTTAAATATTATTTTTTCTAGGACCTAAGAAACATGAAGTTTTTAAATATTATTTTTTCAAGGACCTAAGAAACGTGAATTTTTTAAATATTATTTTTTCAAGGACCTAAGAAACGTGGATTTTTAAATATTTTTTTTTCAAGGACCTAAGAAACGTGGATTTTTTAAAGAATATTTTTTCAAAGACCTAAGAAATGTGGATTTTTTAAAGAATATTTTTTCAAGGACCTAAGAAATGCGGATTTTTTAAATAACATTTTTTCAAGGACCTAAGAAACGTGGATTTTTTAAATATTATTTTTTAGGAATCAATAAACGTGGATTTTTTAAATATTATTTTTTTAGGAATCAATAAACGTGGATTTTTTAAAAAATATTTTTTCAAGAATAAAGATTATTTTTTAAGGACCAATAAACGTGGATTTTTTAAATATTATTTTTTTAGGAATCAATAAACGTGGATTTTTTAAAAAATATTTTTTCAAGAATAAAGAATATTTTTTAAGGACCAATAAACGTGGATTTTTTAAAAAATATTTTTTCAAGAATAAAGAATATTTTTTAAGGACCAATAAAAGTGGATTTTTAAAAAAAAAATATTTTTTCAAAAATAAAGAATTTTTTTTAAGGACCAATAAACCTGGATTTTTTAAAAAATATTTTTCAAAAATAAAGATTATTTTTAAGGAACAATAAACGTGGATTTTTTAAAGAATGTTTTTTTTCAAAAGAGCAGGAAATATGGATTTTTTGAAGAATATATTTTTTCAAACATCAATAAATGTGGATTTTTTAAAGAATATTTTTGAAGGACCAATAAACGTGGATTTTTTAAAGAATATTTTTCAGAAACCAATAATATTTTTAAAGAATATTTTTAAAGAATATTTTTGAAGGACCAATAAACGTGGATTTTTTAAAGAATATTTTTCAGAAACCAATAATATTTTTAAAGAATATTTTTAAAGAATATTTTTAAAGAATATTTTTGAAGGACCAATAAACGCGGATTTTTTAAAGAATATTTTTCAGAAACCAATAAACATGGATTTTTTGAAGAATATTTTTCAAGGACCAATAAACCTAGATTTTTTGAAGAATATTTTTTCAAGGACCAAATAAACGTGAATTTTTTAAAGAGTATTCAAAAAATAAAAAAATTCCTTAAAAAACGCAGATTTATTTGTTTATTTTGCTTATTTGTCCTCGAAGAAATTTTCTTAAAAACTCTATGTTTATTTGTCCTCTGATCCTTAAAGAAATTTCCCTGAAAGCTCTAGGTTTATTTGTCCTTTGATCCTTGAAGAAATTTTCTTCAAAAATCCACGTTTATTTTGTCCTTGAAGAAATATTCTTGAAAACTCCATTTGTATTTGTCCTTCGATCTTTGAAGAAATTTTCTTGAAAAGCCAAAGTTTATGCGTCTTTTGATCCTTGAAAAGAAAACTTCACTTGTATATGTCCTTCGATCTTTTTAAAAATTTTGTTGAAAAGCTCATGTTTATTTTTCTTTTGATCCTTGAAGAAATTTTCTTGAAAATCCACGATTATGACATCGTTGGTCCTTGAAAAAAAAAAGAAAACATTTAAAAACCCACGTTTATTTGACTTTTGACTCTTGAAGAAATTTTCTTGAAACTCCACGATTATGACATCGTTGGTCCTTAAAAGAAACTTTGAAAATCCATGTTCACGACTCTTTGGTCCTCGAAAGAAAAATCCACGTCTATGACGCCTTTGGTGCTTGAAAAAAAAAAATTCTTAAAAATTCCATGTCTATGGCTCGTTTGGTCCTTGATGAAAAATTCTTTAAAAATCCTGGTTTATGGCTCTTTGGGTCCTTGAAAAAAAAAGATTCTTTACAATTCAAAATTAGGGATTCTTTGGTCCTATGGTAAAATAAATTACACCTTTCCTCTTTGAGAAAATATTTTTTAACAATCCACGTTAATTTGTCCCTTGATACTTTAAGAAATATTCATTAAAAATTCCTGTTTTTGACATTTGGTCTTCAAATATTATTTTTAAAAAATATTTGTTTTTTGGTCTTTAAAAATATCCTTAAAAAATCCATATATTTTAGTTAGTTGCTCTTTGAAAAAAATATTCTTTAAAAATGCAAATATATTTGTTCTTTGCTCTTTGAAAAAAAAAAATCCTTCAAAAATCCAAATATTTTTCTTTGAAAATAAAATATATTCTTTAAAAATCCAAGTTTAATTCGCTTTTGATCCTTGAAAAAATCTTTAAAAATCCACGTTTAATTCGCTTTTGATCCTTGAAAAAAATCTTTAAAAATCCACGTTCATTTGTCTTTTGATTATTGGAGAAATATTCTTGAAAATCCAAGGTTATTTATCTTTTTATTCTTGAAAGAATATACTTTTAAAATCCACGCCTAATTGTCCCTTGATCCTTGGAAAACAATTCTTCAAGAATCTATATTTAATTGTCATTTGGGCCTGAAAAAAAATTAAAAATCCACATTTATGACTCTTTGATCTTTGATTTTTTTTGAAAAATTCACTTTATTTGACCTTTGATCCTTTAAGACAATTTTTTAAAAATCGAAGTTTTTAGAAGATGTTTCTTGGAAAAAAAATTATTTATATCCACGTTTATGGCTCATTTGGTCCTTGAAAAAAAAAACTATAAAAATACACGTTTATAGTTACTTTAGTCCTTGAAAAAATATTAAAAATTCACATTAATTTGCCCTATTGCCCTCGATAAAATACTCTTTAAAAATCCACGTTTTTTTCCTTCTGGTCCTTCAGAAAATATTCTTTAAATATCCACTTTTATTTGCTGCTTGATCCTTGAGAAAATATTCTTTAAAAATCCTCGTTTATTTGCCCGTTGGTCCTGGAGAAAATATTCTTTAAAAATCCACTTTATTTGCTCCTTGGTCCTGGAGAAAATATTGTTTAATAATCCACTTTTATTTGCCACTTGATCTTTGAGAAAATATTCTTTAAAAATTTACGTTTATTTGCCCCTTGGTCCTGGAGAAAATATTCTTTAAAAATCCACTTCTATTTGCCCCTTGATCCTTGATAAAATATTCTATAAAAAGCCACAAGGTCCTTGAGAAAATATTCTTTAAAAATCCACGTTTGTTTGTCCTTTGGTCCTTGAAAAAATATTTTTTAAAAATCCACGTTTGTTTGTCCTTTGATCCTTGAGAAAATATTTTTTAAAATTCCACGTTTATTTGTCCTTTGGTCCTTGAGAAAATATTTTTTAAAATTCCACGTTTATTTGTCCTCTGCTCATTGAAGAAATATCCTTCGAAAATTCACGTTTTTTAAAAATTGTTTAAAAATGTATGTACTATGCCCTTTAATCCTTGTAAAAATCTTTGAAGCAACCAGAGGATTGGCTTATTTTTAAAATTTATTTTTTTTTTCAAGGACCTAAAACTGATTTTTTTTCCAGCATATTTTTAATTTTTTTTTTCAGAATTCTATTTTTAACTGTATCCAATTTTATTTCTAATGCATTTTTTCTGATTGTTGACATTTGTTCAAATTTTGTAATTTCCAAAGTTTATGGAGCAGAACCTTTAACATCCCATGCCCGAATGAATAGTTTTAATTAGGCTTTGGTTCGATTGCAACAAAATCGATGACATTGACAATCGTGTGGTAACACATCGTTGATAGCCACTTTCCAAAAATGGAGGGAAATCTGTATTACCCTCATTATCACCTCCTACCCATATTACCATTAACAAAGACCTGATTATCGTTAACATTGATGTCCTCATCATCAGCATCATCTCCATCATCATCACCTCCATGGAGATCAATTGACATTACTGGCAAATGAATGTGGAGGCGGAGTAGGAGGAAGGGAAGTAAATAATCAGATTTTGTAATTAGCCCACATACTGGCAAAGTGTTGCCTTCTCTCTTACAATGCCACACATCCTCATGCGCCATTATCTATCTACATCCCCAGTTTCTCCCACTTCACTCCGACACACTTTATTTAGTTTTAATATCCATGCCATTTGATAAACTTAAATGATTGGTGCGGTATTCATACACAAATATTGTAACTATTCCCAAAAAATATCTGAAGTGTCCACAAGTGTGGAGGTCCTTTGAATGCTGATTTTTATAATTATGAAAATAAATTAAAAAATACTATTCTTTTTTAAATAGTAATCAAAAATTTTGGAAATATAGAGTATAGAGATTTTTTTTCCGAGCACTTCAGAGTAATCGCCTTTTGCATAAATGCACATTAATTGCAGTGGCATGTATGCGCACGCAAATCCTCTTTCCATACACTGAGTATTAAATAAATATAAGCAATTAAATTCAATGGAAGTCTGTAATACAATTTAAATAAAGAAGAAAAAATAATTAACTAAATAAATAGTTATTTTGGAAAATGGGTCGTATGAGTGATGTCAGCAATCATACGTCACATAGTACAAGAAGTGTTCAACTCAAAATATCGTATATATACTTGGGTTTCCAGCAAGAAGTCAAATTTTGAAAAACTCATTGTTTCGGCAGTTGTCATTAGAAAAAACTAAGCCATTACTTGACGCCATTTTTCTATCCAGGATGAGATGAAAAAACTGCAACCAATTTCAAACTGTGGTCATTTCTAAGTCACTCCTCCGACAGCTGTTAAAATTATTCCAGTGACAGCTCATTATATTGTTTACAAGCGTAAAACCGCATTTTGTTGAGAATTTTCCAGAAAAAAAGTTAATCGTGATCGAATTCAAGCGTGATAGTGCGATTTCTTTATATTTGGCTGGAAAACCACAAGCGGCTATCGTTAGAGCCCTCGAGCATTTAAATGTAAATAAATTGTTTGTGTCTCTTACCATCGCTCGTTACCGTGATACTGGTATCCTAGCCCGATGTCAAGAAAGTGGACGAAAAAAAAACAGAAACATCAGCAGAAATGGTTCAATAAGTAAAGAAGCGATTTGATCGAAACACGCGTCGCAGTGGCCGAAAAATGGCTCGTGAACTGAACATATCACAATATTCCATTCGTCAAATATTGAAAAATGAGCTCAGGGTAAAGCCATTGAATTTCCAAAAAGTCCAAGAACAGAAATTAGTCTCAAAGGAGCTAAATAGTTGCTTCGCTTGGCCGAAAGTGGTGAACTGTCGAATTTGGTTTTCTCCGATGAGAAAACATTCGTTGCCCAGCAGTTTGAAAACAAACAAAATGATCCGCTTGTCTTTACTTGCCAAAGAGGTCAGCTGAAAATGTGCACCTTTGGTTGGCCACCAGAACTCCAGCCTCAAGCCGGCCATGGTGATGGTGTGGGCCGCCATAACAGTCGATGGTCGCTCTCCGCTCATATTAATCGACCGTGTCATCAGAATAAATGCCGAATATTATAGCGAAAATATTTTGGAGGGTGTATTAAAGCCTTGGGCACGCTAGCATTTTGGCCGCAGACCTTGGACATTCCAACAGGACTCCACGATCGCACTTAGCACACGCCACACAATATTGGTTACAAAATGAGGTTCCTCGCTTCATTTCCAGCGCACAATGGCCATCAAAATCTCCGGTTACTAATCCGTTGGCCTATTGTGTCTGGAATATTTTGGAAAGCAAGGTTGGCACTAAAAAATACCAAAGTGTCGATCACCTCAAGCAAGCGCTTCGCCTGGAATGGGCCAAAATGCCGCAGAGCAACATTTGGGCAGCGTGTGACGGTTTCATTTGCCATTTGAAGGCCATAATTCCTGCCAAAGGTGACCAATTCAAACAAATCTAAACTTATTCTAAAATTTGGTGCTATTTCCCACATTTTTTGCTTTCTTTCAATAAAATTAAAAAAGATGTAAGTTCGGTCGGCCGATCTTTGAACTCCCTGTACCATTTGGAACGATTTTGACAATTTTCAAAAAAAAAAAAAATCAGATTAAAATACCGGATGTAGCTGTTATATTAGGTTCTATAAGTCGACGTGGACCTGCATAGGAAACTTTATCGTAAGCTATTACAATACTCAAATACGAAACTTGAATGAAAAAATTCGGTACAATAATGTCGCCAAAAACATCAAAATATCGAATACCGGGAGGTATAGTTATATGGAGGATATACGAGAACGTGGACCTGCACAGGCAATTTTCTGTCTTGGGCTGCAGTATCCATTACGAACTTCAAATACCAAATTTGTAACAATTCCGGTGAATAATATCGCTAAAATCATCAAACTACCAAATATCGGGGGGTACCGTTATATGGGGGCTTTACGAAGACGTGGTCCTGCACAGACAATTTTCTCTCTTAGGCTGTAGTATCCATTGTGAACTTAAAATACCAAATTTGAAACAATTCCGGTAAATAATGTCGCTAAAATCATTAAAATACCGAATATCGGAAGGTACCGTTATATGGGGACTATACCAAGACGTGGTCCTACATGGACCATTTTCCATGCCAAAAGTCCTGCGGATATAATATAAATTTTATCAATCTACTTCAACTCGTTCGGAAGGTGGAGTGATTTCCACTGACGGATAGACGGACTTCGCCAAATCGACTTTGTGGGGTCTAAAATGTATATTTCGAGGTTTTACTAACGGAATGTTGAACTTAATGTACCCTCCATACTATGGTGGAGGGTATATAAAATGTAAGAATTATGGCGTTTGACTTTGTTGCAGTTTTTTATCTCACCTAGGTAATAGGGAGTTTAGGACCTGCCTACCATATGCCAAGGACATCTCTAATAATATAAAAAATTAATAAGAAGCAATATATGATTTAATCTTCCTCCCTATTAAATTTTTATTCCCTAGTATATTATTCTAAAGTTCATCCATTCCCTAAAATCAGATACCACATTCAGTGCCCTACATTTATTTAATTTAACTTTGCCCTTGTGTCGTATGATTACTACTGCCACAACAATCATACGTCACATAAATGCATATTTAAATACTTCAAACAAGCCCGCATATTTCAATGTCAATAATGTCACTTAAAATGATATCGAATGTTGCATTATAATTTATTCTTTTTTTCGTTACAGCGAAAATTGAAACAGACATTGTAAAATAAAAATGAAAATAATAATGCTGATAGTAATATCAATGTTATGTAAAATGAAATTCATTCAGATGCCTTGTGACCCAATTTCAGAGATAGAAAAAAAAACGAATTGCAATTGAGCGACAAGGCCTGCATATTACAGCAGCCAATAATGGATGGAATTTTTGATAAAGTTCAGAGAAGACAACAAATCTGCAATAAAGTTAAAAATATATGTATGACAAAGATTAAATTTAGTTATTATATAAGAAGTTTGTGTAGAATCAAGAATTAGAAAAACATTCGTTTTAAAAATAATGAAAAATTTTAAGAGAATAATGTCGAATTAAGGAAATTTTGATAACAGCGCTTTTATTGAGGGTAGTGTGGCGTATGATCACCGACAACCATCATACACTAGGAATAACCAACATAAAAAAACAATTTCCATCTTTTTCAATTTGATCTTGAAATCTTTAGATAAAGATTTTTTGGAATCCTTAAATTTAAGTATTTAGTGTCTTGGCAATATTGCCGATAACAATTTGTTATGAATATTTTTTAAGGTACAGAGGACCAACAAATGTGGATTTTTAAAGGATATATTTAGACCACTAAACATGGATTTTTAAGACTTTTTTTCAAGGACCAAAACACAAATAATATTGGATTTGTTAAGAATATATTTTTCTAAAGGACAAATATTCGTGGAATTTATTTTGAATAATTTGTTTCTAAGAAGATCAAAGTACAAGTACACGTGATTTTTTTTTTGATTTTTTTTTTTTCAAAGATCAAAGGACAAATACATTTGGAACTTATTTTTGAATTATTTTCACGGATCATGTGCTCTTTTAAATTTTGTAATTTTAATATTCTTACAAGGATCAAAGGACAGATAAAATTGAATTTTATATTTTTTTCAAGAATGAAAAGAACTAAGACACGTGGAACCTCTTTTTAAATGTTTTCGCGGAACAAAGGACAAATGGAATGCAGGATTTTTTTATATTTTTAAAGGACCAACAAATAAATGAAGTAGATTTTTTTTAAATATTTGTCAAGGATCAAAGCACTTCTTAAAAATATATTGCAATGATCAAAGTATAAATATAGTGGATTTTGTAAATATTTGTTAAGGAAAATAGGCAAATAAACATGGACTATGAAAAACTATTTTTTTAAGAAGGAAAGAACAAATAAACTTGGATTTTTTTAATACTTTATCCAGGATCAGAGGGAAAATTTTGATTTTATTAATATTGTTTTCAAGGATCAAAAGACAAATAAAACTAGATTTTAAAAAAATATTTTTTCAAGGACCATGAGACAAATAAACTAGAATTTTGAAAGAATATTTTTTCAAGGACCAAAGGAAAAATAAATGTGGATTTTTAAAGAATATTTTTTTCAAGGATCAAAAGGTCGAATAATTGTGGATTTTTTATTGTATATTTTTTCAATGAACATAAACCTGGATTTTTCAAGAATATTGTTTCAAGGACCAAAGGACAATTAAAGTTGGATTTTTAAAGACCATATTTTCAAGGACAATAAGATAATTAAAGTTGAATTTTTAAAGAATATTTTCTCAAGTACCAACGGAAAAATAAACGTGGATTTTTAAAGAGTATCTCCTCAAGTGCTGAAGAACAAATAAACGTGATTTTTAAAGGATATATTTTCATGGACCAAAGGAAGAATAAATGTGGATTTTACGAAGAATATTTTTTTCAAACACTAAAGGACCAATAAATGTGCAATTTATAAAGATTATTTTTTATGACCAATAGATAAATAAACGTGAATTTTATATATAATATTTTTTAAGACCGAAAGAAAAATAAACGTGGATTTTTAAAGAAAATTTTGTCAAGGATCAAACGAAAAAAACCCGGATTTTTAAGGAGTATTTTACAAGGACCAAAGTACAAATAAACTTGGACTTTTAAATAATATTTTTTCAAGGACCAAAGGACAAACAAACGTGGATTTTATAAAGATTATTTTTGCAAGGACCAAAGGACAAATAAACGTGGATTTTATAAAGAATATTTTTTCAAGGACCAAAGGACAAATAAATTTGGATTTTAAAGAATATTTTTTCAAGGACCAAAGCAAAAATAAACCTGTATTTTTTAAGTATATTTTTTCAAGGACCAAAAGACAAATTAAAGTGGATTTATAAAGAATATTTATTGAAGGGTTGAAGGACAATTCAACGAGGAGTTTTAAAGAATATTTCTTCAAGGACCAAAGGATAAATAAACTTGCATTTTTAAAGAATATAAAGAATAACCCGCAGACAAATAATCGTGGATTTTTAAAGAATATTTCTTCACGGACCAAAGGACAAATATAACTAGATTTTTAAAGAATATTTTGTCAAAGACCATAAGACAAATAAATTTGAATTTTAAAACAATATTTTTTCAAGGACCAAAATACAAATAAACGTGGATTTTATGAAGAATATTTTGTTCAAAGTCCAAAGGACAAATAAAGCTGGATTTTTAAAGAATATTTTTTCAAAAACCAAAGGAAAAATAAACTTGGATTTTTTAGGAATATTTTTTCAAGGACCAAAGGATAAATAAACGTGGATTTTTAAAGAATATTTTCAAGGACAAACAGACAAATAATCGTGGATTTCTAAAGAATATTTTCAAGGACAAACAAAAAAATAATCGTGGAATTCTAAAGAATATTTTTTAAGGAGCTACAGACAAATAATCGTGAATTTTTAGAGAGTATTTTTTCAAACACCAAAGGACAAATAATCGTAGATTTTGTAAATATTTCATTCAGTATCAAAAGACAAATAAACATGGATTTTTTGAAAACTTTTTATAGAACCCAAGGACAAATATCATGAATTTTGTAAATATTTCATTCAGGATCAAAAGACAAATAAACATGGATTTTTTTGAAAACTTTTTCTAGAACCCAAGGACAAATAATCGTGAATTTTGTAAATATTTCATTCAGGATCAAAAGACAAGAAAACATGATTTTTTGAATATTTTTTCATGGATCAAATGACCAATAAATATATATTTCTTAATAAAAGTGGAATTTATTTTTAAAATGTTTTCAAGAATCAGGAGATAAATAAATATAATTTTTTAAATATATTTTTGAGGACAAAGGGTCAAATAAAAGTGAATTTTTTATATTTGTTTTTAATATTTTTTTTTTTTATTATTTTTAATATTTCTTTAATATTTAATTTCAAACGATAAATTATGGAGAAATTTATTAATTTTCTATTTATTTTAATTTTTAACATATTTTCAATGATGAAAGAACATGTAAACTTGGAATTTCTTAAATCAAGGATCAAAAGGATAAACAAATTTATAGGAGCAAAGGACAAAAAATTAATTTTTAATTTTTTTCAAGGATCAAATGACGAATATTCGCAAAAAAATCAACTCACTTAAACGCGACGAATTTACAAATATTAAAAACACATCTTAGGGTTAAAGTGGCACTTAATATAAACCCAATCCAAGCATTTACTTGAAATACAATTAATATAGAGATTTTTTTTGGCGACTTATGAAACTTGATGTAGAATATATTTGTCTTTTGTGTCATCCTTCCAAAATAATGTTTTGTACGAAAGGTTTGCTTAAAACCTAAAAACCCTTTAATTTGTGATGACTGGTCAATTAGTTGGAAACTCTGGGGCGTATGACTATTGTCAGCTTTCATACGCCATTTAGCACCAAGAGGAAAAATATATATTTTCGTAAAATAAGCTTTTTCCTATATTGAAATAGATTTTCCTTAACGTTTTTCTAAATTTATTTCTATTTACATTGCTTAGACTTTGAAAACCGCTTTAATAAATGAGAAATTTGGGTTGTATGATCGTCATCAGCCACCATGCTCCATGAGAATAAAAATGTGATGATTTTAAATAAGCAGCTAGGATTTTCCTATACTGAAATGCATTATCTTTAATTTTTTTATTTTATACCAAAAAAAAAACTGCTCAATTAAAGAGAGCACTGGGTCGTATGATCGTTGTCGCAAATCATACGCCACAAGACCATGCAAATATTCTACTTCCTAATACCGTATATTCCCCTTATTAAAACCCTTTTCTCTCATTTATTTTTAATATTTTCCAATTCCACATTACTGGCAGTAATATCAATGTCATTAAAAATGGTTTGCATTAGAAATCCACTGCCCTCATTTTATTGGAAATTTGTAGGCAATCTAGAAAAAAAAAAAGCCCAGTGTCCATTACTTTGTAGACAAGGGATTTTAATTATGGAACGACTGTTTGGGGATTTAACATAATTTGATTTGATTTGACAACCTTTTTTCCTCGTGTCAATTCAAAAAGCATTAGGTCAAATGAGGAAAGAACATTAACACATTTTCGCAATATTAATTACACTGGGTAACAAAATTGAAAATAATTTCAAGTTTTTAGTTTTTACATTATTTTGAGGAAATAAAAACTCCGAAAGATATTTCCAGAAATTAAGAAAAAGTAAAAAAAATCCAAGCTCAAATTTTGGAAAATTTAGAGAGCTGAAAAATTTATATTTTCATTTTTAAAGGAAAAAATCTCCATAAAATATCCCGGTGTAGTGTAGATTTCCAAAGAATTCATAGCTTAAACTTTACGAATTCGAACATTTGAATTCCTAATTCGAATTGTTTTTTTCCAGTGATTTTAAAGGATTTTCCAATAAGGGACGCTATTTTGGTATTGAAATGAAATGCTATTTTTGAAATAATTGATCAAATGAAGAGGAGGACATACCAATAATTCGAAAATTTTAAAACATATTTTTGAAAAATTAAATAGTATTCCCTAGATTTCAGAGGTTATCTTTTCAAAATGACTTCCTGGGAAAATATTTTTACAAAAATTTCCCAATTTGATTGTATTTATACCTTCAGCCATATGGCTACTGACGGTATATATCATTTGATACGGCCAAAACGTGTCTAGTCGAAATAACGATTTTAGACCCTAGGTCTCTTTGGACCAAATCCTTTTCAAAACATTTGGAGTCGATCTAGCGATGTCCGTCCGCCCATCTGTCTGGCTGACTGACTGGTGCGCACCATAACTCTCGAAGGGAGCCTCCAATTTGGTCCAAACTTGGTACATCGTAATATTTTTGCCAAACATAGATCGAGTTCGGAAATGGGCAATATCGATCCATTCCTTCTGGTACCTTCCCCACAAAAGGTCGAAATTATCAAAAATATATGTTTTTTGTACAGATAGAGAAAAGATAACCCGATTTTGCTCCACCTTTTCAAATCCTAATATTTGCGTCAGTGCTAGGTCATGTGTGAAAATGGGCAATATCGGTCCACTCCATCAAGTACCTCCCCCACAAATGGTCAAAATTTTGAATAATTACAACTCTCATAAAATGTTATGTAAGAGTCCGATTGTCTTCAAATTTCACACATCCCAATATTTATATTAACCCAAGGTCTGGTGTTAAGATGAACAATATCGGTCCACTCCTTCTGGTACCTCCCCCAAAAAAGATAGAAATTTTCAGAACAAATTATTTTTTGCACAGAAAGAGAAAGGATAATCCGATTTTGCTCTAACTTTGCATATCCTAATATTTGCGTCAGTGCTGGGCCGGGTGTGAAAATGGACTATATCGGTCCACTCCATCAAGTACCTCCCCCACAAATGGTCAAAATTCTGTATAATTACAGCTCTCATAAAATGTGATGTAAAAGTCCGATTGTCTTCTAATTTTAACACAACCCAATATTTATATTAACTCAAGTTCTGGTGTTGAAATAGAATATATCGGTCCACTCTTTCTGGTACCTCCCCCACAAAAGGTCGAAATTTTCAAAAGAAATTATTTTTGCACAGAAATAGAAAGGATAATCCGATTTAGCTCCAACTTTGCAAATCGTAATATTTGCGTCAGTGCTAGGTCAGGTGTGAAAATGGACAATATCGGTCCACTCCATCAAGTACCTCCCCCACAAATGGTCAAAATTTTGAATAATTACAACTCTTATAAAATATGATGTAAGAGTCCGATTGTCTTAAAATTTTAAACACCCTAATCTTTATATAAACCCAAGGTCTGGTGTTAAGATGGACAATATCGGTCCACTCCTTCAAGTACCTCCCCCACAAAAGATCGGAATTTTCAAAACAAATTATTTTTTGCACAGAAAGAGAAAGGATAACCCGATTTTGCTCCAACTTTGCGACGCCTAATATTTGCATCAGTGCTAGATCAGGTGCGAAAATGGACAATATCGGTCCACTCCATCAAGTACCTCCCTCACAAATGGTCAAAATTTTGAATAATTACAGCTGTCATAAAATGTGATATAAGAGTCCGATTGACTTCAAATTTCACACATCCCAATATTTATATTAACCCAAGGTCTGCTGTTAAGATGGACAATATCGGTTCACTTCTTCTGGTACCTCCCCCACAAAAGATCGAAATTTTCAAAACAAATTATTTTTTGCACAGAAAGAGAAAGGATCACCCGATTTTGCTCCAACTTTGCATAACCTAATATTTGCGTCAGTGCTAGGTCTGGTGCGAAAATGGAAAATATCGGTCCACTCCATCAAGTACCTCCCCCACAATTGGTCAAAATTTTGTAGAATTACAGCTCTCATAAAATGTGATGTAAAAGTCCGATTGTCTTCAAATTTCACATATCCCAATATTTGTATAAACCCAAGGTCTGGTGTGAAGTCAGTCCACTCCTTCTGGTACCTTCCCCACAAAATATTGAAATTTTGAGTACCCATGAAGCTCATAAAACGCCAAATTAACATCCGATTCCATTTAGACTTGGCACATCTGTCGAAATATTTATATCATTTTTTTTGGGTCCGATAGGAAATGGACAATATGAGCCCATTCCTTCATGATCTGCTCCATAGAGGGTCAAACGTTTGAATAATCTTAACACTAGTCAAAATATATTTAGATGATCGAACATAGGCTGAGGGTATATATCTGGCGGCAATACCGACTGATACTTTTTAACTTGTTAAAATAGTTGATTGAATATGTATTTCATAATAAAGAAGTAGATATGCCAAACCCCAAGAATAAAATGCTTATTTTTACAAATTTTCCATTTATTATTATTTCCTAAATTTCCATGGCTATCTTTTGGAAAATGATTTCCCAAATTAAAAAAATAACATTTTTTTCATGAATTTTTCCATTTGAAATTGGGCTTACCTTTGGAGGATAATTTTTTCAAAGTGAAAATAATTTTTGTCAAACAATTTTGATTTACCAATTTGTGTTACCCAGTGTACCCCCATTTTGATTTGAACAAATATGTTTTAATGTAACGCTGCTTCACATTTCACATTTTTGATTTCCACCCAGCCTACCGCCATTCAAAGTAATTTTATGTAAATGAGAGTTAAAAGTGTATGTCGGTAATGGTTTTGTCACTCATTTTGATCCATCTGTGTGTACATTCATATGTACAAAACATTGTACTAATGTACAAAATCCCTTTAACACACACACTCACACATTTTTGCCGACATGTTATGCAAATGTATGAATTGACATAAATGACGATGTGTGTGTGTGTTTGTGTGCGTGCGAAACCCTTTTGTAATTTAAAGTTTGAAAATAAAATGCTGTGTATTGAATTGAATGTTCTGGCTTTGACAAGTGATTTGTAGGTTAATTAATTTCAAATTCTGTGCTGCTAATATCCAGCGTTATAATGATGTTTTTTGGGGGGAGGTTTTGGAAAATTTGCACAAACCTAATTAGTTGGTTTATGTTTTGACACTGCGAGGGTAAGGCATAAAAGTAATAGGAGGATATATTCAATTTGGTAAATATTGAAACAAAAAACAATAGAAAACAAGTTAAAAAGTCGGTATTGCCGACAGATATATACCCTCTGCCCATGTTCGATTAAATAATCGAAATATATTTGAGTAGTGTTACAATTATTCAAACGTTTGACCCTCTATGGAGCCGGTTCCGAAGGAATGGGCCAACATTGTCCATTTTGTATCAGACCCAAAAATATGATATAAATATTCCAACGCTCCTGGTATGGATTATATTGACTCACTCCTTCACTTGTTTATGAGATATGTAATAATTTTTAGAAAATGTTAAAATTTGAGTGATGTACCGAAATATTCCATTTTTATACTTCATCTGATACAAATAAAAAATATTGAGCGAAATATTGGTCAAAATTACAAGAAAGGATATTTATGCCCAATTTTATGCGAAATCATAAATTCCGATAAATGTCATATTCATATCAGGTTTTTATTGAGAGTTATGACAGATAAAATTATTGAAAATTGTAACCCTTTGTGGGTGAGGTACCAGAAGGGGTTCGCAGATATATATCAACTTCATAACAGATCTTGTGTTAGCAAAAAAATTTCTATGTGTGAAATTTGAAGAGATTTGGATGCTTATTTCGCTTTATTTGAGCGTTTTGTTTTTCAAAATCTTGAACCCTAAGTATGGGGGAGGTACCAGAAGAAATGGTTCGATCTATACCACCTTTATAACAGATCTTGTGTTGATAAAAATATTGAGATGTGCCAAGTCTAAATGGAATCGGATCTTAATGTGGCGTTTTGAGCTTCATGCGTATTCAAAATTTCGACACTTTGTGGGGGAGGTACCAGAAGGAGTGGACCGATACATTCCATGTTAACAGCAGATCATGGGTTTATGAAAATATTGGAATGTGTGAAATTTGAAGACGTTTGGATCCTTACATCACATTTTATAAGAGTTATAATTATTCAAAATGTTAACCCTTTGTGGGGAGGTACTTGATGGAGTTGACTGGTACTGTCCATTTTAGCACCTGACTAAGCACTGACGCAAATATTAGGATTTGCAAAGTTAGAGCAACATCGGATAACCGTTTCTCTTTTTGTGCAAAAAATATATTTTATTTATATTTTTTGAAAATTTCGACCTTTTGTGGGGGAGGCACCAGAGGGAGTGGACCGATGTATTCTCTCTTAACACCAGACCTTGGGTTAATAAAAATATTGGGATATGTGAAATTTGAAGACAATCGGACTATTACATCACATTTTATAGGAGTTGTAATTATTCAAAATTTTGACCCTTTGTGGGGGAGGTACTTGATGGAGTGAACCGATATTGTCCATTTTCGCACCTGACCTGGCACTGACGCAAGTATTAGGATTTACAAAGTTGAAGCAAAATCGGATTATTCTTTCTCTTTCTGTGCAATAAATTATTTTTCTTTTTGAAAATTTTGAAATTTTGTGTGGCAGGTACTAGAGGGAGTGGACCGATATTGCCCATCTTCGAACTCGATCTAAGTTTGAAAATAATATTAAAATGTACCATCTTTGGATGAAATCGGATACTCCCTTCGTTATCGTTATCGTGCGCATCAGCCAGCCAGCCAGACAGACAGACGGACGGACATCGCTAGATCTACTCCAAATGTCCTGAAACGGATTTGGTCCAAAGAGACCTAGTGTCTAAAACCGTTATTTCGACAAGGCACGTTTTGGCCGTATCAAATGATATATACCCTCTGTAGCCATGTGGCTGAGGGTATAATAAAACCAGTAAGGAAAGGTCAAAAATCGGGCACGGCCGACTATATGATACCCTACACCATTATGCGTATTTAGTAGAGCTCTCGTAACAAAAAAGGTAATATTGAGAATTTATATGAATGATATGACTTCGATGTGATTTGTATTAAAAAAATATTTATCGGAGCAAAAGATATACCAGTCCAAGTTTCACCAAATTGAAACATTCGGTTGAAAACTGTATCCAATTTGGCTTGATATTACATACATGGTGGACAATAACCATAAAATGGGAGCTACATCTATATCTGAACCGAGTTACACCAAAATTTTAAGCATTTGCTTTTAGATTAAATTCCGTCGGAATTGCCAAATTTCAGTTCCTTTGGGCTGATATTAGCCATTTGGTGCACAATAAACCTGATATTGAAAAAAATATATATGGGAGCTATATCCCAATCTGAACCGATCTCGACAAAATTGTAAGCACTTTTTTCTGCAAAAGTTGTGCAGACATAGCATACATTTGAGTAAAATTTTATAATTTTTTTTCAATTCGTTCGGAAGCTAGAGTGATTTCCACAGACGGACAGGCGGATAGACGGACGGTCAACGCTAAATCGACTTAGAATTTTATGCTGATTAAGAATGTATATACTTTGTGGGGTCTAAAATGTACATTTCGAGGTGTTACAAACGGGATGACAAACTTAATATGCCCTCCATACCATGGTACAATGAAGAGAAGGTAGGCCAACTTTGAAAAAATTGCAAGTATAGAGGTCTACCTGTTTGGCTTGTAATGTCAGAATTAGTATCAAAAAAATAAAAAATCAAACATCTTGTTGCATTTATTTTGAATAAATAATTGGAAACCGCGATAACTGAATGAAAGGTTAACACTTCTTTCCAAAATCATGTTCTATATATATCTAAAGGATTATTTCGCTACAAAAACTCTAGATTTTGTCGATGCATACGTTAAAGTAATCATTTTGAAAACACCCGAATTTGAATATTTTCTGAACAATTTTTTTGTTATTGAAAAGAAAACAAATATATGAACAAATAAAGATGACATATTAAGCCAAGAAAATAAAAAAATTAAAATCATATGGTAGCATAGCCCTACCTTGATATCATTGTACCATGCTCCATACTATGGTGGAGGGTATAATAATTTTTAAAAATATTAAATTAGTATCTGCTTTTTTTTAAACGTCTCTTATCTCAATATCTCTGAGAATATCAGATTTGGGGTTACAATTGGAAATAGAGCCAACTTTTGCTACCTCTCCTACAAAAGTTTAAAAATTTAAGAATAGAGGATACATATTTAAGCTGGGGTTACATATCCATCATCTAACCGACTAGTCCTTTAAGATGTTTTCAAAAATTATTCAAAATATCGCAGAACTCTTCAACATGATTCCATTATTTCAATTTGTGACATTTAACATGACACATGTTGTACAAAACGCAAGAAGTATTTGCCTTGGTGTTATTGTAATTCTTCCAACTAGCTTACTGTAATAGATACCTCCTACGCTACTCCCTTCCTGTGACGCTTACACCTCCCTCCCTCCCAAGTCATCTAGTTCGCCATGTTCGCCACTTATCATCCTTCCAACCATTTAATGCAAGTTGTCACATTGCGTGTTCGAAGCAATTCGGTTCATCAATTTGCATTTTCGTGTGTTATTCCATTATTTCTGCTGTTCAATTTTTGATGTTGTTGCTGGCGTTGTTGTTGTTGGCGTTCTTTTTTTATACTTTGGGTTTTCCATTGTTTGACAGGTAACTTATAACACTTGACACCTGGTTGTTACTGTGTTCTGTTTTGTTTTTCTTTTCGTTTTTTTTTTTCTGAGGGAAACAGAGATGTCTGTGTGTCTCTGTGTCGGGATCTCGATTGGTGTTACCGGCTGGCATGGCAAATGACACCTGGGAATGGAGATCCGAGTGAAAAATGTGTTAAGTATCATATGACGTTTATATCTAGATATAAATATCAGGTGTAAGGTATCTGAAGGGGTGGGGGGGAACTGGGGATTCAAACAGGCAATTAATCTCCTAGACAGTCATTGGACTATTTAAAGCAGGCGAGATGAGTCACAGAGCAGTAGTGCAATTTATTTTCGGAAATTTTTGGGGTGTTTTGCAAAAAAAAAAAAAAAAACGAAGAAAATCCAAGAGTTTAATGATCACCCTAGCAGCGGATTTTGGGAAGCCCTCTTTCATATTTTTTTTTTCAAATATTGTCTAGTTGCGGGTACTCATAATCCCCGTTCTTCAAGCTTTTGTCACTTTTTTCTCTAAACTTTTTCCTGCTTTTTATATCCTTCACCATAGTATGGAGGGTATACTAAGTTTGTCATTCCGTTTGTAACACCTCGAAATATACAATTTAGACCCCACAAAGTATATATTCTTGATCAGCATAAAATTCTATATCGAATTAGCAATGTCCGTCCTTCTGTCCGTCTATTCGTCTGTCCGTCTGTGGAAATCACTCTAGCTTCCGAACGAAATCAAGAAGGTTGATACAATTTTACTCAAATGTGTACTATGTCAGCAGGACTTTTGGTATTGAAAATGGGCCATGTAGCTCTACGTCTTCCTATAGCCGCCATATAACGGTACCTCCCGATATTCGGTATTTTGATGATTTTAGCGACATTATTTACCGCAATTGTTTCAAAATTCGCATTTGAAGTTCGTAATGGATACTATAGCTTATGGCAGAAAATTGTCTGTGCAGGTCCACGTCTTCGTATAGCCCCCATATAACTGTACCTCCCGATACCCGGTATTTTGATTATTTTAGCGACATTATTTACCGGAATTGTTTCAAATTTGGTATTTGAAGTTCGCAGTAGACACCATAGCATAAAACATAAAATGGGCAACGTAGGTCCACTTCTTTGTATAGCCTCCATATAACGGTACCCCCTGATATTCGGTATTTTGATAATTTCAGCGACATTTTTCACCGGAACTATTTCAAATTTGGTACCTGAAGTTCTTAATGGATACTACATCCTACGACAGAAAATTGTCTGTGCAGGTCCAAGCCTTCGTATAGCCCCCATATAACGGAACCCCCGATATTCGGTATTTTGATGTTTTTAGCTACATTATTTACCGGAATTGTTTCAAATTCCGCATTTGAAGTTCGTAACGGATACTACAGCCTATGACAGGAAATTGTCTGTGCAGGTCCACGCCTTCGTATAGCCCCCATATAACTGTACCTCCCAAAATTCGGTATTTTGATGATTTTATCGAATTTCTTCACCGGAATTGTTTCAAATTTCGCATTTGAAGTTCGTAATGGAGTTTAGTGGCCACTCTATCAGCGGATTTTGGGAAGCCCTCTTTCATATTTTTTTCAAATATTGCCTAGTTGCCGACACTCATAATCCCCATTATTTAAGCTTTTGTCACTTTTTTTCTCTCAAGTTCTTCCTCCTTTTTATACCCTCCACCATTGTATGGAGGGTATACTAGGTTTGTCACTCCGTTTGTAGCACCTCGAAAAATACATTTTAGGCCTCACAAAGTATATATATCCTTGATCAGCATAAAATTCTATGTCGATTTGGCAATGTCCGGCCGTATGTCCGTCTGTCTGCCTGTGGAAATCACAATAGCTACCGAACGAAATGAAGTAAGTTGCTAAAATTTTACTCAAAGGTGTATTATGTCTGCAGAACTTATGGTATTGAAAATAGGCCATGTAGGTCCACGTCTTCGTATAGCCGTCATATAACGGTACCCCCCATATTCAGTATTTTGATGATTTTAGCGACATTATTTAAAGGAATTGTTTCAAATTTTGTATTTGAAGTTGGTAATAAATACCACAGCTAATGGCAGAAAATTGTCTATGCAGGTCCACGTCTTCGTATAGCCCCCATATAACTGTACCCCCCGATATCCGGTATTTTGATAATTTTAGCGACATTATTTACAGGAATAGTTTCAAATTTTGAATTTGAAGTTCGTAATGGATACTACGGTCTCTGACAGAATATTGTCTGTTCAGGTCCAAGTCTTCGTATAGCCGCCGTATATCGTTACCTTCCGATATGCGGTATTTAAATGATTTTTGCGACATTATTGGCCGGAATTGTTTCAAATTTCGCATTTGGAGTTCGTAATGTATACTGAAGCCTATGACAGAAAATTGTCTGTGCAGGTCGACGTCTTCGTATAGTCCCCATATAACGGTAGCCCCCGATATTCGGATTTTGGATGATTTTTGCGACATTATTTACCGGAATTGTTTCAATTTTGGTATTTGAAGTTCGTAATGAATACTACATCCTAAGACAGAAAGTAAGCCATGTAGGTCCACGTCTTCGTATAGCCCCCATATAACGGTAGCCCCCGATATTCGGTATTTCGATGATTTTAGCGACATTATTTACCGGAATTGTTTCAAATTTGGTATTTGAAGTTCGTAATAGATACTACAGCATAAAACAGAAAATGGGCCATGTAGGTCGACGTCTTCGTATAGCCCCCATATAACGGTAGCCCCCGATATTCGGATTTTGGATGATTTTTGCGACATTATTTACCGGAATTGTTTCAATTTTGGTATTTGAAGTTCGTAATGAATACTACATCCTAAGACAGAAAGTAAGCCATGTAGGTCCACGTCTTCGTATAGCCCCCATATAACGGTACCCCCAGATATTCGGTATTTTGAGGAATTTATCGACATTATTTACCGGAATCTTTTCAAATTTCGCATTTAAAGTTCGTAATGGATACTACATCCTAAGAGAGAAAATGAGCCATGTAGGTCCACGTCTTCGTATAGCCCCCATACAAGTGTACCTCCCGATATTCGGTATTTTGATGATTTTGGCGACATTATTTACCAGAATCTTTTCAAATTTCGCATTTGAAGTTCGCAATTGATACTACAGCCTATGACAGAAAATTGTCTGTGCAGGCCCTCGTCTTCGTATAGCCCCCATACAAGCGTACCTCCCGATATTCGGTATTTTGATGATTTTGGCGACATTATTTACCAGAATCTTTTCAAATTTCGCATTTAAAGTTCGAAATTGATACTACAGCCTATGACAGAGAATTGTCTGTACAGGCAAACGTCTTCGTATAGCCACCATATAACGGTACCTCCCGATATTCGGTATTTTAATGATTTTAGCGATATAATTTACCAGAACTCTTTCGAATTTGGTACCTGAAGTTCGTAATAAATACTACAGCCTATGACAGAAAATTGTCTGTGAAGGTCCACGTCTTCGTATAGCCCTCATATAACGGTACCACGAGATATTCGGTATTTAAATGATTTTAGCGACATTATTTACCCGAATTGTTTCAAATTTGGTATTTGAAGTTCGTAATGGATACTACAGCCTAAGACAGAAAATGAACCATGTAGGTCCACGTCTTCGTATAGCCCCCATACAAGTGTACCTCCCGATATTCGATATTTTGATGATTTTAGCGGCACAATTTACCAGAACCCTTTCAAATTTTTTACCTGAAGTTTGTAATGGATACTAGAGCCTATGACAGAAAATTGTTTGTGCAGGTCCATGTCTTCGTATAGCCCCCACATAAG
The DNA here is from genome assembly GCF_030504385.1 of Musca domestica. Classification (NCBI taxonomy): domain Eukaryota; kingdom Metazoa; phylum Arthropoda; class Insecta; order Diptera; family Muscidae; genus Musca; species Musca domestica. The sequence continues at coordinate 6,729,587 of NW_026712321.1, read as the reverse complement.
CTACCTCCCGATATTCGGTATTTTGATGATTTTAGCGACATTATCTACCGGAATTGTTTCAAAGTTCGCATTTGAAGTTCGTAATGGATACTACAGCCTATGAAAGAAAATTGTCTGTGCAGGTCCACGTCTTCGTATAGCCCCCATATAACGGTAGCCCGCGATATTCGGTATTTTGATGCTATTAGCTACATTATTTACCGGAATTGTTTCAAATTCCGTATTTGAAGTTCGTAATGGATACTACAGCCTATGACAGAAAATTGTTTGTGCAGGTCCACGTCTTCGTATAGCCCCCATATAACTGTACCTCCCGATATTCGGTATTTTGTTGATTTTTGCGACATTATTTGCCGGAATTGTTTCAAATTTCGCATTTGAAGTTCGCAATTGATACTACAGCCTATGACAGAAAATTGTCTGTGCAGGCCCTCGTCTTCGTATAGCCCCCATACAAGCGTACCTCCCGATATTCGGTATTTTGATGATTTTGGCGACATTATTTACCAGAATCTTTTCAAATTTCGCATTTAAAGTTCGAAATTGATACTACAGCCTATGACAGAGAATTGTCTGTACAGGCAAACGTCTTCGTATAGCCACCATATAACGGTACCTCCCGATATTCGGTATTTTAATGATTTTAGCGATATAATTTACCAGAACTCTTTCGAATTTGGTACCTGAAGTTCGTAATAAATACTACAGCCTATGACAGAAAATTGTCTGTGAAGGTCCACGTCTTCGTATAGCCCTCATATAACGGTACCACGAGATATTCGGTATTTAAATGATTTTAGCGACATTATTTACCCGAATTGTTTCAAATTTGGTATTTGAAGTTCGTAATGGATACTACAGCCTAAGACAGAAAATGAGCCTTGTAGGTCTACGTCTTCGTATAGCCCCCATGTAGCGGTACCCCAGATATTCGGTATTTTGATGATTTTAGCGACATTATTTACCGGAATAATTTCAAATTTGGTATTTGAAGATCGTAAGGGATACTACAGCCTATGACAGAAAATTGTCTGTGCAGGCCCACGTCTTCGTATAGCCCCCATATAACTGTACCTCCCAAAATTCGGTATTTTGATGATTTAAGCTACATTATAAACATATTTTTTTTTTTTTGTTCAAGTTTCGCATTTGAATATTGTAATAGCTTGTGACAAAAGTTGCCTATACAGGTCCACGTCGTCGTTTATACCCTACTTTACGGCTACACTCGGTATTTTTAAGATTTTAACAGAATTTTTAACGGATTTTTTTTTGTTTGTTTTTAATACCAAATTTGTGCCAAATGGAGGGTATTCAAAGTTCGGCCCGGCCGAACTTACAGGTTTTTTATTTGAGTTCTAATATTGCCTAGTTGCGGACAATCATAATCCCCATTCTTTAAGCTTTTGTCAGGTTTTTTATCTCTCAACTTCTTCCTCCTTTTTTAATTTGTTTTGTTTTTTTTACTCCACCACCACACCTCCCCATTTCCCAAATCCGGCAACCCCCGTCTAAGGCTAATCTCTTTCACCCCTCCTGCAAATTTGATAGCTCTGGGGATTTATTACACGTAATGAATATCAAACACTTGCCATCTTCAATATTGCCTAAAACCGCATCGTTAGGAAATGGGACGTTTTTTTCATTTTTTCTTTTTTTTTTTTTTTTTTGTTTCTTGTGTAACTTTTGGTACTTCAGCTTAAGGCCAAGATATTCAACCTTGTCCCAAATCTGCAACTACACACACACACAAACACATATGCAACTACTTGCTGAAACATAAATCTTTATTAACACATCCTAGAACCCCAACCCAAAAAAAAACGTCGAAGATGACAACTTGCTTGGCTCTAGGTGTGTGTGTGTGTGTTTGTCTATCTATATGTCTATGTGTGGGTGAGCTGAAAAAGAGAGAAAGAACATAAATTCGCAAACATAGTTATAAGTCAAAGCTTTGACATGTTTCCCTTGTTATCATATTAGCATTTCCACATAACCTTTAGCTCAGACCATTTTCACATGAATAATGTAATGCAATGTCTGATGTTGTGTGAATAGATATGTGTGTGTGTGTGTGTGTGTCTGTGTAAGAGTGTCTCTCAGTGAATGTAATATTTGGGAATATGGTTGTTTTAAGGGTTAAACAAACATATAATTGTCAAGTGGTAAATACCATGGCAGATAAATGTCGTGGCACAGTGGAATGAATTTACTGTAGGGCCCAGGAATCTGTACTAGAGGTAAGCAAGGCCAGTCAAGCTGCACTGGAGGGCCTTTGAGTGCGTACATATGTGTTGGAAGCCCAGTAAATCTGTACAGAAGAATTGGAGGACCAGAGAGTTGGCCAAGTGGCAACGTACGGAAGATCTGTAGGCCCAGGAACTCCGTACCCAAGAAGAGGAGTGTCAACGAGTTCGTAATGTGGACTGGAGGGCCAGCAAGCACGTGCAGAGAAGCTGTGGAATAAGGGAGTCGATGCAGACGACTTGCAGAAGTAGTGAGCCGAAACTGAAGAGGTGGAGGGCAAGAGATTATATTCAGAAGAGTTGTTGTACCAGCAAGTCCATACCGAAGACCTGAGGGTCAAAATGTACGTAGCGTAGAGCAGGAGGAACAACGAGTTCGTACAGAAGAGCTAAAGAGCAAGCGAGACTGTGTCGAAGAACTGGAGTGTGAATATGAGAGCTTGTGAGTCGGCACAGACAAGTTGAAAGACAAGTGTGTCGGCACAGACGAGTTGGAAACGAAAGTTGAGCCGGTGCAGAGGAGCTGGAGGCTCAACGATTCCGTACTAGACGCCAGCGAGCACGTAGAGGAGAGCTTAAGAGTCAAAGAGTCGACACAGAAGTGCTTAAGGTCCAGCGATTCTATATCGAAAGCTGGAGGGCCAGTGAGAGTACAGAGGAGCTGGGGGACAAGTGAGTCGGTACAGACGACTCAGAAAAGCTGGAGGGGGAGCAATTTCGTACAAAAGACCTGGAAGGCCAAGAAGTCCGTATTTTAGAGATGAAAGGACACTGAGACCATACCGCAGAATTGGCGAGTCAACGATTGGACACAGAAGAGCTGAAGGGACAGCGAGTCCGTATGGAAGAGTTGGAGGAACACCTGGTCTGTACCGAAGTATTGGCGCGTCAAAGATTTGACACAGAAGAGCTGGAGAGCGAGTGCTTCTACATATATCGAAAGCTTTAGGACCAGCAATTTATGTATCGAAGAGATAGAGGGCCAGTGGGACGGTACAAAGGAGCTGGTGGATATGTGAGTCGGTACAGACGATTCGCTGAACCAGTGAGCCGGCACAAAATAGCTGGATGGTGAGCAATTCCGCACAGAAGAGGTGAAAGGTCAAAGAGTTGGTATTGCAGAGCTGGAAGAGCACCGAAGAGCTGGTGGGTACAAGAGTCAATACAGAAGCTGGAGGGCCTGTGATTCTGTACGGAAGGGATGATAGGTAAAAGAGTCTGATTGTAGAGCTAGAGGAACAACGAGTCCGTTACGAAGAGGGTCAAGGAGTCGATACAGAAGAGCTGGAGGGCAATCGATTCTACAGAGAAGAGTTGGAGGGTCAAAGAGTCCGTACCGTAGAGCTGGAGGAACAACGAGTTCGTACCGCAGACCTGGATGGCCAGATAACACTTACTAAAGAGCTGTAGGGCCAAAGAATCAATAGCTGGAGGTCCATCGATTCTATACAGATGAGTTAGAGGGAGACTTCATCGAAGAGATGAAGAGTCCTTCGATTCCATACCGAAGAGCTAGAGAGCCTGTGAGTCCGCATCGAAGGTCTGGATTGTCAATTAGTCCGTATAAAAAAGATGAAGGTCCAACGAGTCTGTAAAGAAAATCTTAAGGGCTAGTGAACTGGTACTAGGGAACTGATAGGTCTAAGAGTCGGCACATAAGAGCTGGAGGGTCAAAGATTCCATACAGGAAAGTTGGAGGGCCGTGAATCCGTACAGAAAAGCTAGAGCGCCGGAGGGCAAGAAGGGGACAGCTAATGAGTAAAAGGGTCAACTCAGAAAGCTGGAGGGCTAGAAATTTTGTATTGAAGTCCTGGGGAGCCAGTGAGCCGGTAGAGAGGAGCTGCAGGACAAGTGAGTCGGTCGATATGCAGAGCCATTAAGCCAGCACAGAGGAGCTGGTGGGTCAAATATACGACACAGAAGAGCTATACAGGTGAGCTGGAGGGCCAGCAATTCCGAACAGAAGACCTAAAAGACCAAAGAGTCCATACCGTAGAGCTGGAGAAACATTGAGTCCGTACCGAAGAGCTGAAGTGAGTTGGCATAGACGACTTGGAAAGCTAGTGAACCGGTATGGAGAGCAGGTGGGTCTTAGAGTCGACACCGAAGAGCTAGAGGGTCAGCAATTCATTACAGAAGAGCTGGAGGAGTCAAGGAGTCCGTATATTACAGCTGGAGGGCTATCGAAAATTTCCCGAAGAGCTAGTGGGTCAAAGAGTCGACACAGAAAAGCTACAGAGCTAGTGAATCGGGACTAAAGTGTTGGAGGACAAGTGAGGAGCTGATGGTTCCATGAGTCGACCAAGAAGAGTCGGACACTGGTGAATCGACATAGAAGAGTCAATGAGATGACCAGCCACTCCGTAGACGCTTGTAAGAGACGTTATTCGTTCACAGGATCTGCGCCTCACTGCATATCAGACCAAATGCAGAGTCTCAAACTAGCTGGTGAGTCTTTCAGGCGATTTGGTGAGACTCAGGCGAGCTGATGAGTCTCAGACGAAATGAAGATTCTCAGAGAGATGGAGAGTCTCGTACGAGCTTTTGAGTCTCTCAGATTAGCTATTAGTCTCTCAGGCGAGCTTATGAGTCTCAGAAGAGCTGGTGAATCGCAGATAAGATGGTGAATCGCAGATGAGCTGGTGAATCGCAGATAAGCTGGTGAATCGCTCTCAGAGATGAGCTGGTAAGTCTCTCAAATACGAGCTTGTGAGGCTATCAGAGATGTGCTGGTGAGTCCCTGGTGAGAGCTGGTGTGTCTCTCAGAGACGAGCTGGTGTGTCTCTCAGAGACGAGCTGGTGTGTCTCTCAGAGACGAGCTGGTGAGTCTCTCAGACACGAGCTTGTGAGTCTCTCAGACACGAGCTGGTGAGTCTCTCAGACACGAGCTGGTGAGTCTCTCAGAGACGAGCTGGTGAGTTTCTCAGAGACGAGCTAATGAGTCTCTCAGTGACGAGCTGGTGAGTCTCTCAGAGACGAGCTGGTGAGTCTCTCAGAGACAAGATGGTGAATCTTTCAGAGGTGAGTCTCTCAGACTAGCTGGGGTGTTTAAGACAAGCCGGTGAGTCTCAGATCAGCTGACGAGTCTCAGACGAGCTGGTGAGTTTCAGAAGAGCTAGAGAGACTTAGGCGAGAGGAGAGTCTCTGACGAGCAGAAGATTTACGAAAACTTTCTTGCCTCTTCTATTGGTCTACAAAGACTTCCTGGGAACTTCATTTCCTGTAATAGGTTCCCTGTTCCGACATCCTCCCTATATAAGCAATTTGGCCCTTTACTTAATCTGGCCTATCGAATTTGTCTATAGATGATATCCCGGCTCGTCTTTAGAGGTTCCATGTGTTTGCAGCGAAGTAACCCCAGTCCACTGTGCAAAATATGTTTTTGGGCAGACTCATCGTTTTGTCTTTGAACCATTCCTAAGGTAACCAATATAACTATGGCAGAACATACCCACACGTGCATAATTCCGACAATTGCAAAAACAACAAATGCGTATTATGTGTGGGGGACGAACACACACGTTAGCATTACTTTCTTGATTCATATCAGCAATCGCATATTCCTCTGTATGTGGGTAGGAAATACGTCTAGGATGGGAGGGGAAGGGGAAGACACTGCACCACCACCTTTCTGCCGGAGTCTCGATATTGGTATTTGTTACATTACATTATTTTAACATAACTAAGAGTCTTACAAATTCTTATCTCTTTGCTAACAGCATTGACCCAAATTTATGGCCAATTTTTGCAAAGACTACAGATAGCAGCAACCGCACAGGACATTTCGATTTTCCATGGAAAAACAAGGGTTTTTTTGCACAGCTTTTTTTGTTTCGGGAAAAGGATGAAGGCAATCATTGAGTGGGGGCAGAAGTGCATAGATACACATATGTGTATATGTAGCTGAGTAAAGGCAACAACCCTTACACACACAGGTCTGATGATATTTTATGGCATTCCTCTGGAACATAAAGCATATGAAGGTGTTCAAATGTATAGACGAGCGAGCATAAGGACAGTGGGTTGGGAAAGTTAAACTTGAGTTATGATAGAGGCAATTGTGGATAGATACTCACATGAAAATAAGAATATCTAAATGAGCTGGAAGCCAGTGGATCTACATAGGTGTGCAAGGAGCCAGTAATACATTTTGAAGGTCCTTAGGGTAGATATGGGATAATAGTTTGATAAAAATATAAAAAAATTATATTTCATTCTCCGAAGAGCTTTATTCCGTCGTTGTTGTTTTATTCCAAAAAAAATTGATTTTTTCACTCCCAAACAAAAATTTTATATCACTCCTGATCCACTGTCCCAAGGGCATTACTTAGTAGACATCAATGTTTTTTTGTTTCACTGCTCAACCTACTGCTCCACTATCTGATTACATTCATTACAGAACATCGAAGATGAACAAATTATCGAAGGTATTTCTTACATCCATAAATCTTCTTTGTAACATACTCGACATGCTAACTACACCAGTAACCAGATTCTAGTTGAAAATTGGAAAAAAGATTCGAATTACCACCCTAACTTTATGCAGAAGAAATTAAGAGGACATTTTTGATTTTACCTATGAAATGGTCAGCTTCCGAAAACACAGGATAGAACTCAAGAAATTAGTACATTTGATAAGGAAGATGTTGCAGGTAATTTATTGTAAGCTGAAAGGCTCTAGAGGTCGCTGAAGGAGAGTTTGAGGGCCAGTGAGTCGAAATTTAAATGTGGGAGGACTAATAAGTCGTTACTAGGAAGTCGGAGCAACAGCGAGATGGTACAGAGGAGTGGGAGGGTCATGGAATCGATACAGACAGGTTCGAAGACCAGTGAGTCGATACAGACAATTTGGAAGGTCAGTAAGTCTAAGCTGACAAATTTTTACGGGCAGTGAATCTTTTCAGAATAGTTGGAGGTCCAGTGATTCAATACAGACATATTGGAAGATCAGTAAAAGTTTGAGGACCAGTGAGTTGATACAAACGAGTTGGAGGACAATTGATTCATTACAGACAAGTTGGAAGGTCAGTGAGTCTATGCCGAAAACTTTGAAGTCTTTTAAGACGAGTTGTTGGCCCAGTGAGCCAGGTACTGACGAATTGGAGGTCAAGTGGGTCAATTCAGAGGAACTGCAGGGTCAGTGAGTCACTGCTGAAAAGTAAGAGAGCCATTGAGCTTTTTTTCCGAAAATTTGGTGGGCCAGAAAGTGGGTACAGACCAGTTGGAGGTCATGAATGTCGATTCAGATTAGTTGGAGGGCCAGTGACGAACTGCAGGGTCAGTGAGTCACTGCTGGAAAGTAATAGAGCCATTGAGCTTTTTTTTCCGAAAATTTGGTGGGCCAGAAAGTCGGTACAGACCAGTTAGAGGTCATGAATGTCGATTCAGATTAGTTGGAGGGCCAGTGACGAAAAGTTTGAGGACCAGTGATTGGGTACAGCTAAGTTAGAAGGCCGGTGAATCGGTACAGCCAAGTTGGAAGATCAATTCAGACAAGTTAGGAGTTCAGTTAGTCTTTGCTAAAAAGGGTTGAGGGTCATTGAATCTTTTCAGAGGAGTTGGATGGCCAGAAGACGGTACAGAGGAGTTGGAGTACCTTTGAGTTGGTTCAGAGGAGTTGGAACGCCATTAGGTCTGTACCGATGTGTATGAGTGACAGTGAGCCTTTTCAAACAAGTTGGAGGGCCAGTAAGTCGATAATGACGACTAGGAGGGCCAGTGATGTAATACGGAAAAGATGAAGGTCATTGAGTCTGTGCTACAAAATTTGAGAGCCAGTGATTCAATTCAGATAACTTGGAGGGCCAGTGATTCAATTCAGACAAGTTGGGTGGCCAGTAAGTCTTTGCTAAAAAGTTTGAGGGCCAATTAGTCTCAGCAGACGAGTTGGAGGGCCAGAGAGTCGGAACACACAAATTTACGATCAGTGAGTCTGGGCTAGAAAGTTTCAGGGCCGATAAGTCTGTACAGACGAGTTGGAGGCACCTGATTCAAAACAGACAAAATGAAAGGTCAGTAGGTTTGTGCTGAAAAGCTTGAAGGTCAGTGAGTATTTTCGAACGACAGGCAAGTTGGAAATTCCGTGAGTCTTTGTTGAAAAGTGTGAGGGCCAGTGATTTAATTCAGACAACTTGGGGGCCAGTGATTCAATACAGAAAAGTTGGAAGGCCAGTGGGACTTTTTGGACGAGTTGGAGGGGCGGTGATTCAATACAGACATGTTAGAAGGTCAAACAGTCTGTACTGAAAAGTTTGAGGGCTTGTGAGTCTTCTCAACGTGTTGTAGGGCCAGTGAGTCGGTACGGACGAGTTGGTAGGCCAGTAAGTCTATACAGACGAGTTAGAGGGCCAGTAAGTCGATACAGACAAATTGGAGGGCAAATGAGTTGGATGGCCAGTAAGTCGATACATACAAATTGGGGGCAAGTGAGTGTCTACAGACGAGTGGGAAGGTCAGTGGTTCAATTCAGACAAGTTGGAAGGTCCATCAGTCTGTGCTGAGAAGTTTGAGGGCCAGTCAGACTTGTCGGACAAGTTAAAGGACCAGTTGAGTTGGAGGGTCAGTGATTCAATTATAAAAATTTGGAGGACCAGTAAGTCTGTACTGAAAATTTTCAGGGGCAGTGAGTCGTTTCATATGATTTGGAGGTTCAGGAAGTCGGTACAGACGAGTTGGAGGGACAGTAAGTCGGTTCAGACGAGTTGGAGGGCTAGTGAGTCGGTACAGACGAACTTGGGGGCCAGTGCGTCTCTATAGACGAGCTAGAGGGTCAGTAGTTCAATTCAGATAAGTTGGAAGTTCCTTGAGTCTGTGCTGAGAAGTTTGAGACAAGTGAGTCGGTACACACGAGTTCGATGACCAGTGATTCAATATAGTAAGTTGGAGAGCCTGTATTGGCTTACAGACAAGTTGAAAGGAAAGTGAGTCGATGCAGGCGGTTGAAAGACCTGTGATTCAATACAGAACAGTTGAAAGTCAGTGAGTCGGTTCGAAAAATTGAAGGTCTGTATGTGGTTACATATTTTTCCATTCTCTTAAAACTCTTTGAAATTTCATATCTCCAAACTCCCCACCCCCTACATGAGAACTATTGTAACCCCATTTTCTTTGAACGATAAAATTTAATTCGGCTGTCTGTCAACGCGTATTACAAGCAAATACGACACCGTCGTATTTTGTCGTTTATATTGCCTTCTGGGATTTGCAAAATTCCTCAAATAATCCGCATAAAAAACCTCTGAAATAATAACAAGAAATATTTTATATTAACGCCTTCTCGCAGAATTTCAATGAAACATATTTCTGCAAGTTTCGATGATATTCTGCGTATGTAGTTGAAGTATTTGTGGTGCTGGTGGTAGTTCTCTTATGGCAATACCAACTGGCATTGAGCAACAACTGTAAGACATTTTCATGTTGAACGGGAATGTCTGTTTGGAAAAATTCCACAAAAGTTGTAACACTCACACACCAGCATGTGCGATCCAAACTATATTCACTACTGCAGAGAGGTGGCATGGACGAGGACTTGAAAGAAATGACGACAGGAACACAATATAAGAAATCACAACATTTTTTCGTTGTCATGTAAGAACATATGGGTGATAAGCGCTAGGGGTGATATGGGTGCTTCAAAGGAAAACTGGTTAAAAATTGTCTTCTAGAGGAGTAGGAGGGCCAACGAGTCTTTATAGACGAGTTGGAGGACCAACGAGTCTTTATAGACGAGTTGGAGGACCAACGAGTCTTTATAGACGAGTTGGAGGGCCAACGAGTCTCTATAGATGAGTTGGAGGGCCAACGAATCTTTATAGACTAGTTGGAGGACTAACGAGTCTTTATGGACGAGTTGGAGGGCCAACGAATCTTTATTGCTCCTTTGGTCCTTGAAAAAATATTCTTTAAAAAATCCACGTTTATTGCTCCTTTGGTCCTTGAAAAAATATTCTTTAAAAAATCCACGTTTATTGCTCCTTTGGTCCTTGAAAAAATATTCTTTAAAAAATCCACGTTTATTGCTCCTTTGGTCCTTGAAAAAATATTCGTTAAAAAATCCACGTTTATTGCTCCTTTGGTCCTTGAAAAAATATTCTTTAAAAAATCCACGTTTATTGCTCCTTTGGTCCTTGAAAAAATATTCTTTAAAAATCCACGTTTATTGCTCCTTTGGTCCTTGAAAAAATATTCTTTAAAAAATCCACGTTTATTGCTCCTTTGGTCCTTGAAAAAATATTCTTTTAAAAATCCACGTTTATTGCTCCTTTGGTCTTTGAAAAAATATTCTTTAAAAAATCCACGTTTATTTAGGTCCTTGAAAAAATATTCTTTAAAAATCCACGTTTATTTAGGTCCTTGAAAAAATATTCTTTAAAAATCCACGTTTATTTAGGTCCTTGAAAAAATATGCTTTAAAAAATCCACGTTTATTTAGGTCCTTGAAAAAATATTCTTTAAAAAATCCACGTTTATTTAGGTCCTTGAAAATATATTCTTTAAAAAATCCACGTTTATTTAGGTCCTTGAAAAAATATTTTTTAAAAAATCCACGTTTATTTAGGTCCTTGAAAAAATATTTTTTAAAAAATCCACGTTTATTTAGGTCCTTGAAAAAATATTCTTTAAAAAAATCCACGTTTATTTAGGTCCTTGAAAAAATATTCTTTAAAGAAACCACGTTTATTGGTCCTTGAAAAAATATTCTTTAAAAAATCCAAGTTTATTGCTCCTTGAAAAAATATTCTTTAAAAAATCCACATTTATTAAGGTCCTTGAAAAATATTCTTTAAAAAATCCACGTTTATTGGTCCTTGAAGAAATATTCTTTAAAAAATCCACGTTTATTAAGATCCTTAAAAAAATATTCTTTAAAAAATCTACGTTTTTTAAGATCCATAAAAAATCCTTTAAAAACCCGCGTTTATTAAGATCCTTAAAAAAATATTCTTTAAAAATCTACGTTTATAAAGATCCATAAAAAATCCACGTTTATTGAGGTCCTTGAAAAAATATTCTTTAGAGAAACCACGTTTCCTTGCAAAAATATTTTTAAAAAAATTAATGTTTATTGCTCCTTTGGTCGTTGAAAAATATTCTTTAAAAATCCATGGAATATCCCATATCTCCTCGCAGCATTCTCTCACTTTTAAGTCCGCCACGCACATTACTATGTCCATCTCCTTTGTGTTACATTCGAACGGATTACATTCCAACGTTCTACATGTCTGTCGCTTTTTGGCTGCCAAGTAGCAGAAAAAGGCTAACCATGTCCATGGGTGGCTAGATGGCTGCCATACTAGCTGTACTCTGATGCAGCTGCTGGCACCGCCACTTGCCGGCTTTATTCTCCATATTGTGTTTCAACATTAGTTGTAGTTTTCATTGTACAACAACAACAAATGTGTGTGTCATTGTGTTAAGCCAGTTGGACACATATTCATTTACAATTCTAATTTTCATTTCAAATTTTGTTCTGGCAAAACAGTTGCTTCTGCTGTTGCTCCTGCTGCCGTTCACAACACACTCACCGTGTGTGTGAGTCTAAATGAATGACATTCACGTACACGTGTTCTACGGCAAAATTGTGTAGAAAAATTGGAAGTTTTTTTTTCACAATTGAGAAAAATGTTAGCAACAACATTAAGATTGGTACCACCAGTAGTAGCCTCAGCAGCAGCAGCTCCAGCAGTTGCTTCACAACCCATTGCAAACTTCTTGTTCCAACGTAGAAATAACTTAGTGGAGAATGTCATGTGACAACATGTAATTTATTCAACCAAAAAGAGGAACAGGATACATGTAAGAAATGCAACGGAAGTTATTACAAGGCGGACATTTGCAATATTACACTTGACAAAGGACGAATGAACAACGACGACGACGACGATGGCGATGGTGATGATGAGAATGACGATAATCCAAAGGACTTAACACATTTTGGATTAAGTTGTAATCGAGTTGGATCATGGAACATAACAGGGTGAGAGAAAGAGAGAAAGAGAGAGAGAGAATTCATGCAATGAATAGGGAATGAGTTATGGACATAAAAGAGGGCTGATTTTAATTTCTTTATATAGTGGACAGATTTTCTACGAAAAAGAGGTGCATAAGGTTTTCTATATATCCTCTTTAAAAGGCCTTTAAATTTAATGTGCATTAACAGCAGGCAATCTCATAAATAACTGATAAACTCCTTAACGGCCATCATGCAAAAACAACCGCCACAACATGTTGGTCATACGGACAACAAAAGGGTCATTAAATTTTCTATCATCTCTCATGCAAACATTTTTGTTGTTGCTGTTGTTCTTACTTATAATAAATGAATGATGTTTATCGGGTAATAAATAAATATTACTCATACGCAATAAAAATCAAGAACACTGGGGGACATTTGTATAGGTACGAATCAGTCAATTATTGATATTAAAAGATTTTGAAAATGTATTCTATTACGAATGTTTATATGGAGTATGGGCTTGGACATACATCGGAGGACAAAATTTCAAGTCCTCTAGCTAGGACTCTAGGCGTGGAATTTTTCATAATTTTTGAAAGGAGTCTAGACCTGGATTTTTTACTGGATTTTTTAATGAATTTCGGAAGGACTTTTTTTCATGAATTTGGAAGGACTCTAGACGTTGATTTTTTATTGAATTTTAAAAGGACTCAAGGCGTGGATTTTTTAATGAATTTTTGAAGGACTATAGACGCGATTTTTTATTGAAATTTTGAAGGACTCTTGGCGTGGATTTTTTAATGAATTTTGGAAGAACTATAGGCATGGATTTTTAATGAGTATTGGAAAAATTAAGGGGTGAAATTTAAATGGATTTGCGAAGGACTTAAGGCGTGGATTTTTAATGAATTTTGGAAGGACTATTGATGTGAATCTTTAATGAATTTCGGAAGAATATGGATTTTTAATGAATTTTGGAAAGATAAAGAGTGACATTTAAATAGATTTGCGAAGGACTTATGGCGTGGATTTTTAATGGATTTTGGAAGGACATTTGACGTGAATTTTGGATGGACTATTGACGTGAATTTTTAACGAATTTTGGAAGAACTATAGGCATGAATTTTTTAATGAATTTTGGAAAAATTAAGGGGTGAAATTTAAAATGATTTGCGAAGGACTTAAGGCGTGGATTTTTAATGGATTATCGAATTACTTGGGGCGTGAATTTTTCGAACGACTTAAGGCTTGGGTTTTAAGTGAATTGTACAAGGACTTAAAGTGTAAATTTCTAAGGAATTTTATAAGGATTTTGAAAGGACTTAAAGAGTGGCTTTTTAATGGATTTTCGAAAGACTTAAGACATATTGGCAGAGTTATTTTAATGAATATTTAAAGGATTTAGAAAGGACTATTAGAGTGGACGAGTATTTTCAATAAATTTTAGAATAATTTTAAAAGGACTCTAAACGCGGAATTTTTATTGAATTATAAAATTATTTTAAGAGGACTTTAGGCCTGGTTTTTTAAAGAATTTATGCAGCATTTTTGATTTTAATAGATTTTCGAAGGATTAAAGTATTGATTTTTAAGGAAGGCGTGGAGTTTTTAAAGGATTTAGGAAGGACTATAAACAAGGATTTCTTAATGATTTTTTAAGAAATTTTAAAAGGACACTAGGCGTAGATTTTTTAATGAATTTTGGAAGGACTCTAGGCATGGATTATTTAATGAATATTAGGAGGACTTAAGGCGAAGATTTTTAATAAATCTTAGAATAACTTAAAGTGCGGATTTTTAATGAAGTATATAAAGATTTGGGAAGGACTTAAGGTGTGGATTTTTAATGAAATATATAAGGATTTTGAAGGGACTTAAGGTGCGGATTTTTTAATGAATTGATAATGGATTTAGTTTTTTTAATGAATTTTTCAAAGGATTAAGGAAGGACTTAAGGTGCGGATCTTTTAATGAATTGATAATGGATTTAGATTATTTAATGAATTTTCTAACGATTTAGGAAGGACTATTGGTGTAGATTTTGAATTTGTAAAGAATTTAGGAAGGGCTATAGAATAGATGTTTTAATGATTTTTTAAGGATTTAGAAGGACTCTGGGCGTGTATTTTTATGAATTTTAAAATTATTTTAAGAGGAGTAAAGCCGTGATTTTTATACCCTCCTCCATGTGGCTACAAAGGCTATACCTGGTGATATAACTGCAATGAACTCAAAAGACATAATTTTTAGATTTTTTTAAATTCTATTGAATGAAAGCAAAAAATGTTGGAAATAGCATCAAATTTTAGAATAAGTTAAGATTTGTTTGAATTGGTCAGCTTTGCACGAATTATGGCCTTCAAACGGTCAATGAAACTGTCACACGCGGCTAAGCAAAGCAAATCTTTAGCTCTTTCGAGTCTATTTTCTTTCTGTTGCGGTGTAAGTTCTTGCACTTTTTGGAATTTGAATGGCTTTACCCCGAGCTCACTTTCCAATATTTGCCGAATGGAATAAAATGCTGGAGTGCTCTAACGAGCACTTGTGGTTTTTCTGCCTAATATAAAGAAATCACACTATTACGCTTGAATTTCATTACGAATAACTTTTTTTCCTGGAAAATTATCACCAAAATATTTTTGTACGCTTGTAAAGAATATAATGAGCTGTCAATGGAATAATGTTAACAGCTGTCGGACGAGTGGCTTAGAAATGACAGCAGTCTGAATTTGGTTGCAGTTTTCTCATCTTACTCTGTATACTGAGAGAAACTTAGAAATAGACCTTGCTCTAGGTTACTTTAACGAAAGAAGATACCTGCCTAGATCATTCAGGCTCCTGCTTAGTAAGAAGAAAAGGCGTCATATAATGTTCGCATGTTTGGAACAAAGATTTATAGTCAATTTAGCTCATTACACCAGGTTCTAAATGTATGAGCGATTTCCTAAATTTCATATATGTCATATCACGCATATGCAGTGCTTTTATACAAAACTTCCAATATTATATACATTCCACTATATACCACAGTTAGACGTTTTATAACATTTCCGCCGTTGGGCCGTTTAAAGGGTTTTTTTTTATTTTTCGAAACGATTTGGCTATAAATTGGCCTTTGTGGTCCTCATTTGGCCATGGTGATTTGGTATTAACTGAGTTTCGGCTAGAAATATCGAAATCGATCCAAGTTTTGGTATATCCTCTAAATATAAAGATACCCCCCTCCCTCCCATTTCATATACTTTGATGGTTTTAACATTTTGGTAAGGAAAAAAGCAAACTTCGTATTCATGTGCGCCCCATTACGTATAACTGTTCCACACGATTTTGGATCATTTAAAGCGTGTTTCCCAGTTTTCGAAACGATTTGACAATAAATTGGCCTTTGTTGGAAGTGGGGTAGACCCATATTTAATTTTGAGGATCTTTATAGCATTACTTTCTGAGTCGATTTATACATATCAAACCGTCTGTCCGTCTGTCTGTATGTACATGTATTTTTGTGAACTTAATGCAGATCGCATTTGTTGTCCAATCGAGATGAAATTTTCCAAACAATATGTGTTTGCCCCAAATTTAATTCAAATTTAAATTTAGATATAGCTGCCATATATATCTTCAAATGATTTCGTTTTAATTGTACACCAAATGGCCAATATCAGCCCGAATGGACTGAATTTTTTCTAATTCGGACAAAAATTGATCCAAGAAACAAGTATCTCAAATTAAGTGAAGATCGGCTTAGGCATAGCTAAGGCTCCTATATATATGTTTCATTCGATTTGGGATTTTAAGTTCCTCACATGCGTAATATGTACTCCACAGCAATAATCTTTGGTAAAAAATATCAGATACAGCTCGAAAATACCTCTGCCAAATGTTAGGGTTTGGTTCTATTTATTTAAAACCTCATTTTTATACAATTTCTTATTTGGACTTCTAAATTGATATTAAAATTTCAAGCACGAATTTTTCGCTTCGAGTCATTGTTACGATATAGCCCTCACATGGTATCAAGACTCTTCCATCGAAAGAATGGATTTTACATTTCCTCCATAAAAATCATATCAATTATATATAGCAGTCCAATTTTCATCTACACATGGAAATATTTTGAAGATTATCTGTATTTAAAATATTTTTAAAATATTCTTGGCATGAAGAGAGATTTGGGCTGTACCAAGCTATTTCGAGATCTACTATATTTAAAAGGCTTCGAAGTTTTTATTCTCTTTAGAGAAATTCTTCCTTTGATTTTGAAAACATTTCAGATAATTTTCATTTCATTTTTCGTGATTTGTTAAAGAAACTTTGAAGTGTTTTCAATGCATTCAATACCTTAGGACATGTATATCCTTTGAAGGTACTTCGAAAAAAGTGTTTGTCACAAAAGAAGTTCAATAAGTTTTATGCAAAAACTGACAGTGTACCATCGCATTAGAATTTCTAAGAGGTGTTGGTGGCCTTTCACAATGTTATTTGTATTTGTTTTTGGTGTTCTATGCCGAGCGAGAGAAGAGACAATACATTAACTTTCACTAATTACTTTTTGTGAGCTCATCAAACATTTAAATTATCAATGAGCAAACACAACAGTCGGTTAGTAAATTAACGTCGCAAGGGTGGGGGGGAGGGGAGTCAAAGTGGGGCTAGATGACCTACAAGTAAAACATGTACGAATTTATTTATAAGTGTTTCGCTGTGTGTGTGTGCGTTCGATATAAGCTCTTAGGCCATAATGACACATGGGCAATCATACATATGCATGGATGTGTGTTATAACTGAATGCGAGTGCGTTTATGTGTGTGTGCTTTTTTATCAGTATCTGCAAATGGAATGCACCGAATGGCTTCTATCGTTTTAAATATTTGCCTGTATTCATTGGTAATATATTTAATTAATTTGACTGCTTTGGTATAAATATTTGCACATAGCTCCCAGGCAAATTCCAATAATCGTATTTACTTGTTTACACACACACACACACACACACACACGTGTATTCACACATACACACACACATGCCCACACTCGTTTACATGTTATATTGTTGTAATGATGTTATTGGCCATTAGTTAATTGTTGATTAACTTTATGTGATAATATACACACACACACCGAAAAATAGATCCTCCGAGTATATTCAATGGAAATGCTTGTTGTTTTTGCTGCTGGCTGCTGCTGTTGAAAATTTTATCGAATCTATTTTGTAAATTAAATAAGGTAATAATGCCACAACATCCATCCACTGGGGCATTTTCGATATGTGTGTGTGTGTGTGTGTGTGTGTGTGTGTTATTCAAATTGAAATTAATTAATATTAGGAAGCAATAAAAATTAGAGATGTTTGATGAAAGTTGGACTTGGAATAAAAGAGTATTTCGGAATTAATGACTCATTTGGAAAGAGTCAAATGGGAAATGTTTTCACCCAGGGATTATGAAGGTAATCGATACAGGATATTGTAAAATATGTGTGAAGGAAAGATGATGTCCTCCGGAAGCGCCCTGAAGGTACATAATTCTAAAATTTGACATGTATGTTGTCGTTGGTGGGAAATTACTTACTTACTTAGCTGGCTCGAGACAGTACATTTGTTCCATAAGCCGAGTTTAGAAAAGATTTCCCGGCACGTCGGTCTTGTGCGCATTTTTTTCCAATTTGAAAAACTATGTTCCGATATATTGTCTTCTAATTGGTCTTTCCATCTAATTCTTGGCCTTTCCCTTCGGCGTGAAACATCAGTAGGCTCGCTCTTATATACCTTATGAGCTGAGGCATCATCATCCATTCGCACTACATGACCTAGCCATTGTAGTCGCTGCAGCTCGATACGTCTGACTAGGTCGATGTCCGAGTATGGTATGGCTCGAGGTTCATTCGACGTCAATCGGCTGGCAAACCATCGGCACCTGCTGCTTTGTTATTCTTCAGCCGATTGTTTGCTATTCTGGCCTCATCTTGGCTAGGTGGTATACACTCTATACCGTCATCACTTATTGGTGCTGGGCTATCTTCTTTACCGCCATTATTTGATACCAGAAGCTTTGCAAAATGCTCCTTCCAGATCCTCAGCACGCTATCTGTATCTGTCACCAGATTTCCTTCTTCATCTCTACAGGAGGATGTGCCTGCACCAAAGCCTTCGGTTTGGTGTTTTACTCGTTGGTAAAATTTCCGGACTTCATTCTGACTCCTATACATCTCGATTTGCTCTCGCTCACGTTTTTCTTGTTCTTTATTCTTTTTTTCTGAAAATAAGTTTCTCCTCTCTCCTTTTCTCCCGATAATTTTCTCTTGCATTACGTGTTGCTACTGTCTGCAGGGTTGCCTTATACGCTGTGTTTTTCACCTCAGTAGCATTACGACACTCCTGATCGTACCATGGGTTTCTTGCTGGTGGTCTTTGGTAGCCAAGTGTTGTTTTTGCTGCAGTTTGTAGGGAGTGGGCAATTCTTTGCCATTGTGCTTTTATATTATCAGGACAAGGAGTGCTTTCGCCAAGCAGATGGGTAAGTTGAGCGGAGTAGGCTTCTGCTTTTCGACATCGAGTTTCCGTGTTGTGTTAGATTGCACCTTTGCTGATACATTAAGACGAGTGCGAACCTTGGCTGCTACAAGGTAGTGGTCCGAATCGATATTCGCTCCTCGGATCGATCGAACGTCTAAAACACTGGATGAATGCTTTCCGTCTATCACAACATGATCAATTTGATTTCTCGTTGTTTGATCAGGAGAAAGCCAAGTGGCCTTGTGCATATCGAGGTGCTTGAATCTGGTGCTGCTAATTACCGTGTTTTTTGCAGCCGCGAAGTCAATCAGCCTCATGCCGTTGTCGGATGTTTCTTCATGGAGGCTGAATCTTCCGACGGTGGGCCCAAAGATATTCTCCCTTCCTATTTATGCATTAAAATCTCATGGCCAGGGCAGCGGTCATATGCCGTTTCTAGGCGCTCGTAGAATATGTCTTTGGTCTGCTCATCTTTGTCTTCGGTCGGAGCATGGGCGCAAATGAGACTGATGTAGAAGAACTTGGCTTTTATACGAATTATAGCAATTCGCTCATCTACTGGAGTGAATCTGGAGACGAGGTCTTTTATTCTCCTGTTGACCATAAAACCGCAGCCAAATTCATGTCTCGTTTCATGGCAGCTATAATACAGTGCGTAATCATTGGATTTACTTACGCCTGTTCCTTTCCATCGCATTTCATGTAAGGCAATAATATCGGCTTTGTACTTCTTGAGCACATCCACCAAAGCGAATACTGCGCCTGTTCTGTTCAACGTGCGCACATTCCAAGTGCAGATCGTGGTCCTTTATACGTTTGCGGGGGTCGTCAACATTTGGGGGGTTTGTTTTTCTTTTTCTTTGCTTTTTCATAGTAGAGGGCGTTTTCCGAGTGTGTGCAACTAACCCCACGCCTCAACCCATTTTTTATGGTTCTTATGGGTGAACTAGCGGCACATATTAGCTCACTATTTCAACGGGTGTTGAACATAGTTACCCCAGGTGGCATCGCGGTGAGGTCAATGTCCACAATTGGGATGAAAGAGGACCAAGATGGGACCTGGGCTTTGCCATGTTAAAGCCAGTCAGAGCCGTTGCTTGGTATCTATCATTCCCTACGCCACCCCGTTGGTGGAAAATTGGGTGAGGAATTTTGTTCCCACAAAAAAATAACCAAAATTGCAACAATTTAGTTTAAGTAAATTATTTCCAACTTCTCTTCTAAGTTGTCTTTGTTTTCAGATTAACTTAATGTATGCCCAGAACTTTGTTGCATCCCACATACTGTCTGACTGGCACTGAGTAATGTAATTTTTGTCTTTGTTCCTGTGATATATGCACGTCATGCAATGCAGTAATTTTTACATAAAAGGCTATGCTTTTTTACACATCAGTTAAGAATGTGTCTAGACCCCGCCTTCATGTTCTGCGTGGGCATTACTTTTGTAGTAATGAACAGTAAATTGTTAATAGGAAGCCTTTTTAGGATGATGGACATTGTAAACTTGGAGAAAAAATTTTAATAAACAAGGAATTTTCGAAAAATTTTCAAAATGTTAACAAAAACGCCCAAGAAATCTTTTATGAGGAGGAAAATTCTCAACAAAATGCTTTTGAACGCTTGTAAATAATATAGAGAATGAGATGAAAAAACTGCAACCAACTTCAGACTGCTGTCATTTCTAAGCCACTTGTCCGACATCTGTTAAAATTATTCCAGTGACAGCTCATTATATTGTTTACAAGAGTACAAAAGCATTTTGGCACGAATTTTCCAGAAAAAAAGTTATTCGTGATGGAATTCAAGCGTGGTAGTGTGATTTCTTTATATTTGGCTGGAAAACCAAAAGTGGCTATCGTTAGAGCACTCCAGCATTTATTTGTGAGTAAATCTTTTGTGTCTCGTACCATTGCCAGTTACCGTGATACTGGTAGCGTAGCCCGACGTCAAGGAAGTAAACGGAAGAAAACAGCAATATCAGCAGAAATGGTACGAAAAGTAAAGAAGCGACTTGATCGAAACCCCGCCTCGCAGTGGCTGAAAAATGGCTCGTGAGCTGAACATATCTCAATATTCCATTCGAAAAAATATTGAAAAATGAGCTCGGGGTAAATCTATTGAAATACCAAAAAGTGCAAGAACTTACACCGCAACAGAAAGAAAATAGACTCAAAAGAGCTAAAGAGTTGCTTCGCTTGGCCGAAAGTGGTAAACTGCCGAATTTGGTTTTCTCCGATGAGAAAACATTCTTTGTTCAGCAGTTTGTGAACAGACAAAATTATCGTGTTTACTTGCCAAAGAGGTCAGCTGAATTGATTGGCCACCAAAACTCAAGCGCCGGCCATGATGAAGGTGTGAGCCGTCATAACATCAGAATAAATGCCGAATATTATTGCGAAAATATTCTGAGGGGTTTATTTAAACCCTGAGCATGCAAACATTCTGGCCGCAGACCTTGGACATTCCAAAAGGACTGAGCACCCTCGCACTCATCACGCGCCACCCAAGAATAGTTACAAAATGCGGTTCCTCGCTTCATTTCCAGCACATAATGGCCACCAAAAACTCCGGATACCAATCCGTTGGACTATTGTGTCTGGAGTATTTTGGAAAGCAAGGTTGGCACTAAAAAATGCCAGGGTGTCGATCAGTTCAAGCAAGCGCTTCGCCGGGAATGTTCCAAAATACCGCTGAGCAGCATTCGGGCAGCGTGTGACTGTCTCATTGGCCGTTTGAAGGTAATAATTTGGTGACAAATTCGAACAAATCTAAACTAATTCTAAAATTTGATGCTATTTCCGACATTTTTTGCTTTCATTCAATAAAATTTAAAAAAATGTAAAAATGATGGCGTTTGACTTTGTTGCAGGTTTTTCATTTCACCCTGCAATGAGCTGTCACTGGAATAATTTTAACAGCTGTCGGACTAGTGGCTTAGAAATTACAGCAGTCGGAAGTTGGTTGCAGTTTTTTCATCTCACCCTGTATTATACATGTGAGGGACTCAAAACCCGAAATCGGATGAAACATATATTTGGGAGCTATAGCTATATCGGAACCGGTTTTCACAAAAAGCGATGTACTTGCTTCTATACTGAATGCGGTCGGATGTATCAAAATTCAGGACTTTTGGACTGATATTAGCCATTTGGTGCACAACTAACCCGAAATCAGTTGAAGATATATATGATAGCTATATCCTAATCCGAACCGATCTTGATGAAATTTGACAGAGGTACTTTCAAGCATTATCTGATGTCCGGTACAAATATCATTTTTTTCGAATGTATGTTACGAATGTAAGAAGAACCGATTTTCTCCGAATTTGATATACTTGCTGCTAGGCTGAATTCGGTAGGATGTACCAAAATTCAGGATTTTTGGACTGGGAGCTACATCTTAATCTGAACCGATCTTGATGAAATTCGACGTAGGTATTTTCCAGCAGTATCTGATGTCCGGTACAAAATATCATTCTTGTGGAGTGCATATTACGCATGTGTGGGACTTTAAACCCCAAATCGTATGGATCATACATATATATGTAAACTATAGCAAAACCGATTTTCTCCGAATTTGTTGTACGTGCTTCTTGATTGACTTAGGTGGGGTGTACCAAAATTCAGCTCATTTAGACTGTTTTTGGCTACTTGGTGCACAATTAACCTGAAATCGGTTAAAGATATATATGGGAGTAATATCTAAATTTGAACCGATTGTAGCCAAAGGGGTACTTCCTTGGGCCATACAGATATTGTATGGAAAATTTCATCTCAATCGGATAATAAATGCGATCTGACTTTTGTTCACAAAAATACATGGACAGATAGACTGAGTGACATGCAAAAATCGACTCAGAAACTGATTCTGTTCAGATCCTCAAAAGTAACTATGGGTCTATCTCGCTTCCTTCACCATGTTACAAACAAATACACAAAGACATTATACCCTTATCACTATGTGTTGTAGGTTATAAGAAGGTCCTTACTATAATCGTGGGACATACACCAACGGTTGAATAATTCCAAAGTCTTCATTTTTAGTTTCGAACGAAAAGTAGTGGGACCTCGACACATCCTTATGAATACAAGCTTTTTGGTTATTTTTTTCTTTAAAAAAAAATCAGATTATATTGTTTAGGTCTTTCAATTAACTATTGGTGATCACAGGATATTTTTTAGGCTATAATATTGCAGATCAGAATATA
The DNA here is from genome assembly GCF_030504385.1 of Musca domestica. Classification (NCBI taxonomy): domain Eukaryota; kingdom Metazoa; phylum Arthropoda; class Insecta; order Diptera; family Muscidae; genus Musca; species Musca domestica. The sequence goes on along the minus strand of NW_026712321.1, from coordinate 6,706,667 downwards.
GTTTCAATTCTTGACTCGGGCCACTGATGTATGTCACTTCAATAGCCCTCACACTTTTTTCCATAGTTTTCAAAAAATATTTAAAATACCTTTTAACGTCTGAATATTTATCATTTCCTGGAACACATCAATTCTGCCATGCTACAACCTATCACATTCGAAATTCAAGGAAATATGTCTTTCATTTTAGATGCTGCTGTGTAAAACTGAATACCTGCAACAGACATGAAGCATATCCATTCCATCCTTTCTAGATGTCGGTATGGCTGATCATCTAAAGTCCAATGTCGATGTGTTGGTGTGCTGCCTCGATATTTACTTTTGCATCTACGTAAATATTATTTTGTATGTAAATGTAAGTACATACATCCATCCATATGTATCTATGTATGCATGTGGCCATGCTTCATGAGCACTTGTCTGTAAATAGACAACGGAACACATCCTCAGAGAGACACACAGAGAAAGAACATTACTTAGAGAGAGATGTTTTACTTTTGAGAAATGGAAAAATAAATGTAAGACAACAAAAACAGCAACAACAACAACATCAGCAGCAACAAATACAAAATGATATTCAAATTCAAATTCATTACATTAAGTAAACTGTTGTTTGTAATTCTTGATGTGCTTACATTACTTTAGATCTCCACACAAACACACACACACACACAAGCAAATATATATCAACAGGATGATGTTTGTCCATCTCCTCTTGGATATATTTTAAAATGCATTGATGGTAAGCTTTTTGGAAAACACAAACACACGTTGAAATCCATAAAATATATCAGACAAGTGGGTGTTTAAGGACAACAACAAATATGAGTGGATGTTTTTTTTTTTGGCATTGGTGAGGAGAGGAGGAAAAAAAGAAAATGTATTTTAAAGTTTATTAACACTACGATGGGGTAAAAAAAATTGAAATTTACAAATTGGGGGATTAGTAGTACTTTTGTTATGGTTTTTTTTTATAAGAAATAGCTAAATATAAAGCCCCAGTAAGGATATAAAAAAATCAGTTCGAAGTGTCCTTTATTACATTTTTGTTAACACAACAAAGTCAGAATTCAAAGAATATTTTTTAAGGGACAAATGCACATGAATTTTTTACCATATATTTTAAGGACCAATGGATAAATAAAAGTTATTTTTTAAAAAATATTTTTTAAAGAACCAAGGACAAATAAACGTGGATTTTTAAAAAAATATTTTTCAAGGACCAAAGGACAAATAAACGTAGATTTTTTAAAAAATAGAACAGTGTTTGGCTTGCTTGTTTGGGATACCATAGTATTTTTAAAAAATATTTTTTCAAAGACCAAAGGAGCAATGATAGTGGATTTTTTAAAGGATATTTTTTTAAGGACCAATAAACGTGGATTTTTTAAAGAATATTTTTTCAAGGACCAATAAACGTGGATTTTTTAAAGAATATTTTTCAAGGACCAATAAACGTGGATTTTTTAAAGAATATTTTTTCAAGGATCAATAAACGTGGATTTTTTAAAGAATATTTTTTCAAGGACCGATAAACGTGGATTTTTTAAAGAATATTTTTCAAAGACCAATAAACGTGGATTTTTTGAGGAATATTTTTTTCAAGGACCAATAAACGTGGATTTTTTAAAGAATATTTTTTCAAGGACCAATAGACGTGGATTTTTTAAAGAATACTTTTTAAAGGTGCAATAAACGTGGATTTTTTAAAGAATATTTTTTCAAGGACCAATAAACATGGATTTTTTAAAGAATATTTTTTCAAGGACCAATAAACGTGGATTTTTTAAAGAATATTTTTTCAAGGACCAATAAACGTGGATTTTTTAAAGAATATTTTTTCAAGGAGCAAAAGACATGGATTAATTAAGGAATATTTTTTCAAGGACCGATAAACGTGGATTTTTTAAAGAATATTTTTCCAAGGACCGATAAACGTGGATTTTTTAAAGAATATTTTTTCAAGGACCAATAAACGTGGATTTTTTGAGGAATATTTTTTTCAAGGACTAATAAACGTGGATTTAAAAAAAAAAAAATTTCAAGGACCAATAAACGCGGATTTTTTAAAGAATATTTTTTCAAGGACCAAAGAAGCAATAAATGTGGACTTTTTAAAGAATATTTTTTCAAGGACCAATAAACGTGGATTTTTTAAAGAATATTTTTTCAAGGACAAACAGACCAATAAACGTGGATTTTTTAAAGAATTTTTTTTTCAAGGATCTAAATAAACGTGGATTTTTTAAAGAATATTTTTTCAAGGACCAAAGAAGCAATAAACGTGGATTTTTTAATGAATATTTTTTCAAGGACCAAAGAAGCAATAAACATGGAGTTTTTAAAATAATATTTTTTCAAGGACCAAAGAAGCAATAAACGTGGATTTTTTAAAGAATATTTTTTTCAAGGGCCAAAGGAGCAATAAACGGGGATTTTTAAAGAATATTTTTTCAAGGACCCACAAACCAATAAACGTGGATTTTTTAAAGAATATTTTTTCAAGGACCAAAGGAGCAATAAACGTGAATTTTTTAAAGAATATTTTTTCAAGGACCAAAGAAGCAATAAACGTGGATTTTTGAAAGAATATTTTTTCAAGGACCAAAGGAGCAATAAAAGTGAATTTTTTAAAGAATATTTTTTCATGGACCAATGAAGCAATAAACGTTGATTTTTAAATAATATTTTTTCAAGGAGCAAAGGACGAATATATTTTTAAGGCGTATTTTGTCATGGACCCACCGACCATTAAGAAAGGATATTTTAAATCCTGTAGGGCAAAGAAGGACTTTTAGACAAAATTTTTCCAAAGACCATCGCGATATTTAAGAGCACTTTTCAAGTATTTTTGATAAAAAAAAATTTTCATGAAAAAAATTTTAAAAGTTTTTGAAAAAATAAATGTTTAAAATTGAGGCAAATTTTTGATTCTTAAATATTTTCAAAACTTATTGATATTTTAAAAATGTTTTTCTTTTTGATCAAAATTCGTAGATTTTGTAAAGTTTAAATGCAATCATGAACTTGATTTATGGTCGTCGGATTGATGTTAGCTTTCGGAATATTTGAAGTTAATCGTGAACTCCGATGAATGGACGGCCTGTAGACAAGTGGAGATAATCAGGGTATACGATGTAGATGTGGTTAAGATGTTGATATCCATGTGAGACTTGTTGGGTACTCTTGCTAGAACTGTCGATTCACTGTAGAGTTATTCGGGAGAAGATGCCCACGTCGTCTTAAATTGATCGGGTTTACCAGTTCAGGAGCAGCTGTCTGCCTTCTAAATGAATGGGGATTCCACCTGGTTCGGCAAGTCACGGGTGGTATGTTCGGAAGTATCTGTCTATGCCTTTTAAGATGTATCAGAGCGCGTTCGGGCCCGGCAGCTCACTGTGAGTATGTTTAGAATCAAATGTTTAGGCATTTTAAAATGGATCGAAACTCGCCCTGATTGAATTAATTATAGGCCACCCACTGAGAGCTAGTAAAAAAGTAATCCCAAATAACCTTTTGTTAATTGGAGGACAGAAAATGATTCGTAATTCTGATGTTCTTCGAGATTTTTTGAAAAAAAAAATGGAAAATATATTTGAGGAATCTATGAATAACGCCAACCTTTAAAAATATATTCAAGATTTAGAGGATTTTTTTTCATGAATTTCCCTTCAAAAATTATGAAATCGTCCAGAATGAGTAAAGAGTCCTAAACTCTTCGTTTACAGTAGAATTTTTTGAGTTTTCTGGAAGTTTTAACGTTTTTAAAAAGGATTTTGTAAAAACACTCCTAATTTTCTGAAAACATTTAACACTAGTTTTATTCCTGTTCTTTTTTAAAATCTCTGAAGGACTTTTTGACAATTTTTTTAGAACTTGAAATTTGTAACAAAATATAAAGAAAATTTTTTTTTGGATATTGTCACAATTATTTTTCATTTATTTTTAAATTATTAAATAACTATGTCCATATTAGTCATTAAATATTGCTGTTGACAAAATGGAGCGGAAGCAACCCTATTTTAGTCAATTCCATTGTTGATCTGATCCTTTTGTCATCGTTGGTTATTATTGTTAAAATAATATCCTTATGGAAATGTAAGCAGCTTGACATTGCAAAGAAGCTTAAACGAAAACAATGTAAATGGAAACAAAGGCCGCATAAGAGGCAACAATTAGGACAACAAACAAAGGAGACAAAAATAATATGGACTTCTTCAAAATTCATATGTGGAAATGGGAAAAGGGTGGACACACAATTTTTTAATTTTTATTTTAAAAATTATAACTTAAATTAGGCCAAGAGACGCAGGATGCCAAAAGTAGGACATTTTCAAAACTCAAAAAAAAACGGGACAAATCTTTACTTTGTTTTAATTATAACTTAAATGAGGGCAAGAGGCAAATGGGACTAAAAATCTGATTTTTTAAAACTCAAAAAAAAAAAAATTGATAAAATATAATATTTTTGTTATTAAAAATATTACTTTATTTTAATCCTTAAAAACACATAGGCAACAATTAGGTCCATAATTTTGGATATTTTCAAAATTTTGTATACAGCGTGAGATAAAAAAATGCAACAAAGTCAAACGCCATAATTTTTAAATTTTTTTAAAATTTTGTTCATAAACAACCAAAAATGTTGGAAAATGCATGAAATTTTATAATAAGTTTAGATTTGTTCGAATTTGTCACCTTTGGCACGAATTGTGGCCTTCAAACGGCCAATGAAACCGTCACACACTGCCCGAATGTTGCTCTGCGATATTTTGGCCCATTCCCGGCGAAGCGCTTGCTTGAGGTTATCGACATTTTGGAATTTTTTAGTGCCAACCTTGCTTTCAAAAGTACTCCAGACACAAAAATCCAAAGGATTGGTATCCGGATATTTTGGTGGCCATTGTGCGTTGGAAATGAAGCGAGGAAACTCATTTTGTAACCATTCTAGGGAGGCGCGCGATGAGTGCAATGGTGCTGAGTCCTGTTGCAATGTCAAAGATCTGCGGCCAAAATGTTAACGTGCCCAAGGCTTTAATACACCCTCCAGAATATTTTCGCGATAATATTCGGTATTTATTCTAATGCCACGGTCGATTAATACGAGCGGAGAGCGACCATCAGCTCTTATGGCGGCCCACACCATCACCATGGCCGGCTTGAGGCTTGAGTTCTGGTGGCCAACCGAAGTTGCACATTTTCAGCTGACCTCTTTGGCAAGTAAACACGATCATTTTGTTTGTTTACAAACTGCTGGACAACAAATGTTTTTTCATCGGAGAAAACCAAATTCGGCAGTTCGAAGCCAAGCGAAGCTACTTTTTAGCTCTTTGGAATCTATTTTCTTTCCTTGGCGGTGTAAGTTCTTGCATTTTTCGGAATTTCGAATGGCTTTACTCCGAGCTGATTTTTTTAATATTTGCGGAATGAAATATTGCGATATGTTCAGCTCTGTAGCCATTTTTCGGCCACTGCGACGTGGGTTTCAATCGCGGGTCGCTTCTTTACTTTTCGAACCATTTCTGCTGATGTTGCTGTTTTCTTGACGTCCACTTCCTTGACGTCGGCCTACGCTACCAGTATCGCACGGTAACGAGCGATGTTACGAAACACAAAAGATTTATTCACATTTAAATGATGGGGTACTCTAACGATAGCCACTTGTGGTTTTCCAGCCAAATATAAAGAAATCACACTATCACGCTTGAATTCCATCACGAATAACTTTTTTTCTGGAGAATTCTCACCAAAATGCTTTCGTACGCTTGTAAACAATATAATGAGCTGTCAGTGGAATAATTATAAAAGCTGTCGGACTAGTGGCTAAGAAATGACAGCAGTCTGAAGTTGGTTGCAATTTTTGCATCTCACCCTGTATAAAGGACATTAATCAATCGTTTCCTTCTATAGGAGACCATCAAGTATCATGTATCCACTTTGTAGATTATATTTTCCAGGACTTCTATTTATAGAATTCCATTAACAGCTTTTTTATTCATAAAAAGACAGGAAAGACGTATGCTATTGGTAGAGGAACTTCCAAGGAGCGTTCTCTCCATAAAAACAAAACCTTCAAAGGATTTTCAGGACAAAATGTACAAGTATGTTTATGTAGCTTGTTTAAGGATGGATGACGAATAAGGGGCATAAAAAAGAAAAGGAGGGGATTAAGATCTTAAAGAAAATCTTCCATGCAGACAAAGAAAAACTGAACTATGGCCCCCCATATAACGGTACTTCCCGATATTCGATATTTTGATGATTTTAGCGACATTATTCACAGGAATTGTTTCAAATTTGGTATTTGAAGTTCGTTATGGATACTACAACCTATGACAGAAAATTGTCTGTGCATGCCCACGTCTTCGTATGGTCCCCATATAACGGTACTTCCCGATATTCGGTATTTTGATGATTTTAGCGACATTATCCATCGAAATTGTTTCAAATTTGGTATTTGAAGTTCCCAAAATTTTTAAAAATTTTTTTGGTATTTTTAAGATTTTAATGGAATTTTTAACGGATTTTATTGTTTTTGGGAATTGCCAAATTCCTTAAAAATGGTGGAGGGTATTCAATGTTCGGCCCAGCCGAACTTATATATTTTTTACTTGTTTTTCATCGAAGATCTTGAGTCGCCCTTTTTCCATAGAATATTTTTTTTTAAGATCCTTATCCCCCCTTTTCCCTTTCATCTCTTTTTTGGTAACCCCTTTCCCTCACTCATCCTCTATCTAGCCAAGTAAAAATATTTGTCAATTTCAATTCTTCTCTTTCTCTCTCCGAAAATACGCTAAACGCTGTTTCTGACTGCTGTGATAGCTGTTGGATGCTTGAAGACTTGAATCTGCTGATATGTTGTTTGCAATGATAACAATAATGCAGCTGTGGTGGGCCCTCATCCCCCCTCATGACCCCTCCACCCAGTCATAACAGTTCGGCAAGGACATCAGCCTTTTAAACGACTGACACGGCATAACAACAGTGTTGCACATGTTATTTGAATGCCATCATCAGCAGCAGCAGTAGCAGCAGCATCAGCAGGAACAGCAGTTGCAGGAGAGTGTCATTGTCGTCGTCACCATCGTCATCACCCTGATGATGTTGATGATGACTGTTGTTGTTGCGGTCGCCACTGTTACTCTTGTTGATATGTGTTGCCTCAGTCACCCTCTGCCCACCCAGCTTTTCCTCTGGTCCCCATTTCCCTGCATTGTGTTGAAATAGAAAAACTAAATTGTTCCATTTCCCGCTTGCATTGTTTGTGGGTTACGGTTATTGTTGTTGGTTTACTGCCGTTTCTTCTTCGTCTTCTCCTAGATCTAGTTATCTGGCCTTTGGCTAGATTCATAGATAGAGATGAGGTTCATTCGTTTGTTCCGTATGAGTGTGTGTGTGTGTGTTTTTGGTTTTTTTTTTTTTTTTTTTTTTTTTTTTGATGACATTTCAAAACTAAAGCGAGAAAGTGTGAGTGAGTGAATGTGTGGAAGTGTGTGTGTGTTTGTGTTTCTGTGTGAGTGTGTGTAGGAAAAAAATCCAACTGCAATTTATGTTGATAAAACTGCATACAGATGGCATTTTCCGTGCCAATTGTTTGCATCAGCAGTTTAGCTGCTATGGTTTGTCATAACTAAGAGCAAAACATGAGAGGGAGAGAGAGAGAGAGAGAAGAAGAATGTCATACCAATTCTAGCTGTGATTGCAACACGAAAATAAAGACCCACATTTGCGTGTGAAAGTCAACGATGATTCAAGGTCGTCATTGGTGTTAGCGCTGTGCCAAGTTTTCGTGTTTTTTCCCTTGTTCTTCTGCTGGCATATCAAATCAACTGGAAACATTGCTATTGAATATTTTGCAAATTTTCAGGTGGAAGCAAAGTTCAATTTTTGTTTTCCATTTTTGCTGAGTGAAAATTCGTGAAATAATTTAAAGATTTTTTGTTTGGCAATTTTCGTTTTTCTGTCATCATATATGAATTTTGATGTCCATATATGAGTTTTGTAAATTTGCAAAAAATCTCCATATATGTCGAGTCCTTTGTCTGTTACACAATATTTCTTTTGTTAATGGAAATTTGTGAAACATTTTAAAGACAGGATGAGATGAAAAAACTTCTACCAATTTAAGACTGCTGTCATTTCTAAGCCACTCGTCCGAGAGCTCTTAAAATTATTCCAGTGATAGCTCATTATATTGTTTACAAGCGTACAAAAGCATTTTGGTGAGAATTTTCAGAAAAAAAGTTATTCGTGATGGAATTCAAGTGTGATAGTGTGATTTCTTTAAATTTGGCTGGAAAACCCCAAGTGACTATCGTTTGAGCACTCCAGCATTTAAATGTGAAAAAATCTTTTGAGTCTCGTACCACCGCTCGTTACTGTGCGATACTGGTGTAGCGTAGCCCGACGTCAAGGAAATGGGCGGAAGAAAACAGCAACATCAGCAGATGTGGTTCGAAATGTAAAAAAAGCGAGTTGATCGAAACCCGCATCGCAGTGGCCGAAAAATGGCTCGTGAGCTGAACATATCACAATATTCCATTCGGCAATTATTGAAAAATAAGCTCGGGGTAAAGCCATTGAAATTCCACAAAGTGCAAGAACTTACATCTCAACAGAAAGAAAATAGGCTCAAAAGAGCTAAAGAGTTGCTTGCTTGGCCGAAAGTGGTGAAATGTTGAACTGCCGAATTAGGTTTTCTCCGATAAGAAAACATTCGTTGTCCAGCAGTTTTTAAACAAACAAAATGATCGTGTTTACTTGCCAAAGAGGTCAGCTGAAAATATGCACCTTCGGTTGGCCACCAGAACTCAAGCGCCGGCCATGGTGATGGTGTGGGCAGCCATAACAGTCGATGATCGCTCTCCGCTTGTATTAAGCCACCGTGGCATCAGAATAAATGCCGAATATTATCGCGAAGTTATTCTGGAGGGTCTTTTAAAGCCTTGGGTAAATATTTTGGCCTTAGACCTTGGACATTCCAACAGTACTCAGCACCATCGCCCTCAGCACTCGCCACCCGAGATGGTTATGGTTACAAAATGAGGTACTTCGCTTCATTTCCAGCGCACAATGGCCACCAAAATCTTTGGTGAGCAATCCGTTGGGCTATTGTGTCTGGAGTAGTTTGGATATCAAGGTTGCCACTAAAAAATACCAAAGTGTCGATCCCCTCAAGCAAGCGCTTCGCCGGGAATGGGTCAAAATACCGAAGAGCAACATTAGGGCAGCGTGTGACTTTTTCATTGACCATTCGAAGACCATTATCCGTGCCAAAGGTGACCAATTAGAACAGATCTAAACTTATTCTAAAATTTGATGCTATTTCCGATATTTTTTGCTTTCATTCAATAAATTTTTTAAAAAAAAAGTAAAAAATATGGCGTTTGACTTTGTTGTAGATTTTTTTTATCTCACATTATACAGGATTTTTTCAATTAACTCCTGGCAAAAAATCGGGTGAATAATCTGAATAAATCATAAAATTCAGGAAATACCAGAAAAAAAAATCCATTTTATACCCTACAACACCATGTGTTGGCGGTATTATAAGTTTGATTGTGCCAGATTGAAACAATTATGGCCTGATCCTCACAAAATTTAAAATGAAGGTGGAGTTATTATTATCGGTGGAGTTTTTAGATCGTTGAGGGTATATACTCGTATACAGGTCGCATTTTTGTAGATGTACATTTATAATTTCAAATGGTGCAAAAAATTTTCCTGATTGTGCAGTCGCTCTGCGGGTAACAATTAAAAACAAGAGAGTTAAAGACAGAGAAGAAATCTAGAATTTTGGATGATGATTATATTTAGCTGGAAAATGGACCACAAATTTCGTGTGAAATTGTTTTGAATGTCCCCGGTCAAAAACCTAAGTTCAAGCCTATGACATTATTTCATGAACGAAATCTTGGAATAAGGTGGCCTCCAACATATTGTAGCTTCCAACATGTTGTACCACAAGGTACAAGATGCATTTTTGAAAAATATTTTTAATAACACCCTTATTTCATTTTTTGATTACCGAAACAATTTTTATTGTATTCTTTTTAAAAACTTCTGACATACTTTCTCAAACTCATTCCTTTCTGGGTGTTTTTTTTTATACCCTACAACACTATGTGTTGGGGGTATTATAAGTTTGATTGGGCCAAAAATTATGTAACACCTCGAAATATTGATTTCCCACATAGGAAAGTATATATGGATCTTTCTGGCTCGCCGAGCTGAGTCGATCTTGCTATGTATGTCCGTTCGTCCGTCTGTCTGTCCGTCTGTCCATGTTAATTTGTAATCACTCTACAGGTCGCAATTATGGCCCGATCTTCACGAAATTTAGAATAGAGGTGGGGCTAGGGTCAGAATAGAACCCTATTTCTTTTGGAGATGATCGCATAATATTTAGGGGTTGAAATGGACCAAAAACTGAAAAAATTCCTGATTTTGAATTTGCTCTACAGGTCGCAATTATAGACCAATTAGTAGTAAGTAAGCATAGGGCTAGAGCTTAGGGCTGGGCAGAAGCCTTCCAATTTTGATGGTCATCGGATAATATTTAGTGGATGAAATAGGCCACAACATATGTGTTAAATAAAAGTCAAATTTTGCATTAAACCGCGAATATTCTAAATCCCGGCGAAATCACAAACTGACGAACAGGTCAATTCTGACCGTCACGTAGATGCCGATAGTAAATATGTCGGTTATATGTAGAGAAATATATACAATGTATATATAGAAGGAAGGGGATGTTAGCTAGAATGCTTATATCTCGAGAATGGCTAGACCGAATTCGGCAAATTTCGTCAATTCAGAATGCCCTCTTACCATAAAAGTATAAAATCTGAGAAAATCGCATAAAAAGATGCCTATAGTGATGTTAAGAAGTGACAGGGAAGAATTCTAGCATTTTGGATGACCATTGGATTATATTTAGCTGTAAAATGGACCACAACAACTAACAGCACGACAGAGTGCGTAAATATTGGGCAAATGTCCCTGGTCAAAATGGTAAGGGTAATACCTGGGCAGTGCACCGTGACATAATTTCAAAACCGAAATCTTCCAAAATGGATTTGGACATGTTGTAGTCGGCCCCGCACAACTATAGCTTTGCTTACTTGTTTTTTGTATATGTTTTAAGAATTTCTGCCTTCTGAAACAATTTATCAAACTCATTTCTGTCTATGTGTTTTTTTTTTTTTTTTTTTTTTGAGAATTTTAGGACAAAATATTTAAGGACCTCCTGACAAAAAATCGTAAGCTATTTTTAAGATTTGTATTTTCTTTGAACTTCCTACCTAAATAATACCCCCAACACATAGCGTTATAGAGTATAACAATCTGCAACCTATTTACACAAATTCATTGACAGAACAGTATTTCAAGGACTTCCAGCCCAAATATAGTTGATTTCTTTCATTCAGGACCAAATTCGGTTTTCCAGAAGCATTATTGAAATATGAACTTTTTCAAAGATTTCCTTACAAATTTTTGGTAGTTTTTTTTTTCACAGACTTTTAAAAAAAATATTAATTTTTTTAAAGGACATTAGTTCTACTTTTTTGCTTGTTCCAAAATCTGACTATTCTGATTATGAAATTTTTAAATATTTGTCAAGAATTTCCATCAAAAATATTTGGTACGAGGCATTTCTGACCAGAAAGTGTGGAATTTGTAAAGAACATTTTTTCAAAGTTCTCTGGATCAAAATCGTGGAGTTTTTAAATAACTTTTTAGCTAAATATCCTTGATTTTTTAAACAAATTGGAATTTTAAGAACATTTTTGAAATTTTTATTTTACAATGACTACATTAAAAATATTCTTCAGGGGTTTTATTTTATTTTATTTATTTATTTATTTTTTTTTTTTTTGATAAATTTTTAGGAACATTTTTTCAACATCGTTCTTACTTTTCGATAAAATCTTCAAAGATTCGGATTGTGACTTTTCAACATTTTTCCACAGATACAATTCATTACTAAAGTCTTCTATGAAAAAATGATAAAAAGACATTTAATTTCCTTCAAAGATTTTCTACGAGAACAAACCCCTTATTGGAACAGGAACAAAAAAGACAATAACAACAAGTTTCAAACAATACGAGCTTTTGCCAAAGTTATTTGGCAAAAATTGTTTCAATTCACATGACATTCAAAGTGTAACATATTTTTATAGTTTTCTTTACAAACAAAAAAATATATTACACTATGTTTTTCTTTCACATCCGCCCCTCCAGCTACCGGTTTATATTTCGACATATCCCATCCCAATTTTTGGTGATATTGTTTTACTATAAATTCCATTCATAACAAAAAAAAAAAAAAAATAGAAAACAGAAAACTATCACACATATCTTTAGACACCCGATGATAATATTTTACCATAAGTATGTGAATATCAATAGTTGACTTGTGATGGAGAGAGGGAGGTAAGCGACCATGTCCCAACAATTTTTCTGGCGGTGGGGAAGGGAAACAGATATTGTCACACTCTCAAGTGTAACTTTCATAAAATATACATCGAAAAGAAATTTGTTGTGAATTTGTTGCTCCTACTTTCTTAAGAAATTTTTTTTGTGAACACTTGATATTTGGGTGAGTGTGTGTTGGTAGGTAGTTAGGTAGGTAGGTGTAAGTGTATCAATTTGTTCACATACCAAGAATATGGCCATACAATAAAAACAAACAGCAAATGAATGTAACAGAGAATAACGGAGAAAACATAAGCACTACATCACTACAACAGCAGCAACGACAACAACTGAAAAATGGCATCTATCTACCGAGAAGTAGAAGGTATTTGCTAAATTGACAGCTTAGTTATAGTTGAGGTATTTTCTTGGCATTCTTTTGCTAGAAAACAGTGGCGGACAAGGAGGAAATATTTTGGATGGGGGGTGTTTGTAGATTAATTGTTTGTCACCATTTCAGGTGTACTCTAAGGAAAACCAGTAAAGGAAGTCTTAAAGTCGGGCAGAACCGACTTTATGATACCCTACACCAATTTGCTAATTTAGTAGAGCTCCGCATAAAAATTAAAAGTTTTTATGGAAGAATTTAATCATACACGCTGTGATTATAATTATAATTTAAAGTTCAAAGGACTAAATATGCCGAAGCATTTGTATCTTTTAAATTCGGACTTGTATTGCCCATTTGGTGCACAATTAATTTGAAATCGGATAAAAATATATATGGGAGCTATATCCAAATCTGAACCGATCTCGATAAAATTTCACAAAGATATTTCTGAGCTGTATTTGATATATTTCCCTGAACATCGTTGTTACGGAGTGCATATTACGGCTGCGGAGGACAAAAAAAAAAAAAAAAAAACAAATCGAATGAACAATATATATGGGTGCTATCTGAACCCATCTTCACCAAATTTGGCATACTAGCTTCTAGACACAATTCGGTCGTAAGTGCCAACTTCCATCCCATTTGGACAGATATTAGAAGTTTGGTGCACAATATAAGGTAAATCAGACGAAGTTATATATGGGAGCTATATCCAAATCTGAACCGATCTCGATAAAATTTGGTACATGTATTTGTGGGCTGTATTTGATATATTTCCCTGAATATCGTTGTTACGGAGTGCATATTACAAACAAATGCGCAAAGACATAATACCCTGACCACCTTGTGGTGTAGGGTCTAAAAAAGAAAGTAACACAAGTGACAGTGGAGCAATCAAATCCAAAGGAATCCCTTAAAGGCCAATTGTTAAACAATTTAAAATATTTTGAATAGGACACAAAGACCGAACGACCATCAGAGCTCTGGTCTAGGATTTGAAAACCAAGACATCTACGTTTTTTTATTATATTAGTTTTTTAAAGCACCGTCTCACTTAAAAAATACTTTTTGGATAATAATGGATTTCCTGAAGGATTGGAAAAGTCGCAACCTCTTTTTGGAAATTATGTTTACAGAACAGTCAGAGCTGGTGCCGTGTTATAATCCCAACGGACATAATGGCTTTTACAATTTTAGGAAGTATGATCGTTATGTTAGGTTATAACCCCCATAAAGAAATGAGGATTATATGTATAAAAAAGGTCATAATTCCCAATAAATACCGGACGATGGAGACTATGTTCACAACGATTGCGGATTATAGAGTGTGCATTTTTAACCTGATATCGCCAAAGTATTTTTTTTTTTTTTTTTTTTTTTTTTTGAGAAAATGCCGGTTATTCGACCCGATAGTTCGGATATAAAATCCGGGTTTTATACGGTACTACGATTGTACATCCTCATAATGTGGCAGGTATTTTGATTACGGCCAAGTAATTTTTTTAGTTGGGGAAATACCCGGTTACTCCGTTATGCGACCGCAAAGTTCGGACACAAAGTCCTAAGGGTTTCATCCGGTTCAAAAACCCCAAGGAAATTCGTAGTTAAAAATACCAAAATACACTAGAAATTAAATACTTTATCTGGGACAAAAGGAATGAGCCAAAAAAAAAATTGGAATAAGAATGGAATGGATGTACCAAAGAAATTTTGGAGATTCAAATTTTTATGCTACGAAAAATTCTAAAAAGGGTACTTAACTTCTAAAACTAATAGAGCTACAACCATGACATTTGGTATTAGAATCAAGGTTGGAAAGTATGTTTTGGAAATGCGTACAAATTGTGCGAACTATACTAAATGGTACTAAATTGGTTAGGAACAGTTTTTGAAATTTTGTATTCGGGTCCCTGTTGGGGACTGGTTTTGGACAGGTTTACTACAACTACACAAAAAATACTAGATTGTACTATGTTTGGTACAATTTGGTATTGGGCGTAGAGATATGACTGGAATCCTTAAATTGGACATTGAAGTCTCTGTTGGTATCTGGAAATAATTTATGTTTTTGTTTTTTTTTTTTTTTTTTTGAAAATGTGTACTATTATTGTACGAAAAGTACTAAATAGTACTGAATTTCGTGTTGGGTAAAATAGAATGGCTCGAATCTTCAATATTGATACTGAGCTCTCAGGTGGTATATGGAAATGAGATATGGATGTGGTTTTGGAAATGTGTATGAAAAGTACTAAATAGCACTAAATTTGGTATCTGGTTAGGTAAAGAATTTAAATCTTTAAATTTGATATAGACATCACTGTTGGTGTCTGTGGTTAAGATATGGAGAAAGGTACAAAATGGTTCCAAATTTGGTACTGACTGAAGGGATAGGGCTTGAATCCTCAGATTTGATATAGTGGTCTGGAAAATGAAATTGTAGGAAAAGTACTGAATGGTACTTAATTTGGCATTGGGTGGAAAAATAGAGCTGAAATCACGAAAATTGAAATTAAGATCTCTTTTGGTATCTGGAATTGATGTATGGAGGTGGTTTTTGAAATGAGTACTATAATTAAGCTAAAAGTGCTAAGTGATACTGAATTTGTTATCGTGTGGAGGGATAAGGTTTTAATAGCCAAATTTTGATATATAATAGTGCTTTGAAAAATAATTTTAAAAATCAAACCAATCAGTCTATGGAAAACATTATTTTAAAAATCAATGCCTTTTACATGGGATTTTATTTTTAATAAAAAAAATAGACGCCTATTATTGTTTATGGAAAAAATTATTTTAAATTAAAAAAATACACGCCTATAATACTTTATGGAAAAAATTATTTTAAAATAAAAAAAATACACGCCTATAATAGTTTATGGAAAAAATTATTTCAAAAATCCATGTCTATTATAGTCCATTGAAAAATTATTTTCAAAATTCACGCCCATTATAGTCCTTTGAAAAAATTATTTTTAAAACCCACTCCTATTATAGTCCATGGAAAAAATTATTTTCAAAATTCACGCCCATTATAGTCCTTTGAAAAAATTATTTTTAAAACCCACTCCCATTATAGTCCATGGAAAAAATTATTTTAAAAATCCACGCCCATTATAGTCCATGGAAAAATTATTTTTAAAATTCACGCCCATTATAGTCCATGGAAAAAATTATTTTTAAAACCCACGCCCATTATAGTCCATGGAAAAAATTATTTTAAAAATCCACGCCTATAATAGACCATGGAAAAAATTATTTTAAAAATCCACGCCTATTATAGTCCATGGAAAAAATTATTTTAAAAATCCACGCCTATTATAGTCCATGGAAAAAATTATTTTAAAAATCCACGCCTATTATAGTCCATGGAAAAAATTATTTTTAAAATTCACTTCTAATATAGTCCTAGGAAAAATTATTTTAAAAATCCACGCCTATTATAGTCCCTGGAAAAAAATTATTTTAAAAATCCACGCCTATTATAGTCCCTGGAAAAAAATATTTTAAAATCCACGCCTATTATAGTCCATGGCAAAAAATACTTTAAAAATCCACGCCTATTATAGTCATTGGAAAAAATATTTTTAAAATCCACGCCCATTATAGTCCATGGAAAAAATTATTTTAAAAATCCACGCCCATTATAGTCCATGGAAAAAATTATTTTAAAAATCCACGCTTATTATAGTCCATGGAAAAAATTATTTTAAAAATCCACGCCTATAATAGTCCATGGAAAAAATTATTTTAAAAATCCACGCCTATAATAGTCCATGGAAAAAATTATTTTAAAAATCCACGCCTATAATAGTCCATGGAAAAATTATTTTAAAAATCCACGCCTATAATAGTCCATGGAAAAAATTATTTTAAAAATCCACGCCTATAATAGACCATGGAAAAAATTATTTTAAAAATCCACGCCTATTATAGTCCATGGAAAAAATTATTTTAAAAATCCACGCCTATTATAGTCCATGGAAAAAATTATTTTAAAAATCCACGCCTATTATAGTCCATGGAAAAAATTATTTTTAAAATTCACTTCTAATATAGTCCTAGGAAAAATTATTTTAAAAATCCACGCCTATTATAGTCCCTGGAAAAAATTATTTTAAAAATCCACGCCTATTATAGTCCCTGGAAAAAAATATTTTAAAAATCCACGCCTATTATAGTCCATGGCAAAAAATACTTTAAAAATCCACGCCTATTATAGTCATTGGAAAAAAATATTTTTAAAATCCACGCCCATTATAGTCCATGGAAAAAATTATTTTAAAAATCCACGCCCATTATAGTCCATGGAAAAAATTATTTTAAAAATCCACGCTTATTATAGTCCATGGAAAAAATTATTTTAAAAATCCACGCCTATAATAGTCCATGGAAAAAATTATTTTAAAAATCCACGCCTATAATAGTCCATGGAAAAAATTATTTTAAAAATCCACGCCTATAATAGTCCATGGAAAAAATTATTTTAAAAATCCACGCCTATAATAGTCCATGGAAAAAATTATTTTAAAAATCCACGCCTATAATAGTCCATGGAAAAAATTATTTTAAAAATCCACGCCTATAATAGTCCATGGAAAAAATTATTTTAAAAATCTACGCCTATAATAGTCCATGGAAAAAATTATTTTAAAAATCACGCCTATTATAGTCCATGGAAAAAATTATTTTAAAAAATCCAAGCCCATTATAGTCCGTTAAAAAATAATTTTAAAAATCAGCTCCTACTATAGTCCATTAAAAACAATTTTTTAAAAATCCACGACTATTACCGTCCTCAGAAAAAAAAAGAAGTTAAAAATCCACACCTATAATAGTCCTTTTAAAAAAATAGCTTGCAAAATCCACCTTTATAATAGTCCATGGTAAAAATTATTTTAAAAATCCAAGCCTTTAATAGTCCTGAGAAAAAATAATTTAAAAAATCCACGCCTTTAGTAATTATTTTAAAAATCCAAGCCTTTAATAGTCCTGTGAAAAAATAATTTAAAAAATCCACGCCTTTAGTAGTCCTTTGAAAAACTAATTGTAAAAATCCACGCCTATTATATTCATTTGGAAAAATAATTAATAACTTGTAGAATTTCCCTGAAATCAGGACATATTGTTAGCTCCTTTTAGCCCTTTATCTAAAAATGTTAACAAAAAAAAAAAATACTTCGACGCTCCTGCCATTTTTATGCTTCTTGTAAAGTTTATGAATGAGTTTGCGTGACAAAACACCAAAGATACATTTTACAATAAAATAGGGTTATAAAATTAGCACATAAAATAGTTAATAAAATAAAAGTTATGAGAAAATTACAACAGAAAGACAAAGGAAATAAGTTTTCCAATCTTATTGTTTATTATCAGAACAATACTACCCTTTTGTTGAGATATCCTTGATCCTTCCCCATCTCAGCCCCTCAAACGTCTTAGCCTCCAAAGTTTTTTTCGCAGACATTCTTCAATTGGATAAAGTATGGATGTCTTGCTGGCAAATGTGGAGGGTGACAACAAATGAATGTTTGAAGACATTGTTATAATAAGATATACAAATACACACAAACATACACATACACAGCAGAGAAATAATAATAAAACTGGAAATGGAAATTCACAAGAAGAAGAAGAAGCAGAAAGAAAACTAATAAAACTGTCAAGAGAACTTTTGTTTTGAAAAGTAATAAACAAATTTCATTCGCAACAGATACTACATGTTTTTCTTTATCCGTTTCTTGTTATTCCTTTGCTTTGTCTCTCTTTATTTGTTGTATTTGTATTTCCGGCAAAACACATACATTCATATCTGAGAACTCAAGTTGATGGGTGTTGTTGTGTGTAGTCAGTGTTGCTCTCTTTTTGCTTTTGTTGCAGTTAAAGCAAACAACGACTCTAGATTCCAGCTGTGAAAGGCTGTAAAATTATAAAAAAATAATATAGAAATTCTTAAGGACATGCCACTCAATGGCACTTCAAAGACAGTAACCTTTTTTGTTGTAGTTGTTGTTGTCAGCAACCGCAAAAGACATACTTGAACTTTTTGAGGATTTTTTTCTCGTTTCGCACATTCCCATGATTTGGGAAAAGGGGTAGGCTTTAATGTCACATAAGAGGAAAATCATTCGACATGTGTGGTGTTCTGTTGTGTTTTATCGGAATTTGTGTTTTTAATTAAGTTCTTGCTTTTAAGCGCATTATTTTATTATATAATTAAGTATTTAAAAGAAAAAAAGGGAGAAGGAGAGGGTTTTGTAAAATTAACACATATGGGACTTTCCAGAGATAAAAAAGGTTTAAACAATTACTATAAAAATCCACGCCTATAGCAGAGCCTCAAAAAATTATTTTAAATATCCACGCCTATAACAGATCCTCAAAAAATTATTTTAAAAATCCACGCCTATAACAGAGCCTTAAAAATAATATTTTAAAAAACCAAGCCTTAACAGAGTCTTAATTTTTTTAAAAAAATCCACGCTTACAATAGAGCCTCAAAAAAATTATTTAAAAAATCCAAGCCTTAACAGAGCCTTAAAAAAATATTTTAAAAATCCACGCCTATAACAGAGCCTTAAAAATAATATTTTAAAAAACCAAGCCTTAACAGAGTCTTAATTTTTTTTAAAAAATCCACGCTTACAATAGAGCCTCAAAAAAATTATTTAAAAAATCCAAGCCTTAACAGAGCCTTAAAAAAATATTTTAAAAATGCACGCCTATAATACAGCCTAAAAAAAATTATTTTAAAAATCCAAGCCTTAACATTTTTTCTTAAAAATCCACGCCTATAATAGAGCCTCAAAAATTATTTTAAAAATCCTGGAAAAAAGTTCTATAATAAAGCCTCAAAAAATTATTTTAAAAATCCTGGAAAAAAGTTCTTAAAAAAACATTTTAAAAATCCACGCCTAATATAGTTCCTGGAAAAAATTATTTAAAAAATCCCCGCTCAATATAATTCCCGGAAAAAATTATTTTAAAAATCCAAGCCTAATGTAGTCCCTGGAAAAAAATATTTTAATAATCCACGCTCAATATAGTCCCCGGAAAATATTATTATAAAAACCACGCCTAATATAGTCCCTGGAAAAACTGTTTTAAAAATAACGGGGCCTTAGAAAAATTATTTTATAAATCCACGCCTATAATAGTCCTTTTAAAAAGTCTTTTTTTAAGCCACGCCTATAATAGTCCTCTAAAAAACTATTTCCAAAAACCAAGCCTATAATAGTCCTCTAAAAATTATTTCTAAAAACCAAGCCTATAATAGTCCTCTAACAAATTATTTTTAAAAACCAAGCCTATAATAGTCTTCTAAAAATTATTTTTAAAAACAAAGCCTATAATAGTCTTCTAAAAATTATTTTAAAAATCGTCGCCCATAATAGTCCTATAAAAAATTATTTTAAAAATCCACGCCAATAATAGTCCTTTAAAAAATTATTTTAAAAATCCACGCCCATAATAGTCCTTTAAAAAATTATTTTTAAAATCCACGCCAATAATAGACCCTTAAAAAAATTATTTTAAAAATCCACGCTTATAACAGAACCTTTAAAAATTATTTTAAAAATCCACGCCTATAATAGAGCCTTAAAAAATTGTTTTAAAAATCCATGTTTTTAATAGAGCCCTAAAAAATTATTTTAATAGTCCACGCCTATAACAGAGCCTTAAAAAAATATTTTAAAACTTCACGATTATAATAGACTTTCAAAAAAATATTTGAAAAATCTACGACTATATATAGTCCTTGGAAAAAATTATTTTAAAAATCCAAGCCTATAACAGAGCCTTAAAAAATTATTTTAAAAATCCACGCCTATAATAGACCTTTAAAAAAATATTTTCAAAGTCCACGCCTATTATAGCCCCTGGAAAAAACTATTTTAAAAATCCACGCCTATTATAGTCCATAGAAAAAAATATTTTAAAAATCCACGCCTTTTATATTCCTTGTAAAAAAAAAGTTATTTTAAAAATCCACACCTATAATTGTCCATGGAAAAATTATTTAAGAAATCAACTCCTTTTCTAGTTCGTAAAAAATGATTTTAGAAATCCACGCTGGTCCTTGAGGAGATACTCTTTAGATTGTCTAATAGTCCTTTTCAAATATAACCTTGGGAAATTTATTGAAATTATGCCACAGAACATAGTTGGAATATTCCTCCCACCCCAGTCCCTCCACATTCCCCTTAGTGGAATATACCTCCATCGAGAGAACCACCACATTCCCCTTTAGTATCTCTTAGTAAAAATAAAAAATTACCCTTCAGGTAGGAAAACGGTTTATCCTCTGGCGGGTAGTAGAGAACAAACGTTATGACAATAAAACCATTGTGACATCTCGTATCATAAATAATAAAAATCTAATTAACACATGATAAATTCAACATTATAAACTGACACTAATACATACAAACACGCACACTCCCCCATACACACATCAGGTGACACGAGTCGAACTGGCCTTTATGTCATTTAAATTTATGCACATGACATTATATGTCTCCAACATATTGTGTGCATATGTGTGAGTG
Source organism: Musca domestica (assembly GCF_030504385.1). NCBI lineage: Eukaryota > Metazoa > Arthropoda > Insecta > Diptera > Muscidae > Musca > Musca domestica. The sequence continues at coordinate 6,685,313 of NW_026712321.1, read as the reverse complement.
TATGTATGTATATATGGTTTGTTTACATTTGCATAATAAACAAAGATCATAAGACTTTTTATACCGCATAAAAATTGCACATAAACAAATTAACACATACATATACTAACACACAAAATCATCCATCAGAAAGGCGACAAAACCAAGAAGCAAACAAACAGACATCATACGCTAATATCAAAGATGTAAATGAATGGTTATTGTTATAATTACAGTGGGAATGAAATATAACAAATAATTTACCATGGACTACAATAGGCGTGGATTTTTAAAATAATTTTTTCCAGGAACAATAAATGGTATGGATTTTTAAAATATTTTTTTAGGGACTGTAATAGGCGTGTATTTTTAAAATAATTTTTTAAGGGACATTAATAGGCGTGGATTTTAAAAATAATTTTTTAAGGGGCATTAATAGGCGTGGATTTTTAAAATAATTGTCTAAGGGACATTAATAGGCGTGGATTTTTAAAATAATTTTTTCTATGGCCTATAATAGGCGTGGATTTTTAAAATATTTTTTTAGGGACTGTAATAGGCGTGGATTTTTAAAATAAATTTTTCTATGGCCTATAATAGGCGTGGATTTTTAAAATATTTTTTTAGGGACTGTAATAGGCGTGGATTTTTAAAATAATTTTTTCTATGGCCTATAATAGGCTTGGATTTTTAAAATATTTTTTTAGGGACTGTAATAGGCGTGGATTTTTAAAATATTTTTTTAGGGACTGTAATAGGCGTGGATTTTAAAAATAATATTTTAAGGGACAATAATAGGCGTGGATTTTTAAAATAATTTTTTAAGGAACCATAATAGGCGTGGATTTTTAAAATATTTCTTTTAGGGACTGTAATAGGCGTGGATTTTTAAAATATTTTTTTAGGGACTGTAATAGGCGTGGATTTTAAAAATAATTTTTTAAGGGACATTAATAGGCGTGGATTTTAAAAATAATTTTTAAGGGACATTAATAGGCGTGGATTTTTAAAATAATTTTTTAAGGGACCATAATAGGCGTGCATTTTTAAAATATTTCTTTTAGGGACTGTAATAGGCGTGGATTTTTAAAATATTTTTTTAAGAAACTATAATAGGCGTGGATTTTTAAAATATTTTTTTAAGAAACTATAATAGGCTTGTATTTTTTAAATATTTTTTTAGGGACTAAAATAGGCGTAGATATTTAAAATATTTTTTTTAGGGACTATAATAGGCGTGGATTTTTAAAATAATTTTTTAAGGGACCATAATAGGCGTGGATTTTTAAAATAATTTTTTAAGAAACTATAATAGGCTTGGATTTTTAAAATATTTTTTTTAAGAAACTATAATAGGCTTGGATTTTTAAAATATTTCTTTTAGGGACTGTAATAGGGGTGGATTTTTAAAATATTTTTTTAAGAAACTATAATAGGCTTGGATTTTTAAAATATTTTTTTTAAGAAACTATAATAGGCTTGGATTTTTAAAATATTCTTTTAGGGACTGTAATAGGGGTGGATTTTTAAAATATTTTTTTAAGAAACTATAATAGGCTTGGATTTTTTAAATATTTTTTTTAAGAAACTATAATAGGCTTGGATTTTTAAAATATTTTTTTTAGGGACTGTAATAGGCGTGGATTTTAAAAATAATTTTTTAAGGGACAATAATAGGCGTGGATTTTTAAAATAATTTTTTAAGGTACAATAATAGGCGTGGATTTTTAAAATAATTTTTTAAGGGCCAATAATAGGCGTGGATTTTTAAAATATAATAGGAGTGGATTTTTAAAATATTTTTTTTAAGAAACTATAATAGGCTTTGATTTTTAAAATATTTCTTTTAGGGACTGTAATAGGCGTGGATTTTTAAAATATTTTTTTAAGAAACTATAATAGGCTTGGATTTTTAAAATATTTCTTTTAGGGACTGTAATAGGCGTGGATTTTTAAAATATTTTTTTAAGAAACTATAATAGGCTTGTAATTTTTAAATATTTTTTTAGGGACTAAAATAGGCGTAGATATTTAAAATATTTTTTTAGGGACTATAATAGGCGTGGATTTTTAAAATAATTTTTTAAGGGACCATAATAGACGCGGATTTTTAAAATATTTTTTTAAGAAACTATAATAGGCTTGGATTTTTAAAATATTTTTTTAAGAAACTAAAATAGGCTTGGATTTTTAAAATATTTCTTTTAGGGACTGTAATAGGCGTGGATTTTTAAAATATTTTTTTTTATGAAACTATAATAGGCTTGGATTTTTAAAATATTTTTTTTAAGAAACTATAATAGGCTTGGATTTTTAAAATATTTCTTTTAGGGACTGTAATAGGCGTGGATTTTAAAAATAATTTTTTAAGGGACAATAATAGGCGTGGATTTTTAAAATAATTTTTTAAGGTACAATAATAGGCGTGGATTTTTAAAATAATTTTTTAAGGGCCAATAATAGGCGTGGATTTTTAAAATATAATAGGAGTGGATTTTTAAAATATTTTTTTTAAGAAACTATAATAGGCTTTGATTTTTAAAATATTTCTTTTAGGGACTGTAATAGGCGTGGATTTTTAAAATATTTTTTTAAGAAACTATAATAGGCTTGGATTTTTAAAATATTTCTTTTAGGGACTGTAATAGGCGTGGATTTTTAAAATATTTTTTTAAGAAACTATAATAGGCTTGTATTTTTTAAATATTTTTTTAGGGACTAAAATAGGCGTAGATATTTAAAATATTTTTTTAGGGACTATAATAGGCGTGGATTTTTAAAATAATTTTTTAAGGGACCATAATAGACGCGGATTTTTAAAATATTTTTTTTAAGAAACTATAATAGGCTTGGATTTTTAAAATATTTTTTTAAGAAACTAAAATAGGCTTGGATTTTTAAAATATTTCTTTTAGGGACTGTAATAGGCGTGGATTTTTAAAATATTTTTTTTTATGAAACTATAATAGGCTTGGATTTTTAAAATATTTTTTTTAAGAAACTATAATAGGCTTGGATTTTTAAAATATTTCTTTTAGGGACTGCAATAGGCGTGGATTTTTAAAATATTTGTTTTATGAAACTATAATAGGCTTGGATTTTTTAAATATTTTTTTAGGGACTAAAATAGACGTAGATATTTAAAATATTTTTTTAGGGACTATAATAGGCGTGGATTTTTAAAATGTTTTCTTTTTAAGAAACTATAATAGGCTTGGATTTTTAAAATAATTTTTTTAGGGACTATAATAGGCGTGGATTTTAAAAATAATTTTTTAGGGACTATAATAGGCGTGGATTTTAAAAATAATTTTTTAGGGACCATAATAGGCGTGGATTTTTAAATAGTTTTTTTAGGGACTATAATAGGCGTGGATTTTTAAATAATTTTTTTAGGGACTATAATAGGCGTGGATTTTTAAATAATTTTTTTAGGGACTATAATAGGCGTGGATTTTTAAATAATTTTTTTAGGGACTATAACAGGCGTGGATTTTTAAAATGTTTTTTTTTTTTTTTTTGTAAGAAACTATAATAGGCTTGGATTTTTAAAATAATTTTTTTATGGACTGTAATGGGCGTGGATTTTAAAAATAATTTTTAAGGGACTATAATAGGAGTGGGTTTTTTTAAATATTTTTTTTTTCAGGGACTATAATAGGCATGGATTTTTAAAAATAATTTTTAAGGGACTATAATAGGAGTGGGTTTTTTTAAATATTTTTTTTTCAGGGACTATAATAGGCATGGATTTTTAAAATAATTTTTTCCACGGACTATAATAAACGTGAATCTTTAAAATAATTTTTTTCCACTGACTATAATAGACGTGCATTTTTAATTTCTTTTCCAGGGACCATTATAGGCGTGGATTTTTAAATTTTTTTCCAGGGACCATAATAGGCGTGGATTTTTAAAATATTTTTTTTTGTGGACCATGAGAGGCGTGGATTTTTAATTTTTTTCCAGGGACCATAATAGGCGTGGATTTTTTAAAATATTTTTTTTTCCAGGGACCATAATAGGCGTGGATTTTTAAAATAATTTTTTTCCACGGACTATAATAAACGTGAATCTTTAAAATAATTTTTTATCAAGGACTATAATAAACGTGGATTTTAAAATTATTTTTTTAAGGAACTATAATAGGCGTGGTTTTTTAAAATTATTTTTTTAAGGAACAATAATAGGCGTGGTTTTTTAAAATAATTTTTTTCCACGGACTATAATAAACGTGAATCTTTAAAATAATTTTTTATTAAGGACTATAATAAACGTGGATTTTTAAAATTATTTTTTTAAGGAACTATAATAGGCGTGGTTTTTTAAAATTATTTTTTTAAGGAACAATAATAGGCGTGGTTTTTTAAAATAATTTTTTTCCACGGACTATAATAAACGTGAATCTTTAAAATAATTTTTTATCAAGGACAATAATAAACGTGGATTTTTAAAATTATTTTTTTAAGGAACAATAATAGGCGTGGTTTTTTAAAATAATTTTTTTCCACGGACTATAATAAACGTGAATCTTTAAAATAATTTTTTATCAAGGACAATAATAAACGTGGATTTTTAAAATTATTTTTTTAAGGAACTATAATAGGCGTGGTTTTTTAAAATCATTTTTTTTAGCCGTGGATTTTTAAAATAGTTTTTTACAGGGACCATAATAGTCGTGGATTTTTAAAATAATTATTTCCATGAACCTTCAAATACTTTCTTCAACTTTCCTTATTACTGTCCACTGTCTAATGAATATTTTAATGATTTTACAATTTGACACCATTTGCTTGATGACACATCTTCATTATTCGCTTTAGGGAAACCAGACGGAAAACAGATGTCTGTTGTTATTTTGCCTTAAATGCATGAATTTTCTAGACCATAAACTGAAATAGAACAAATTGGTTTTATATGAATAATTACAAAACCAAAAATATCTGGCATAAATATTTTAAACTTTAAATAAAAATTCGAAATTAAAAATGTTAAATTCTTTTCAACAATTTACCACAAATTCCTTAAAATGTCCTTGCTGTTTAAAATAACTTGAAATTAAATATGTTAAATTCTCATTAAAAATTTACCAAAGAAGAAATATTTTTCGAAATTCTTAAAAATAAGCTTGTAGATAAAAATAACCCAATACATTATCCATTTCCATTGGGACACCAATTCATACGTCATAGAGTGGTATGGCCAATTTTATTTTAAAACTTCGAAAAATATAAAAATATGTTCTTCTTTTATTGTTTTGTTACAAAGGACAATGACCACATGCCAAAGAGCAAAGGAAAAAAAATACAATAGAATACTCAGACAGAAATCACTTTTTTGTTCGAGACAATGGTTGTCATGAAATTGAAAGTGTTCTGTTTTTTTGTTATTTTTAGTCTTACAATCGGTCATGTGAAACATAAGTATGTGAAATTAAATTGTTTTGAAGCAATTAAAGTGATTAGAAAGTTACATATTCTATTTTTAAAATCTGTGACATACTTAGTGAAACTTGAAAATTATTTAAAAAGAAAAAACTAATTTTAGGTATTTTCAGGAATATTAGACTCTATAGGGTGAGATGAAAAAATTGAAACCAACTTCAGACTGTTGTCATTTCTCGCCAGCCACTCATCCGACAGCTGTTAAAATTATTCCAGTAACAGCTCATTTTATTGTTTACAAGCGTACAAAAGCATTTTGGTGAGAATTTTCCTGGAAAAAAGTTATTCGTGATGGAATTCAAGCGTGATAGTGTGATTTCTTTATATTTGGCTGGAAAACCACAAGTGGCTATCGTTAGAGCACTCCAGCATTTAAATGTGTATAAATCTTTTGTGTCTCGTACCATCGCTCGTTACCGTGCGATATTGGTAGCGTAGCCCGACGTCGACGGAAGTGGACGGAAGAAAACAGCAACATCAGCAGAAATAATTCGAAAAGTAAAGAAGCGACATGAACGAAAGCCGCATCGGCAAATATTGAAAAATGAGCTCGGGGTAATGCCATTAAAATTCCACAAGATGCATGAACTTACACCACAGCAGAAAGAAAATAGACTCAAAAGAGCTAAAGATTTGCTTCGCTTGGCTGAAAGTGGTGAACTGTCGAATTTGGGCTTCTCCATTCGTTGTCCAGCAGTTTGTAAATAAACAAAATGATCCGCTCGTGTTTACTTGCCAAAGTAAATCCAGGGCGTGGATTTTTAAAATAATTTTTTTACAGGGACTATAATAGACGTGGATTTTTAAAATAATTTTTTTACAGGGACTATAATAGACGTGGATTTTTAAAATAATTTTTTTACAGGGACTATAATAGACGTGGATTTTTAAAATAATTTTTTCCATGGACTATAATAGGCGTGGATTTTTAAAATAATTTTTTCTATGGTCTAAAATAGGCGTGGATTTTTTAAATAATTTTTTACAGGAACTATAATAGGCGTGGATTTTTAAAATAATTCTTCCCAGGGACTATAATAAGAGTGGATTTTTAAAATAATTTTTCCCAGGGACTATAATGAGAGTGGATTTTTAGAATAATTTTTTCTATGGCCTATAATAGGCGTGGATTTTTAAAATAATTTTTTTTACAGGGACTATAATAGGCGTGGATTTTTAAAATAATTTTTCCCAGGGACTATAATAAGAGTGGATTTTTAAAATAATTTTTCCCAGGGACTATAATAAGAGTGGATTTTTAGAATAATTTTTTCTATGGTCTATAATAGGCGTGGATTTTTAAAATAATTTTTCCTAGGGACTATAATAAGAGTGGATTTTTAAAATAAATTTTTTCCAGGACTACAATAGGCGTGGATATTTGAAATAAATTTTTCTATGGTCTATGATAGGCGTGGATTTTTAAAATAATTTTTCCCAGGGGCTACAATAATATTGGATTTTTAAAATAATTTTTTCTATGGTCTATAATAGGCGAGGATTTTTAAAATTAATTTTGCTATGGTCTATAATAGGCGTGGATTTTTAAAATAAATTTTCCCAGGGACTATAATAAGATTGGATTTTTAGAATAATTTTTTCCATGGTCTGTAATAGGCGTGGATTTTTAAAATAATTTTTTTCATGGTCTGTAATAGGCGTGGATTTTTAAAATAATTGTTCCCAGGGACTATAATAAGAGTGGATTTTTAGAATAATTTTTTCTATGGTCTATGACAGGCGTGGATTTTTAAAATAATTTTTTCTATGGTCTATAATAGGCGTGGATTTTTAAAATAATTTTTTCCATGCTCTATTATAGGCGCGGATTTTTAGAATAGTTTTTTCTATGGTCTATAATTGGCGTGGATTTTTAAAATAATTTTTCCTAGGGACTATAATAAGAGTGGATTTTTAAAATAATTTTTTCCAGGGACTACAAAAAGCGTGGATTTTTAAAATAACTTTTCCAAGGGACTATAACAAAAGTGGATTTTTAAAATATTTTTTTCTATGGTCTATAATAGGCGTGGATTTTTAAAATATTTTTTCCCAGGGACTATAATAAGAGTGGATTTTTAGAATAATTTTTTCTATGGTCTATAATAGGCGTGATTTTTAAAATAATTTTTCCCAGGGTTTATAATAAGAGTGGATTTTTAGAATAGTTTTTTCTATGGTCTATAATTGGCGTGGATTTTTAAAATAATTTTTCCTAGGGACTATAATAAGAGTGGATTTTTAAAATAATTTTTTCCAGGGACTACAAAAAGCGTGGATTTTTAAAATAATTTTTCCCAGGGACTATAATAAGAGTGGATTTTTAGAATAATTTTTTCTATGGTCTATAATAGGCGTGGATTTTTAAAATAATTTTTCCTAGGGACTATAATAAGAGTGGATTTTTAAAATAAATTTTTTCCAGGACTACAATAGGCGTGGATTTTTAAAATAATTTTTCCCAGGGACTATAATAAGATTGGATTTTTAGAATAATTTTTTCCATGGTCTATAATAGGCGTGGATTTTTGAAATAATTTTTTCCAGGGACTATAATAAGAGTGGATTTTTAAAATAATTTTTCCCAGGGACTATAATAAGAGTGGATTTTTAGAATAATTTTTTCTATGGTCTATAATAGGCGTGGACTTTTAAAATAATTTCTCTAGGGACTATAATAGGCGTGGATTTTTAAAATAATTTTTCCCAGGGACTATAATAAGAGTGGATTTTTAAAATAATTTTTTCTATGGTCTATAATAGGCGTGGATTTTTAAAATAATTTTTCCTAGGGACTATAATAAGAGTGGATTTTTAAAATAATTTTTCCCAGGGACTATAATAAGAGTGGATTTTTAGAATAATTTTTTCTATGGTCTATAATAGGCGTGGATTTTTAAAATAATTTTTCCCAGGGACTATAATAAGAGTGGATTTTTAAAATAATTTTCTGAGGGACTATAATAAGATTGGATTTTTAAAATATTTTTTTCCAGGGACTACAATAGGAGTGGATTTTTAAAATATTTTTTTCCATGGACTTTTTAATAATTTCTTCGTATTATTGCCCACTGTGTGATGAATATTTTAATGATTTAAAAGAGCAGAAAGAAAATAGACTCAAAAGAGCTAAAGAGTTACTTCGCTTGGCTGAAAGTGGTGAACTTCCGAATTTGGGCTTCTCCAATGAGAAAACATTCGTTGCCCAGCAGTTGGTAAAAAAAAATGATCCGCTCGTGTTTACTTGCCAAAGAGGTCAGCTGAAAATGTGCACCTTCGGTTGACCACCAAAACTCAAGCGCCGGCCATGGTGATTGTGTGGGCCGCCATAACAGCAGATGGTCGCTCTCCGCTCTTATTAATCAAACGTGGCATCAGAATAAATGCCGAATATTATCGCGAAAATATTCTGGAGGGTGTATTAAAATCTCGGGCACGCAAATATTTTGGCCGCAGACTTTGGACATTCCAACCGGACTTAGCGCGTGCCACTCAAGAATGGGTACAAAATAAGGTTCTTGGCTTCATTTCCAGCGCACAATGGCCACCAAAATCTCTGGATACCAATCCGTTGGACTATTGTCTCTAGAGTATTTTGGAAAACAAGGCTGGCACTAAAAAAATAGCAATGTGTTGATTACCTCAATCAAGCACTTCGCCGGGAATGGGCCAAAATACCGCAGAGCAACATTTGGGCAGCTTGTGACGGTTTCAATTGCCATAACTGTTTGAAGGCCATAATTCGAGCCAAAGGTGACCAATTCCAACAAATCTTAACTTATTCTAAATTTCGATGCTATTTCCGACATTTTTTGCTCTAATTCAATAAAATTTAAAAAAAATGTAAGAATTTTTGCGTTTGGCTTTATTGCAGTTTTGTTATCTCACCCTGTGTTCTTTATTCTCAATAAAGGATAAAATTTGTTTAAAATTTTTTTTTCAGAAATTTCTATAAATGACGTAGTTTAATTTTATTAGAAAAAATATCCTCTTAAATGAATTTAAGAAATTCTCTATTTTCTTTCGAATTGAACTTTTCATTTTATTCTCCAAAATTCCAACCACCAAATAGCCAATCAGGCCCTTTACAACTCCAAAACTAGGTAACCTGAGTGTTCGTGAAACTTTCCAATTATATGCACGTATACACAAATCTAGCCCTCTCTTCTTCTCTCTCCATATCTCTCAAAAACTTTCGATGCATTCATCTCGTTATGTTCTCTTTTTAATGTCACCAAAGAAAATCAACTTTTCACAATATGCCTCGTCGTCGGCGTCGACAAACTCACAGTCACAGATAAAAGCAACTATGGCACGCATTCTCTTTCGCATTCGGTTAGTAAGAAACTTTTCGAATTTTCTTTTGTTTTACACTTCTTATCGCATTCACTCTTCTCGCAGTTGAGCTATATTTTAATGAGTCAATGGGAAATTTTAAATGAGATACTCAAGGCAATGAGATGAAAATGGGAAATATTTCTTTTAAACAAAAAAGTTTTGGAAAAACTACACAGTTATTGCAAAACGAATGAAAGTTTTGAAGGTTTTTGCACTTCTGTCGAAGAAGTTCGATTTGCATGGTCACGTATGAGTACTGAAAATAGTTATACGCCACCAAGGTCAAGTTCAAAATCATGTTACGAGAGATAAGAAATTTTAGCAAATTTTCATTTTGTTAGAATATTTCAAAGGTATGAAATAAACAAACGTAGAAATTTATTTATTTAAGTACTTAGAATTTAATTCCCTTAAATAATATTATTTTATATTTTAAAAGCATTTTCAGGAGACAAATTTGGGAAGTCTTAAAGGTGATGCAGCTTGACATCATGACATGGCATATTAATGTCAAATTATAAGGTCTCTGGCCTTGGTGATTTGGTTGGAGCCCTCAAGAATGTTAGCTAAATAATAAAAATGCACGTTTTGTATGTCGAAGAAGTTAAGAAAAAAACATTATAACGTCAAAGATTTGGGAACCTCAAAGGAATCTTTAAAAAATTCTTGTACGGTTACCTCCAACGAAAAAATTTTTAAAAATTGGCCGAAGACCTAAATTTTTTTCGGTTTTTCCTAATGCATATTCGTGACGAGATTTAAATAAGCTCTTCAAAATCCATCTTGAGAATTGTAAAAGAGTCCTTTGTTGAAGTACTTCAAGCGAACTAAAAAGTCCAAGAGAATATCTTGGAAACGTCCATAAAATATTACTTATAAAGTTCAATTTTAACAAGTAAGCTAAGGATACAGTCGTGCGGGGCCGATCATGTGATACCCTACAACACTTAAATATGTCAAAAGCCCCCTTACGTCCAAATCCATTTCGGAAGATTTCGCTTCTGAAATTATGCCATAGAGCACCGCACGGATATTACCCTTACTTTTTTGGCCAGGGACATTTGCCCAATATTTATGCACTCCGTCGTGCTGTTAGCTGTTGGGGTCCATTTTACAGCTAAATATAATATAATGGTCATCCAAAATGCTACAATTCTTCCCTGTCCTTAACTCTCTTCTCAGGCGTATCGATTGGCTTCAATTGTGTGATCAGGAACATCTTTCTGTTTTTGGTTCATTTGAACCCATATCATCTACATCTATCATCTACAAATGCAAAAGGCCCCTCTGTATCTCCCAATTTTTAGACTTATCTATATGATTTGCTTGTCTACGATATTTGGTTATATTCTTCAACGAAATCTGAATAAAAAAACCAAAAGTTCGCCTTTTGTGTATTTCGGTTTTCGCCTGTAAGTAATGTTGGTATTTTTTCACACAAAAATAGTGACCCATTCTACCCGCTGTCCTAAACTCTAACTTCATGCTAGATGTCGTGCCCTTTGGTTTCTTTTTGTGGTCCTTATAACGGCTGCGAAATCAGGAACATTTTTAGTTGTTGGTTCATTTCAAACCCTAAATATATTGCAGACATATTTAAAAACAATAGCTCTAGCCCTTCTGCGCCTAACCCTACCCTTATGAAAATTTTCGTGAGGATCGGACGATAACTACAATCTGTATATAATAACTGTGTTGTAAAGTGAAAAAAATATTACAAAATATACACTTCCACATTATAAGTCAAATTGAAAAAATCGCATGCAATAAAAAATTTTATTTGTCGAAATCGGTCTAGCCATTCTTGAGATATAATCATTCTAACTAACATCCCCTTCCTTTGTATATACACATTGTATATACTTCGCTATACATAACCGATGTATTTAATATCGGCATCTACGTAACGGTGAAAATTGATCTGTTCGTCTATTTGTGATTTCGCCGGGATTAAAAATATTCGCGATTTAATGGAAAATTTGAGTTGTTATAGTCTGTTTCGTCCTTTAAATACTACCCGATGACCATTAAAATTGGAAGGCTTCTGCCCAGCCCTAAGCTCTAACCCCATGCTAATTTCCGCTTCGATTGGTCCATAATTGCGACCTGTAGAGCAACTGCAAAATCAGGAAATTTTTCAGTTTTTGGTCCATTTCAACCCCTAAATACTATGCGATTATCTCCAAAAGCAATAGGGTTCTATTTCGTGGTGTTACATAATTTTTGGCCCAATCAAACTTATAATGCCCCCAGCACTTAGTGTTGTAGGGTATAAAAATGTTATTGTTTCTCCTCGAAGGAGCCTAGAAAAAAAATATAATTTGATTCCTCAAGAATGAAAGCTAAATAATTAAAAAATGCACGCTGTAGATGTCGAAATAGTCAAGAAAAGTTTGTTAAAACATTTCGGATTTGGGGAACAAAAAAAGTTCCCGATAAATAAATAAAAACTCTTCAAAAATTAACCTTGAGAATCTTAAAAGAGTTCTTTGTTTTAAGTGCTTCAAGAGAATATTTTAGAAACGTCCAACTTAAGATGTTCATAAAAAATCTTTACAAATTCTAGAATAAATCCACGTTTAGAGTGTCTGAAAAAGTCTACATTTTTAGTCCTTCAGTGTATTTTTCAATTTTTCATTTTTATGAAAATATATTATAATCATGAAAAATCACACATGAAATCGTCCATTTTCTTTGCATTCGTTTTATTTTTTTTTATTTGATATACATAAATATATATCCGAAATATACACTCTTTAAATTGTGTTGAGTGTTCTCAAAAAATCCTCTTTTTGACTCCTTAATTTATTTATTTATTTTTTTTTTCTTATATATATTTTGTGGTTTTTTGATCAAATCCAAATTTGAGTCTTAAAATATATTTTCATTTCGAATTGTGAAGAAATATATAAATATTTAAAAATCCACGTCTTAAAAAAATGATTTAGAAATAATTTTTAAAGTTCTCTTTCTGAAGCTTTAAAGAGGTTTTTAAAAAATGAGATTTACATTCACCTTTTTTTCCATTTAAAGGTTTAAGATGATTATTAAAAAACACATTTTAAGGCCTTGAAGATGCAAACCTTTAATACATATATGCTTTCGGGTCTTGAAAAAATAAAAGACTTGAAGATTTCCGTTTCGAGGTTAAAAAAAATTAATCAACAAATTATTTAAGAATACACTTCAGTCCTTATGTTTCGAGTTCAGACCTTGAAGATATATTTAAATATTATAAATAAGGTCCTTGAAAAAATATTTTTAAAAAAATCATGTTTAATGGCAAGAAGGTCCTTGAACAATCATCATTAAAAAAATTCATATTCAATGGCAAGAAGGTCCTTGAGCAATTATCATTAAAAAAATTCACATTTAATGGGAAGAAGGTCCTTGAAAAAATATGTTTGAAAAAATCTATGTTCAATGGCAAGAAGGTCCTTGAAAACATCGTCAATCAACCCACGTCTATGGCAAGAGGGCCCTTGCAAAAATAGTTTCTTTAATATGTTTACATTTATTAAAAAAATGGTCCTTGAAAAAATCTTAAAAAATCTACGATTATTGGTACTTATTCCTTAAAAAATCCACCTTTAGTGGTTCTTATAATATTCTAAAAATTTGAAATTTGTATTTATACCCTACAACACTATGTGTTGGGGGTATTATAAGTTTGATTGGGCCAAAAATTATGTATCACCTCGAAATATTGGTTTCCCACATAGGAAAGTATATGTGGATCTTCCTATCTTGCCGAGCTGAGTCGATCTAGTTATGCATGTCCGTCTGTCCATGTTAATTTGTAATCACTCTACAGGTCGCAATTATGGCCCGATCTTCACGAAATTTAGAATGGAGGTGGGTCTAGGTTTAGAGATGATCACATAATATTTAGGGATTGAAATGGACCAAAAACTGAAAAAATTCCTGATTTTACAGTTGCTCTACAGGTCGCAATTATAGACCTATCAAAGCGGAAGTTAGCATGAAGTTATAAGCCTTCCTATTTTGATCACAAATAGACGAACAGGTCACTTCTGACCGTTACGTAGATGCCGATAGTAAATATATCGGATATATATATAGCGAAATATATACAATGTGTTTATACAAAGGAATGGGATGTTAGTTAGAATGCTTATATCTCAAGAATGGTTGGACCGATTTTGACAAATTTTGTCAATTCAGAATGCAATCTTGACATAAAAAAATCGTAGAAAAAGTATCAATAATGATGTTAATATAGATTTTGTAGTATTTTGTGACATTTTTTATTTTTTCATATTTTTTATCGCATGCGATTTTTTCAATTTGATTTATAATATTTTTTATTATTTTTTCACCTTACAACACAGGTTGAGGATATTATATACAGATTGAAATTATCTTCCGATCCTCACGAAAATTTTCACAAGGGTAAGGTTGGGCTCGGAAGGGCTAGGCCTATTGTTTTCAAATATGTCCGCAATATATTAGGGGTTGAAATGGACCAACAACTTTAAATTTTCATGACTTTGAAGCCGTTATAAAGGTCACAAAAAGAAACCAGATGACAAGAAATCTCGCGTAAAGTTAGAGTTTAGGACAGCGGGTAGAATGGACCACTAATTTTGTGTCAAAAATACCAGCATTACTTACCGGCGATATCCGAAATACACAAAAGGCGAACTTCTGGCTTTTTTATGCTGATTTCGTTGACGAATATAGCCAAATATCGTAGACAAGCAAATCATATAGATGAGTCCAAATTTGGATATACAGAGGGGCTTCTTGCTTTTGGAGATGATTGCAAAATATTTAGGGGTTCAAATGAACCAAAAACAGAAAAAATTTCCTGATCATACAATTGAAGCCAATCAACACTTCTCAGGCTTGCTAAGGACAAGGAAGAAGTCTAGCATTTTGGATGACCATTGGATTATATTTAACTAAAAAAGGACCACAACAACTAACGGCACGACGGAATGCGTAAATATTGGGCAGATGTCCCTGGTCAAAAAGCTAAAGGTAATATCTGGGCAGTGCTCTATGAAATAATTTCAAAAGTGAAATCTTCCAAAATATTTTGTAGAGTTGTAGGGTATTACATGGTCGGCCCGCACGACTATAGCCTTTGCTTACTTGTTTAACTTGTTTCTTTTTTCCAAAACCCATATTTTGTGTGCTTGAAGAAGTTAATGAAATTTTTCATTTAAAATCTCCAACTATTGAAGCATTTTAGGGGCTTACAAAAATACGTTTTCAAAATTTATGAGACTGTATTTTGAGGTTTCTAATTGATGAAGAAGAATCCTTAAAATAAAATTATTTTTTTGATAATACCATAAAAATTAATAATTTCCAAACAAACATATTCATAAAGAATCATAAAAAAACATAAGCCATAAAAAATATCAAAAAATCCGATTAGTGGGTTTGTTGGGCATATGCTTTAAAGGTAAAGGTAAGGGGAATGTACTTTAAAGGTTTGTTTATCCTTGAAAAAAAAAATAAATAAAATAATGTTTCTAAATTAAAGTATTCTGTTCTTCAGGCTCTTTGAAATATTTTTTTTAATCCACTTTTATTGGATTTCAGGTCTTTGGACAAATAATATAATATAAATCTACAACTATTTAAAATTTTTTTTTTAAAAAACCCAAAGAATGGTAAAAATAATATTACTGATCTTAAACATTTTTATTGAGAAATCTGCTCAATTTAAAAAATAAAAATTTTAACACTTATTATATTATTATATGCCTTTTTATATATATTCAGTATTATTAGTCCGTTGGACCTTTGAAAAATATCCTTTAAAATCCCATAATTTTTTTCCACTATATTCCCATAAAAATGATTATTTGAGCAATATTCTTTAAAAAATATTCTTAAATAAAAAATCATCATGGGATTGCTCTTAAATATTTAAGAAAAATTGCCACTATTAGTGTTCCATTGGTTTTTGTATTTTTTTTTTTTTTTTTTTTATAAAAAATAAATTTAGAATGCAGGGTTGTCCTTAAAACAGACGTAGCCAACCTTGAAAAAAGACCTTCAAAAATGCACGATCTATGACAGTGTCCCCTAAATATCCTTGAAATAATATTAGCATTATATGGCTGTTTTACAACAACAATTATTCTTAAATTATGTAAAAAACTGCAGGTTTTCTCTCTAAAAATTAAAAATTCACGATTAGTATAGTGACTGTCCTTGTAAAATATTTTCTTAAAAATCACCCAATATCCTTTATATAATCTGTCTATATATTTTTTCCTTTCCTTTTTTTTCCAAAACTCCCAAAATGCAAATCCTCAGAGAAAACAATTATCCACTTTTTAAAACAACTCCAGGTTAAGGACTTTATTTACATTTATTCTCCCATGATAATTGAATTCCTTTTGTGACACACTATCCAAGAAACACAAAACATTGCTTTCAAACCTTTCACTCAGTTTATTTGCCGGATGTTTTCCAGGAACCACTTTTATGGATAAAATTCAATATTCTCAAAAGTGCTTAACTTTGTCATTTAACAAAACATTCATCATCATAATATTTTTGAGAGCTTCCTCGGGGACAACAAGTTGATAGTGTCTTTCAATGCAAAAAAAAAAAAAAAAAAATGCAAAAATAAGAATGTGGCCTAAAAATATTGATTTGCTTGAAGGCTGAAACACACACGCACACACAAGCTCATCTTGTCGCATATATTTCAACTAAATCATACCAAAAACCCATGTTTGTGTTGTTGATGATGTTGTGGCATCTCACCAGGCGTCACTCACTTAATCAGTCAGTCGGTTGGTTGGTTGGTATTTATGTCAACCTTTCTTTTGGTTTGGCCTTGTTTTTAAAGGATTTGAAATTCTTCCGTTTTCATTTCTTTTCTCTCTCTCTCTCTCTCTCTCTCTCTCGCTCTCTCTCTCACCCCCTTCGATGTTCAATTTTATTTGAATTGTGTTTTAGTTAGATTTGTGGTTTTGGTTGTAAAAATGTTAGCCAATGTCAATGTTTTACACAAACACACACACACACACACACACGCACAAGAATACATTGCTTTATAAAATACTACATGTAAAAATATTCAATCCCCCAAAGAATTCTAAAATCAATTGAACACATTTGTTCTTTTCTCTCTGTCGGTGGGTAAAGTGCTCAAGTGCTAAAGAACCCCTTGTGTATAAAGAACCCCTTGTGACCATTCCGTTGAAAAATATGGCTAAAACCATCAAAATACCGAATATCGGGGGTACCGTTATATGAGGGCTATACAATATCGTGGATCTATATAGATAATTCTCTGCCGAGGTATAAAGTACCCACAAGGAACTCCTTTTGTGGATTTTCAGACAATTCCGATGAAAAATGTGGGTCAAATCATAAAATACCGAATATCGGGAGGTACCGTTATATGGGGAATATACGATATCGTGGACCTGTATAGACAATTCTCTCTCAGGGGGTGAAGTACTCACAAGAAACTACTTGTGTGGATTTTCAGACAATTCCATTGAAAAGCGTGGCTAAAATCATCAAAATACCGAATATCGGAAGTTACAGTTATATGGGGGATATACGATATCGTGGACCTATATAGATACTTCATTTTGAGGAGGTAAAATGCCCACAACGGACTCCTTTTGTGGATTTTCAGACAATTCCGTTCAAAAATGTGGGTAAAATCTTCAAAATACCTAATATCGGGGGGTACCGTTACATGGGGGCTATACGTTATCGTGGACCTATATGGACAATTCTCTGCCGAGGTATAAAGTACCCACAAGGAACTCCTTGTGTGGATTTTCAGACAATTCCGTTGAATTGTACCGTTACATGGGGGCTATACGATATCGTGGACCTATATAGATAATTCTCTGGCGAGGTATTAAGTACCCACAAGGAATTCCTTGTGTGGATTTTCAGACAATTCCGTTGAAAAATGTGGGTAAAATCATCAAAATACCGAATATCGGGGGGTACCGTTACATGGGGGCTATACGATGTCGTGGACCTATATAGATAATTCTCTGCCGAGGTATTAAGTACCCACAAGGAACTCCTTGTGTGGATTTTCACACAATTCCATTGAAAAGCGTGGCTAACATCATCAAAATACCGAATATCGGAGGTTACAGTTATATGGGGGATATACGATATCGTGGACCTATATAGATACTTCATTTTGAGGAGGTAAAATGCCCACAACGGACTCCTTTTGTGGATTTTCAGACAATTCCGTTAAAAAATGTGGATAAAATCATCAAAATACCGTTATATGGGGGCTATACGATATTGTGGACCTATATAGATAATTCTCTGCCGAGGTATAAAGTACCCACAAGGAACTCCTTGTGTGGATTTTCAGACAATTCCGTTCAAAAATGTGGGTAAAATCTTCAAAATACCGAATATCGGGGGGTACCATTACATGGGGGCTATACGATATCGTGGACCAATATGGACAATTCTCTGTCGAGGTATAAAGTACCCACAAGGAACTCCTTGTGTGGATTTTCAGACAATTCCGTTGAAAAAGGTGGGGGATATACGATATCGTGGACCTATATAGACAATTCTTTTTGAGGTGGTAAAATGCCCACAAGGAACTCCTTTTGTGGAATTTCAGACAATTCCATTGAAAAATGTGGCTAAAATCGTCAAAATACCAAATTTTGGGGGTACCGTTATATGGGGGCTGTACGATATTGTGGACCTATATAGATAATTCTCTGCCGAGGTATAAAGTACCCACAAGGAACTCCTTGTGTGGATTTTCAGACAATTCCCAAGAAAAATGTGGGTCAAATCATAAAATACCGAATATCGGGAGGTACCATTAAATGGGGGAAATACGATATCGTGGACCTGTATAGACAATTCTCTCTCAGGGGGTGAAGTACTCACAAGGAACTACTTGTGTTGATTTTAAGACAATTCCATTGAAAAGCGTGGCTAACATCATCAAAATACCGAATATCGGGGGTACCGTTATATGGGGGCTATACGATATCGTGGACCTATATAGATAATTCTCTGCCGAGGTATAAAGTACCCACAAGGAACTCCTTGTGTGGATTTTCAGACAATTCCGTTGAAAAATGTGGGTAAAATCATCAAAATACCGAATATCGGGGGGTACCGTTACATGGGGGCTATACGATATCGTGGACCTATACAGATAATTCTCTGCCGAGGTATTAAGTACCCACAAGGAACTCCTTGTGTGTATTTTCAGACAATTCCGTTCAAAAATGTGGGTAAAATCATCAAAATACCGAATATCGGGGGTACCGTTATATGGGGGCTATACGATATTGTGGACCTATGTGGATAATTCTCTGCCGAGGTATAAAGTACCCACAAGGAACTCCTTGTGTGGATTTTCAGACAATTCTGTTGAAAAGTGAGGGTAAAATCTTCAAAATACCGAATATCGGGGGGTACCGTTACATGGGGGCTATACGATATCGTGGACCGATATAGCCCATCTTCGAACTCGACCTGCCTGCAGACAAAAGAGAGATCTGTGCAAAATTTTAGCTTCCTATCTTAATTCGTTTAGACTGTAGCGTGATTACAACAGACGGACAGACGGACGGACAGGGCTAAATCGTCTTACAATTTTACGCTGATCAAGAATATATATACTTTGTTGGGTCTAAAATGATTATTTCGATGAGTTACAAACGGAATGACGAACTTAATATACCCTCCATACCTTTTTTGGTGGAGGGTATAAAAATAGTTCATCATAGAGAAGGTTATTAAAAAAAGTATTTGTTAAAAAAAAATTACAGCATTAGACTAGAGATAAAACCAGTAAAGAAAGTCTAAAAATCGGACGGGGCCGACTTAATGATACACTACTCAACTTGGCATATATAGAAGAACTTCACATAATAAATAAAAGTTTTTATGGACAATTTGTGAGAATTTAATCATACCAACTATAATTATAAAATTGTGCCTTTGAGTTTGGGCTTGTATTACCCATTTAACAAATAACTTAAAATCGAATAAAGATATATATGGGAGCTATATTCAAATCTGAACCAATTTCGATAAAATTTAGCATAGGTATTTCTGCGCTGTATTTGATATATTTCCCTGAATATCGTTACTACGAAGTGCATATTACGGCTGAGCAAGACAAATGCAACAAATCGGATGAACAATATATTTGGGAGCTATAGCTATATCTGAACCGATCTTTACCAAATTTGACATACCTTTATTTGGACGGAAGTGCAAAATTCCATCCATTTCATTTGGGCTTATATAACACGTTTGGTGCACAATAAAAAGCAAATCGGACGAAGATATATATGGAAGCTATAAATCCAATTCTGAACCGATCTCGATAGAATTTAGCAAAGGTATTTCTGAGCTGTATTTGATATATTTCCTCAAATATCGTTGTTACAGAGTGCTTATTACTGCCGCGAACAAAACATATAGGAGCTATAGCTATATCTGAACCGATTGCGATAAAATTTGGCATACTTATTTTCAGGCCTAAATTGGTTGTATGTGCAAAATTTCATATTATTCGGGCTGATATTACACGTTTGGTGCACATTAAAAAGCAAATCGGACGAAGATATATATTGGAGCTATATCTAAATTTTGACCGATTATCTCCAATTTCAATAGGGTTCGTCCTTGGGCCAAACAAATTATTTGTTCAAAATTTCATCTGAATAGGGCAATAAATGCGAACTGTACTTTGTTTTCAAAAATACACGGACAGACGGACGGACATCGGACGGACATAAATCAACTCAGAAAGTGATTCTATGCAGATCATCAAAAGGAACTATGGGTCTATCTCGTTTCATTTTGCCTGTTACAAACAATTGCACAAAGACATAATGTCCTGACCACCTTGTGGTGTAGGGTATAAAAATTACAGCATTGGAACAGAGATAAAAAAGAAGGCACGTATATATATATATCGGCGTTTTGAAAATTACTTAAATTGAAGGGCAAGTTAGCTCCTCTTCCACTCTTTTGTAAAAATTCAGATTAAGATTCCTCGGAATTCGTGCATTTAAGAGATATAAAATCTTGGCAATATTTCGGATCTAAATAAGTGGAATTTTTCAATCGAAAATCGTAACGTTCAAGCGTGTCAACGAAGGGATTTTTTTGGTCCTTTGGTTAAAAACACCCTATAAACGGGATCCTAGCAAGTCAAAATATTCTACAAAACTATTTGCCACAAAATTTTACTAAAGGTCCTTCAAGACATTAAGAGCCTAAATTCCACCTAAAGCCCAGGTATTCATATACAGGGTGAGATGAAAAAACTGCAAGTAACTTCAGACTGTTGTCATTTCTAAGTCACTCGTCCGACAGCTGTTAAAATTTATATCAGTTACAGCTCATTATTTTGTTTACAAGCGTACAAAAGCAGTTCGGTGAGAATTTTCCAGAAAAAAAGTTATTCGTGATGGAATTGAAGCGTGGTAGTGTGATTGCTTTATATTTGGCTGGAGAATCACAAGTGGCTATGGTTAGGGCACTCCAGCATTTAAATGTGAATAAATCTTTGTGTCTCGTACCATCGCTCGTTATCGCCGTGATACTGGTAGCGTAGCCCGACGTCAAGGAAGTGGATGGAAGAAAACAGCAACATAAGCAGAAATGGTTCGAAAAGTAAAGAGGCGACTTGATCGAAACCCGCGTCGTAGTGGCCGAAAAATGGCTCGTGAACTGAACATATCACAATATTCCATTCGGCAAACATTGAAAAATGAGGTCGTGGTAAAGCCCTTCGTAATTCCAAAAAGTGCAAGAACTTACACTGTAGCGGAAAGAAAATTAGACTCAAAAGAGCTAAAGAGTTGCTTTGCTTGGCCGAAAGTGGTGAACTGCCGAATTTGGTTTTCTCCGATGAGAAAGCATTCGTTGTCCAGCTCTTTGTAAACAACAAAAAAAAAAAAAAAATGATCGTGTTTACTTCCCAAAGAGGTCAGCTGAAAATGTGCACCTTCGCTGGACCACCAGAACTCAAGCGCCGGCCATAGTGATGGTGTGGACCGCCATAACAGCCGATGGTCGTTCTCCGCTCGTATTAATCGACCTTGGAATCAGAATATTGTATTGTATTGAAGCCTTGGGCACGCAAACATTTTGGCCGCAGAACTCAGCACGCGCTACCCAAGAATGGTTACAAAATGAGATTCCTCGCTTCATTTTCAGCCCACAATGGCCACCAAAATCGCCGGATACCAAGCCATTGGACTATTGTGTCTGGAGTATTTTTGAAATCATGGTTGGCACTAAAAAATACCAAAGTGTCGACCACCTCAATTCGCCGGGAATGGTCCAAAATACCTTAGAGCAACATTCGGGCAGCGTGTAACGGTTTTATTGGCCGTTTGAAGGCCATAATTCGTGCCAATGGTGACCAATTCGAACAAATCCAAACTTATTCTACAATTTGATGCTATTTCCGACATTTTTGCTTTTATTCAATAAAATAAAAAAAATGTAAAAATTATGGCGTCTGACTTTGTTGCAGTTTTTATACCCTACAACACTATGTGTTGGGGGTATTATAAGTTTGATTGAGCCAAAAATTATGTAACAAAAATTATTCCCACTTAGGAAAGTATATATGGATCTTCTTATCTCGCCGAGCTGAGTCGATCTATCTATGTATTTCAGTCCGCCCGTCTGTCCATGTTAATTTGTAATCAAGCTACAGGTCGCAATTATGGCCCGTTCCTCACGAAATTGAAAATGGAGGTGATGTTATGGTCAGAATAGAACCCTATTGTTTTTGAAGGTGATTACACAATATTTAGGGGTCGAAATTCACCAAAAACATAACTATTTCCTGATTTTTCAGTTGCTCTATAGGACACAATTAGGAACAAATCGACACGGAAATTTACATGGAGTTAGAGTTTAGGGCTGGGTAGAAGCCTACCAATTTGGGCGGCCGTTGGACAATATTTAGCGGGTAAATTAGACCGTATCCTTTATATAAGGAAATAAGAAAATTCCCACTAAACCGAGGATATTTTTAATCCCAGCCAAATCATAAATACATTTAAAGGTCACTTCTGACCATTAAAATGATGCTGATAGCCAAGAAATCGGATACATATAGCAAAATAGGTACAATATATATGTAAAAGAATATATCTTATTTATTCTACTTATATGTCAGGAACCGCTGGGATTTTGGAATGGTCTTTTGCCAAAAAAAGGATAAAATCTAAGAAAATCGCGGAAAAATATGGCAATAAAAAGTAAATATCTTTTGTGCCTTTTTTCAATTTTTGTCATACTTTTTTATCGCATGCGATTTTTATACCCTACATAGTGGTAAGGGTATTATGTCTTTGTGCATTTATTTGTAACATGGATAAGGAAACGAGATAGACCCATAGTTACTTTTGAGAACCTTCATAGAATCACTTTCTGAGTCGATTTATGCATGTCAGTCCGTCTGTCCGTCCGTCCGTCCGTCCGTTTGTCCATGTATTCTTGTGAACAAAATGCAGGTCGCATTTATTATCCGATTGAGATGAAATTTTCCAAACTAAATTTTTTTTGCCCAAGGACGAACCCTATTGAAATTGGTGAGAATCGGATCAAATTTAGATATAGCTCCCATATATAGCTTCATCCGATTTCGGGTTAAATGTGCACCAAATATCCACTATCAGTCCAAATTACCTGAATTTTGGCACACCCAACCGAGTTCGGCCTAGAAGCAAGTATATCAAATTTGGAGAAAATCGGTTCAGATATAGCTATAGCTCCCATATATATCTTTCATCCGATTTGATCTTTAAGTCCCTCACATTCCTACTATGCACTCCACAACCGTGATATTTGGTACCAGGTATTAGATGGAGCACAGAAATAGCTGTTTTAAATTTTATCGAAATCGGTTCAGATTTGGATATAGCTCCCATATATATCTTCATCCGATTTCGGGTTAATTGACCACCAAATGGCCAATATCAGCCCAAATGGCCCGAATTTTGGCACATATGACCGAGGTTAGCCTTAAAGCAAATACAACAAATTTGGAGAAAATCGGTTCAGAAACAGCTATAGCTCCCATATATATGTTTTATCCGATTTGGTGTTTAAGCCTCTCACATTCGTAATATGCACTCCACAAGAATGATATTTGGTACCAGATATAAGATACAGCCCAGAAATAGCTGTTTGTAATTTTATTCAGATTTGGATATAGCTCCCATATATATCTTCATCCGATTTCGGGTTAATTGGGCACCAAATGGCCGATATAAGTCCAAATGGACTGAATTTTAGTACATCGGACCGAATTCAGTCTAGAAGCTAATACGTAAAATTTGGAGAAACCCGGTTCAGAGATAGCTATAGTTCGTAAAATGCACGATAGAATTAGATAGATTTTGATTTTGTACCAAATATCTCATAGAGCTCTGAAATGCCCTGTATAAACCTTTTTACGAGAGCTCTACTAAATATGCATAGTGGTGTAGGGTATCATATAGTCGGCCCCGCCCGACTTTTGTGCTTTCCTTACTGGTTTTCAATTTGACTCACTATTTTGAATTGGATTTTTTTTTAATTTTTACACCCTGCAACACTACGACTCAACACTTATGACTCGTATAAAATGCGGATTATTCGTTTGATTCTCTTCAAATTTCGCGTATTCCAGTATTTTTACTCACGCAGGAGCTGGTGTGAAGATGAAATATATCGGCGTACCCCTTTTGGTATTTTTTTAATATATGCTATTTGTCGGCTTACTCCTTCCCGTACCTCCCCCACAGAAGGTTAAAATTAAAATTAAAAATTATTCCATAAATTTTGGTAATAGATGTCTGATTTTGAAATTCTGCACATCCAAATATTTTTTTTTATCAGTTTTTACGTATGATTAACTACACTACTCGTACCTTCTAAGTTTTTTGAAAAATACATTTTTTTACTCTAAATTTTTCAATATTTTTAACAAAACAACTATTTAATATTTCTTCCCTCATTTCCCACGATAAATCATCAATAACATGATTATTAGCTCCATCTGTTACATGATAATAAATTGCCCACATTTATTTCTAACAATTTTCACAGTTTTCCCATTGGTATATTTTAGTTTCTTCTGCTCTGTTTGCCACAAGAAATTCTTCTTCACACCGAGCCAGTGCATTAGATCTAATGAATATATCACATAATTTTATGATATAACCCTTTTTGCCCCTTTGGAGAATTTTCCCGGAGATGTGGGTTCATAATTTGTTTGCCATTTTTATGATACTCTTTGTGGTTGTGTGTGTGTGTTTAGGACAGAGAGGGAGCTCATAAAAAATATTGAAATATCATTAATCTTCATTTTTTCGGAAAATAAGTAAATAATGAACGAATGGAACATATATATTGAACATAAGGAGGTTTTCATAACTGACATGATGTAAACTAAATTGAAATTGTAGTTTGAAAGATAAATGATGATAATTGATAAATGATTTGGTTAGTTTTAGATGATGTTTTGTGTTAAAAACAGAGAACATAGGGGCGTATGAATTTCATACGAAAAAGTATACGACAGTGTGCACCTCAAAAACAGTACATAGTTTTGATAATTCATTTTTATACCCTACACTACAAGGTGGTCAGGATATTATGTCTTTGTGCATTTGTTTCTAACATGCAAAATGAAACGAGATAGACCCATAGTTCCTTTTGATGATCTGCATAGAATCACATGCTGAGTTGATTTATGCATGTCCGTTCGTCCGTCTTTCCATGTATTTTTGTGAACAAAGTACAGTTCGCATTTATTGACCTATCCAAATGAAATTTTGCAAAAATCATTTGTTTGGCCCAAGGACGAACCCTATTGAAATTGGAGATAATCGGTCAAAATTTAGATATAGCTCCAATATACATCTTCGTCCGATTTGCCTTTTATTGTGCACCAAACGTGTAATATCAGTCCGAATAGTATGGAATTTTGCACATACAACCAAATTAGGCCTGAAAATAAGTATGCCAAATTTGATCGAAATCGGTTCAGATATAGCTATAGCTCCCATATATATTGTTCATTCGATTTGTTATTTTTGTCCTCCGCAGCCGTAATATGCACTCTGTAACAACAATATTTGGGGAAATATATCAAATACAGCTCAGAAATACCTGTGCTAAATTTTATCGAGATCGGTTCAGATTTGGATATATCTCCCATATATAACTTCGTCCGATTTACATTTTATTGTGCACCAAACGTCTAATATTTGCCCAAATGGGATGGAATTTGGCACATATGACCGAATTAAAACTAGAAGCTAGTATGTCAAATTTGGTGAAGATCGCTTCAGATGTAGCTATAGCTTCCATATATATTGTTCATCCGATTTGTTATATTTGTTACCCACAACCGTAATATGCACTCCGTAACGACGACATTCAGGGAAATATATCAAATACTGCTCAGAAATATCTTTGCCAAATTTTATCGTGATCGGTTCCGATTTGGATATAGCTCCCATATATATCTTTATCCGATTTCAAGTTAATTGTGCACCAAATGGGTAATACAAGTCCGAATTTAAAAGATACAAATTCTTCGGCATATTCAGTCCTTTGAATTTTAAATTATAATCATAGCGTTAATGAACTTTTAATTGTTATGCGGAACTCTACTAAATTAGCAAAGTGGTATAGGGTATCATAAAATCGACTTTAAGACTTTCTTTTCTGGTTTTATTCTAATGAATTATCAAAACAATATAAAACAAGTAAAAAAGCTGTAAGTTCGACCGGGCCAATCTTTGAATACCCGCCACCATTCGGTACAAATTTGACAATTTTCAAAAAAATAAAATCCGTTAAAAATTATGTCAAAATTTTAAAAATACCGAATGTAGTCGTATATAAAATGGTCTACACGACGACGTGGACCTGCATAGGCAACTTTCTATTAAAATATTCAAATGCGAAACTTGACAAAAATCAGTTTATAATGTAGCGAAAATCATCAAAATACCGAAAAGAGGGATGTACCATTGGGGGTTATATAACGAGGACATGCACAGAATATTTTCTGGCATAAGCTGTGGTATCCATTCCAAACTTCAATTACTATATTTGAAAGAATTCCGATAAATAATGTCGCCAAAATCATCAAAATACCGAATATCTGGGGGTACCGTTACATGGGGGCTATACGAAGGCGTGGACCTGCACAGACAATTTTCTGTCATAGGCTGTAGTATTAATTACGAACTTCAAATACTACTTTTGAAATAGTTCCGGTGAACAATGCCTCTGAAATCATCAAAATACCGCATATCGAGAGGTACCGTAATATGGGGGCTATACAAAGACGTGGACCTGCATAGACAATTTTCTGCCATAGGCTGTAGCATCTATTACGAACATCAAATACTAAATTTGAAACAACTCCGGGGAATAATGTCGCTAAAATCATCAAAATACCGAATATCGGGGGGTACCGTTATTTACCAAGAGTTGGACCTGCACAGACAATTTTCTGGCATAGGCTGTAGCATCTATTACGAACTTCAAATACAAAATTTTAAACAATTCCGGTGAATAATGTCGTTAAAATCATCAAAATTCCGAATATCGGGAGGTACCGTAATATGTGGGCTATACAAAGACGTGGACCTGCATAGACAATTTTCTGCCATAGGCTGTAGCATCTATTACGAACTTCAAATACAAAATTTTAAACAATTCCGGTGAATAATGTCGCTAAACTCATCAAAATGCCGAATATCGGGAGGTACCGTTATATGGGGGCTATAAGAAGACGTGGTCCTGCTCAGACAATTCTCTGTCTTAGGCTGTACTATCCATTACGAACTTCAAATAACAAATTTGAAATAGTTCGGTTAAATAATGTCTGTTAAATCATCAAAGTACCGAATATGGGGAGGTACCGTTATATCGGGGCTATACGAAGACGTAGAACTGCACAGACAACTTTCTGTCTTCAAATACCGAATCTGAAATAGTTCGGGTAAATAATGTCTCTTAAATCATCAAAATACCCAATATCGGGAGGTACTGTTATATGGGGGCTATACGAAGACGTGGACCTGCACAGATAATTTTCTGTCTTAGGCTGTAGTATCTATTACTAACTTCAAATACCAAATTTGAAATAATTCGGGTGAATAATCTAGCTAAAATCATTAAAATACCTAATATAGGGAGGTACCTTTATATGGGGGCTATATGAAGACGTGGACATGCACAGATAATTTTCTGTCTTAGGCTGTAGTATCCATTTCGAACTTCAAATATTAAATTTGAAATAATTCCGGTGAATAATGTTGCTAAAATCATCAAAATATCGAATATCGGGAGGTACCGTTATATGGGGGCTATCGAAGACGTGGACCTGCACAGGCAATTTTCTGTCGTAGGCTGAAGTATCCATTACGAACTTCAAATAACAAATTTGAAATAGTTCGGTTAAATAATGTCTGTTAAATCATCAAAGTACCGAATATGGGGAGGTACCGTTATATCGGGGCTATACGAAGACGTAGAACTACACAGACAACTTTCTGTCTTCAAATACCGAATTTGAAATAGTTCGGGTAAATAATGTCTCTTAAATCATCAAAATACCCAATATCGGGAGGTACTGTTATATGGGGGCTATACGAAGACGTGGACCTGCACAGATAATTTTCTGTCTTAGGCTGTAGTATCCATTACTAACTTCAAATACCAAATTTGAAATAATTCGGGTGAATAATCTAGCTAAAATCATTAAAATACCTAATATAGGGAGGTACCTTTATATGGGGGCTATATGAAGACGTGGACATGCACAGATAATTTTCTGTCTTAGGCTGTAGTATCCATTTCGAACTTCAAATATTAAATTTGAAATAATTCCGGTGAATAATGTTGCTAAAATCATCATAATATCGAATATTGGGAGGTGCCGTTATATGGGGGCTATACGAAGACGTGGACATGCACAGACACTTTTCTGTCATAGGCTGCAGTACCCATTGCGAACTTCACATACCAAATTTAAAAGAATTCCGGTGAATAATGGCGCTGAAATCATCAAAATACCGAATATCGGGAGGTACCGTTATATGGGGGCTATACGAAGACGTGGACTTGCACAGGCAATTTTCTGTCTTAGGCTGTAGTATCCATTACGAACTTCAAATATTAAATTTGAAATAATTCCGGTGAATAATGTTGCTAAAATCATCAAAATACCGAATATTGGGAATGGGGGCTATATGAAGACGTGGACCTACATGACCCATTTTCAATACCAAAAGTCCTGCAGATATAATATACATTTGAATAAAATTTTATCAATCTACTTCAATTCGCTTCGAAGCTAGAGTGATTTCCACAGACGGATAGACGAACAGACGGACGGACATCGCTAAATCGCCATAGAGTTTTAGGCTGATCAAGAATATATATACGAAAACCCCAAAGGAATCTGAGGTCTTCTTGTGGCATTCTTATAGAAGACAAATTTGTCTTACTATAGGTGACCAGTGGGATTAAATGTAGAAGACTAGTGGGTCTTCTTATAGAAAGCCAGTGAATCTTTTTTTTAACATCCAATGGCTCTTAAAAAAAGTTTTTTTTTATCAATTTTTATTTCATTTAAAAAATTCCAATCTTAATCTCTCCATAGCAATTTCCAAGTGTCTGCAATACATCAATCATGCATTCGTCATTCTCCAGTAACTAATCAGTGTGTTGATGGTTTCTGTCTAGTTTCAACTGTTCGCTCTGTATTTCTCTTCGTTTTTTCTCCCTCTCTCCCAGACATCACTCAGCTTCATCATCACATGCATGATGACAGTCAAAACTGTCTGTCTTCCATGTCATATTTAACCCTTTTCGTTAACATCTTTTGATAGATATGTTTTGAGATTCTTTTGCCAGACTTTGTTGGTATCGTGTTTTGGTGGCTTGGATGTAATAGTTTTGTGGTATCTGATGGTGCTGGGGAAGCACTGAGGGGAAACCAATTGAAGAATTTGTGGGGATACAGCTTTTCCGTTTGTCATCTTTGTCAAGAAGGGATATGACTGGTTTCCATATGGAAGTGAGTGATTTTTTTTTTTGCAGCGAATTGTTCAGGCAGCTGTGCGTGTGTGCGAGTATGTGTGTGTGCGTGTCTGTGTTGTCTTTCTCTATTTGCCGTTGACACATGTTATTCATACGGAAAACACTTTTGACAGCTGTGTATAGTTTGAAAAATTGAGAAGATTGGCAAGGAGAAGTTTTTGTATTGCTTGCAAGTTGTCTTTTTTCCTTTTTTTGGGAATAAAATGAAACATTTAAGAGTTTTATTTGGGAATTTTATTTTTAGAACATGAATGGCATGGGGGAAAATAAGTTTAATAAACATAACAATAAAGGATTTAAGTATTTGTCGTTTTCCTAAGGGTCATTTTCTTTGTCATTCATTGATGAAAATAATGATTCTGTTGCCAAAACAATATTTCTGGATTTTTTCAAAATTAGATTATTTCAGTTTGATTTGAGTATTCATAACACTGAATTATAAAAACATTGTACAGTTTTTGAGGTGCATACTGTCGTATATTAATTCTTATTTTTTGTACGTAACTCATACGCCACATTGTTTTCTTTCCATACCCCTCATATTAATATGGAGGGTATATTAAGTTTGTCATTCCGTTTGTAACACCTCGAAATCTACATTTTAGACCCCACAAAGTACATATATTCTTGATCAGGATAAAATTCTATGTGCATTTAGCAATGTCCGTCCGTCTATTCGTCTGTCCGTCTGTGGAAATCACTCTAGCTTCCGAACGAACTGAAGTAAGTTAATAAAAATTTACTCAAATGTGTATTATGTCTGCAGGACTTTTGGTATTGAAAATTGGCCATGTAAGTCCACGTCTTCGTAGAGCCCCCATATAACAGTACCTCCCGATATTCGGCATTTTGATGATTTTAGCGACATTATTTACCAGAAGTGTTTCAAATTTGGTATTTAAAGTTCGTAATGGATACTACAGCCGATGACATAAAATTTTCTGCGCAGTTCAAAGTCTTCGTATAGCCCCCATATAACGGTACCTCCCGATATTCGGTATTTTGATAATTTTAGCGACATTATTTACCGGAACTATTTCAAATTTAGTATTTGAAGTTCGTAATGGATTCAGCATATGTCAGAAACATGCCTGTGCAGGTCAACGTCTTCGTATTGCCCCCATATAACCGTATCCCCCGATATTGGGTATTTTGATGATTTTAGCGATTTTATTTACCGGAATTGTTTCAAATTTGGTATTCAAAGTTCGTAACGGATACTACAGCATAAAACAGAAAATGGGTCATGTCTTCGTATAGCCCCCATATAAGGGTCAAATTTTGTATTTGATGTTCGTAATGAATACTACAGCATAAGTCAGAAAATGGGCTATGTAGGTTCGTTCGTCTTCGTATAGTCCCCATATAACGGTTCCTCCAGATATTGAGTATTTTGATGATTTTAGATTCATTATTTACCGGAACTATTTCAAATTTGGTATTTGAAGTTCGTAATGAACACTACAGCCTGTGAAAGAAAATTGTCTGTGCAGGTCCACCTCTTCGTGTGGCCCTCATATAACGATAGCCTCTGATATTCGGTATTTTAATGACTTGGGCGACATTGTTTACCGGAATTATTTCAAATTTTGTATTTGAAGTTCGTAATGGATACTACAGCCTATGCCAGAAAATTGTCTGTGCAGGCCTATGACAAAAGTGGCGTATGCAGGTCCACGTCGTCGTATTGACCCTAATATACGGTTACATTCGGTATTTTTAATATTTTAACAGGATATTTAACGGATTTTGTTTTTTGAAAATTGCCAAATTTGTAGCAAATGGTGGAGGGTATTCAAAGTTCGGCCCGGCCGAAGTTACAGCTTTTTTACTTGTTTATATATGAATTCCTGGCGTTTCGGTTAGATCTGGACTATTGAGGTCTTCTAGGACCTATAGTAGAATTTTATGGCATAGAATTTTCTGAAAAAAAATAGACTTGCTACGATCCCTTTAGAGATCTGCGTGAGGTTTAAAATTGTCGATCAATAAAATCTTCGTTATTTATAATATTGCCTAAGTCACTGTATAATTCAAATGCAAGGATTTAAAAAAAAACAAGTTAAAAAGCAGTAAGTTCGGCCGGGCCGAACTTTGAGTACCCATCCTTAAAAATCCTTAAAAAATTCTGTTAAAATCTTAAAAATACCGAATATAGCCGTTATTTTGAGGTCTATACGACGTGGACCTACGTAGGTATTGTTTATCATAAGCCATTACCATATTAAAATTCGAAACTTGAAATAAACGGTGAATAATGCAGCTAAAATCGTCAAAATATCGTATATAGGGACGTACCGTTATATCGGAGCTGTGCGAAGACCTGGACCATAGACAATTTTTTGTCACAGGCTGTAGCATCCATTACGAACTTCAAATACGACATCTCAAACAAATTTGGTGGGCATTGTACCTAAACTCGTCAAAATACCGAATATGGGGAGGTACTGATATATGGGGCATATACGAAAACCTGGACCTTCATAGAAAATTTTCTGTCACAGACTATAGATCCCATTACGAATTCGAAATATGTAATTTGAAACAATTCCGGTGAACAATGACGATAAAATCATAAAAATACCGAATATTGGGAGTTACCGTGGGGCCTATACGACGACGTGGTAATTTTTAATTAACCACTAAAAAGTCCTTTATGTCCTCGACACCATAACATATCAATCACCTCGCCACAGTTTCTCTAACCTTCAAGCGATACACACATCTCCTCCTTCCCTACATCCACATCCATACATGTATTTAATGCAACATTTTTTTAACACATTCTGTAATTAAAAGCTAAAAGCCAAAAAAAAAAAAAAAAAAAAAAAAAAAACAAAACAAACATTTAATTTCTTAGAACAACGTTGAACAGCGCAAAAACAAAACGAAATAAGGAAAAAAATGTTAAAATTATTATGGTTATAAAAACATTTAAAACAAAAAAAGAAAAAACTAAAACTTTTGCAAAGTCTGCACGAATACCGATACAAAAGAGTGACTACAAGAAGAAGCCAAAGCAGCAGAAGGAGAAGAAGAAGTATTACAAAATAAAGGAATGAAATGAAACAAAACAAAGTTTGCAGCAACAACAACAGCAGCAACTACAACAGGATATTCATTATTATTCTATTATGCAAATCCTTTTAAAAGCAAGAACACAAGGAGTACAGAAGGCGCTCTGGCGAAGAGCAGGAGACCGACATAGGAACATGAGAACAAAAAACCTCAACTACAAGGAACATACAAAACCAAAAACAACATCATCATGAGTAGTTTGTATAATACACTAACAGTTTTGGTTAGTGTTATATACCAGAGACTGCCGTTATAACTTCGACTACTACCACCAGCAACACCATCACCACTGGCAGCAGAATAATTACATGGTACCCCATTAAAAAAGGAAAACATGTACACACATACGGACATATGTGTAGTTGTTTATAGGAAAATGTGTGTGCATATGTAGGGGGTTTGGATGTATGTGTGTGTGTGCGTGAATATGGGTATAATTCTTACAACTTACTCTTATGTTGGTAATAAACAAATATACCTTTGGCTTTTACTATTATGGAGTGCACAATGGGTTAAAATAAGGTAAGGGAGGGAAGATTTCCTACAGATCTTCTGAAAAAGACTTCCTCTAAGTCTTGAAAGAGAACATGTAAAAAGTCTTTTATTGGAAGAAGACTTGTTACAAGACCTCCATTGAAAGAAACCCTCTTACAGGTCTTATATAAAAATAAGACCTCAACGTCAAGAAATCCTCTGCAAAGTCTCATATTTAAAAGGGAAGACTTTTAAAAAGGATTCCATGAGAAATATTCTTAAAATGTCGTGCATGAATAGGAGACTTCCGAAGGGTCATCTGTGGAAAAAAGGTTTATTTTTAGTAGAAAATAAACCTCATTAAGAACTTCAATTGAAAAAAGGTTTCCCTAGGGCTGGTTTTTCATAGGAAAATATCTCATAGAGAGCCTCTTTAAAAAAGAAATTAAGGAAACAACCAAAAAGTGTTCTGTCAAAAGGAGACCTTTGAAAAGACATATGTCTTGAAAACATTGTATTTAAAAATCCTTGGAGAGGAGGATAAAAATCCTTGAAGAGGAGGATAAAAATCCTTGGAGACCCTTAAAACCTTTTTTTTTGAGAAGTCTTTGTGATACTCTCATCCTTTATAAGGGCTCTGAAAGGCCATCGGCCCTCTACCTATAGAACAACTTAGTTAACTATATATGGCACTCTTTGAGAGGTCTTCTGTCTTATTCTTCCTCTTCACTGGAAACCTTTCCAGATCTTCTTCCAAGAAAATATCCTTTTTTAAAAATTCGCAATGTGGAAGACCTTTGAGAGGGGTTTCGTCTATGGAAGACTCTGGATATAGAATACCTGTGACCGGTTTTCTGTATACAGAAGGCCTTTAATAAATCTTTTCTCCATTTCTCCCTTTCCTCCGTAGGAGAACTTCAATAGCACTTTTAAAAGATCTTTCATTTGGCGTTTTTAAGTTTATAGATCCAAGTTTTATTTCATGAGTTCCTAATTTAAGTACTATTCTCCTTTTACAGACTACATATATTTTTTGGAATTATTTTCCTATAGACGTCCTTTAAAAGGCCTTTTTTCAATTGAAGACCACTGAGCGTTTTCGCTACGAAAAGGGGACTTAACATGAATTCCGCCCTAGAAAATATTTAATAGGTCTTTGCTCCATAGAAGACTGTCGGCTGATCTTTGCTTCAGTGAAGACCTTCATGAGAATCTTAATTAAGACCTTCATAAGGTCCTTCGGTCTACAAAAATGATGGAAGACATTCAAGGGGTCTTCCCCAACCTGAACGACAGCAACACGTCTCTTCTAAATAGACGACTTTTCAAAGATCCACAGCCACACTTTTAAAGGCTCTGGATAAAATTCTTTAAAAATCCGCCACTCTAGAGGAGTTCAGGTAACATTCTTTAAAAATCCGCCACTCTGGAGGAGTTCAGGTAACATAATTTAAAAATTCTAAGCCACGGGGGGAGTTGAAAAAATATAATTTGGGCCTTAGGGGAGTGAAGAAAAATTCTTAAAAAAATCCATGCCTTTGAAGAGTCATGAAAAGTAGATTTTTGGATTTTGAAAAAAATTAAGAAAAATTATTTCAATTCTTGAATAAATTGAGAAATATTCATTTTTTTAAATCCACGTCTTTAGACCATGAAGGAGTTGAGAAAAATTCTTTAAAAAACTGCGCCTTTGGAAGAGACATGAATAATTAATTAGGGGTTAAAAAGAATCAAGGAAAACTCTTTAAAAAAATTCACGCTTTTTTAATTTAGGCCTTGAAGAAGTTGATAGAAGTTCTTCAAAAAATTCACGGGCCTTGAAGAACTTGATAAAAATTCTTTAAAAAATTCACGCCTTTTTAATTTGGAACTGGAAGAAGTTGTTAAAAATTCTTTAAAAATGCACGCCTTTTTAATTTGGTCCTTAAAGAAGTTGAAAAAGTCTTTAAAAAATGCACGCCTTTTTTATGTTGGCCTTGAAGAAGTTGGTAAAAATTCTTTAAAAAATCCACGCCTTTTTAATTTGGACCTTGAAGAAGTTGGTAAAAATTCTTTAAAAAATCCACGCCTTTTTAATTTGGACCTTGAAGAAGTTGGTAAAAATTCTTTAAAAAATCCACGCCTTTTTAATTTGGACCTTGAAGAAGTTGGTAAAAATTCTTTAAAAAATCCACGCCTTTTTAATTTGGACCTTGAAGAAGTTGGTAAAAATTCTTTAAAAAATGCACGCCTTTTTAATTTGGGCCTTGAAGAAGTTGGTAAAAATTCTTTAAAAAATGCACGCCTTTTTTATGTTGGCCTTGAAGAAGTTGGTAAAAATTCTTTAAAAACACGCCTTTTTAATTTGGGCCTTGAAGAAGTTGGTAAAAATTCTTTAAAAACACGCCTTTTTAATTTGGGCCTTGAAGAAGTTGGTAAAAATTCTTTAAAAAATCCACGCCTTTTTAATTTGGACCTTGAAGAAGTTGGTAAAAATTCTTTAAAAAATCCACGCCGTTTTAATTTGGGCCTTGAAGAAGTTGGTAAAAATTATTTAAAAAATCCACGCCTTTTTAATTTGGGCCTTGAAGAAGTTGGTAAAAATTCTTTAAAAAATCCACGCCTTTTTAATTTGGGCCTTGAAGAAGTTGGTAAAAATTCTTTAAAAAATCCACGCCTTTTTAATTTGGGCCTTGAAGAAGTTGGTAACAATTCTTTAAAAAATCCACGCCTTTTTAATTTGGGCCTTGAAGAAGTTGGTAAAAATTCTTTAAAAAATCCACGCCTTTTTAATTTGGGCCTTGAAGAAGTTGGTAAAAATTCTTTAAAAAATCCACGCCTTTTTAATTTGGGCCTTGAAGAAGTTGGTAAAAATTCTTTAAAAAATCCACGCCTTTTTAATTTGGGCCTTGAAGAAGTTGGTAAAAATTCTTTAAAAAATCCACGCTTTTTTAATTTGGCCCTTGAAAAAGTTGGTAAAATTTTTTTTTAAAAAATCCACGCCTTTTTAATTTGGGCCTTGAAGAAGTTGTTAAAAATTCTTTAAAAAATCCACGCTTTTTTAATTTGGGTCTTGAAGAAGTTGGTAAAAATGCTTTAAAAAATCCACGGCTTTTTAATTTGGGCCTTAAAAAAGTTGATAAAAATTCTTTAAAAAAATCCACGCCTTTTTAATTTAGGCCTTGAAGAAGTTGATAAAAATTCTTTAAAAAATAAACGCTTTTGGGCCTTAAAGAAGTTGATAAAAATTCTTTAAAAAATCCACGATTTTGGAAGAGTCATGAATAATTAATTTCGGCCTTGAAGGGATATCAAAAGGGATCTCTCTTAAAAATACACGCCTTTAAGCCATGAAGGAGTCTAAAAATCTACGTCTTTGGTCCTTGAAGGAGTTGAGAAAAATTCTTTAAAAAATCTACACCTTTGGTCTTGGAAGGAGTTGAGCTTTTGAGCTTTGAAATTGTCTAGAAAAATGTATTAAAAATCCACACCATTTGGAGGAGTCTAGAAAAATTCTTTAAAAATTCCACACCGTTGAGCCTTAAAGTAGTCTGGAAAACTCTTAAAAATTAAACTTGAGAGTTGAGTTGAGAAAAATTCTTTAATGATTTTTGAAGGAGTTGAGGAAAACTCTTTTTATAGTTAACGCCTTTAGCCCTTGAGGGAGTTGGGAAAAATTCTTTAAGAAATCAATGCCTTTGGAGGAATCTGGAAAATACTTTGAAATATCCATTTCTTTTATGGAGCCTAGAACATTATTTGAAACATCTAATTCTATAAAAATACACGACATTGGAGGAGTCAAGTTAAAAAAAATCAATGAATTATATCTTTGTAGGAGTTAAGGAAAACTCTTTTAAAAGTCCACGCATGTAGTCCTTGAAGGTGTATAAAAAGTTCATTAAAACTCCACATTTTTGAGCCTTGAAGGAGTCTAGAAAAGTTCTTTAAGAAATCCGTGTATTTAGTTCTTGAATGAGTTGAGAAAAAATCCTTAAGATATACAAAAAATCCAAACATGTCTTTGGGCTTTGAAGGTCTCTTAAAAAATCTTTTAAAATCCACGCCATTAGTCCTTCATGAAATTAAAAAAAAAAATTCTTTAAAAATCCACCCCACTAGTCCTTACAGGAGTTGAGAAGAAATATGTAAAAACTCCACGCCTTTAGTCCTAAAAGGAGTTGAGAAAAAATATAGAAAAACTCCATGCCTTTAGTCCTAGAAGGAGTTGAGAACATTTGTTAAAAAATCCACACTTTTAATCCTTGGAGGAATGGAGAATAATTCTTTAAAAAATTTAAGCTACAAGGTTTTGAAAGGGGGTTAAAGAAACTTGAGAAAATTCACGCCATTGGACCTTAAAAATTATTTTGGAGGACCTGTATAACCCATTGTGCTTTCCTTTCAGATGCACATACACACACACCTCCACATTTTTCTTTTTTGCCACTGAAGCTAGTTTATGTGGCAACAGAAAAAAACTTATAAGCAAAACTGGCTCAGGCATCAGATGATAATTGCAAATGGTGAAATTGATGGTGAAGGTTGCAGAGTGGCAATCACTTTATTGCAGGTGCGAAAGAAGTTGATAGAACTAATGTGTGTACGTATGTGAGTACAGAGCTCTGTATGGGTGTAGGTTTATGTTTACAACGTCAACATTGTTAACCTCGTGCCACATGCAATCTTTGTTAAGTCGTTTCTCCTATTTTTTTTCTGCTCAGCCTTTGTTGCTTTTATTTGCCATCATCGTCATCTCAGACGAAATAAAAAACCACAGAGAGCAAAACAACAACAGCGTAACATACAATAAAAACAAAACACTTCGTAACTACTTCATGTGTGTGTGTGTGTGTGAGTGTGTGGTGTAGATGTCGTCTCAACGTGTATGAACAAACACACTCCGGCACACACACACACACATGTGCATGTGAGGTATAAATTCGCAATTCCTTTATTAACCCAACACCATGCAATTAAACACCGGCAGACGAAAGGTGTTCATGGCGTGGCGTGGTGTGAATGTGTGTTACAGTGTTTTTTTTTTCTCGAGTTGGTTTCCAGCCATATAATGGCTGTGTTGTTGTTGTTCTTGCAATTGTTGTTAGTGGTGTTAAGTTTTACCCTCTAACACTTCTTGCAACTGAACACAAACAAAAAAGGAACCACATGAACACCTATACACACACACCCACACCAAGTCGACTCCTTCAAATGCCACTACAAAAAACAAACACATGTTGTTTTTGTTGTTGTTAACACCACTAACAACAATAACAGCCACTAGTAGAGAGGCTTAATTTTTCAAGACTTCTCCAAAGCGTAAAGTTGATTTTGTTGCATTTGAGCGGTGCATGTGGCATAAAACAGCACCAACAACACCACGAACAAAAGAATCCGACAGCAAAAGAATTGAATTCACAACTTCTCGACAAACTGGCTGGAGTGTATATAGTTTTCCCATTTATTGCAAGGGGTGCAAAATTACCGTTAGAAAAACAAAGAGAATTAAAAGCAAACATCGTCTGGAGTTGTGGCAATTCATCATGGTTGGGATTGTTTAAATTTTTTGTTCTTGGAGGTGTATTGAGGAGTTCTTGTTGGGAATATTAAGTGGCAGGAGAATGATTTTCGGAAGGGCATTTAATGAAAATCAGTCTTTAAAAAATTACGCTTTCAGAGATAGTTGTGTCATTAAAAAATTCTGTAAAAATCCATTCTTTGGAGGAGTCTAGAAAGATTCTTCAAAAAATTCACGCCTTGAAGAGTCTAAAAGAAATCTTTAAGAATTCCACGCCCTTGGGTCTTGAATAAGTCTAGAAAAATTCTTGAAAAATTCTTGACAAATTCACAACCTTGGGCCTTGAAGAAATCTAGAAAAATTCTTTAAAAATTCCGAGCCCTTGGGTCTTGAAAAAGTCTAGAAAAATTCTTGAAAAAACTACACCCTTGGGCGTTGAAGAAATCTAAAAAAAATCTTTAAAATATCCACGACCTTAAGCCTCGAAGAAATCTAGAAAAAATCTTAAAAAATCCACACCTTTGGAAGAGCGTAGAAAAATACTTCAAAAATCCATGCCTTTGGTCCTTGGAAGAATGTAGAAAATTCTTTAAAAATCCATGCCTTTGGACTTTGGAAGAATGCAGATTTTTTTAATATTCACGCCTTATTCCTTGGAAACATAGACAAATTCTTAAACAAAGTCCATGCTTTTGGCCTCAAAATAGTTTACAAATATTTTTTAATTATCCTTGCCTTTGGTCCTTGGAGGAAGCATAATTTTTTTTTTGTTTCGAATCCCAGCCTTTGGTCCCTGGAGTAGTGAAGAAAAATTTTGTAAGAGTCTTGAATTCTTTAAAAAAAAAACGTACTTTTGGTCCTTATAGAAATGTAGAAAAATTCTTGGTCCTTTTAAGAATCTGGAAAAAATCTTTAAAATATTCATACTTTTGGCCCTGGGAGGAATGTCCATAAATATCAATAATTTTTGTCCTTGGAGGAATGTAGAAAAATTCCATAAAATATCAATGTTTTTAGTCCTTAAAGAAATCTAGAAAAAATCTATAAAAAATCCACGTCTATGGGCCTTTTAGAGTCTGGATAAATTCCTTAAAAAATCCTCGCCTTTGGAGGAGTCTAGAAAAAATCTGTTAAAATATTTACCCCAGTGGAGGAGTCTAGAAGAGTTATTTAAAATTATTTACGCATTGAAGAGTCTAGAATCACTCTTTAAAAAATCCACGCCTATGAAAGAGTTTGGTTTTTCTTAAATAAAAATCCACACCAATGAATGATTTTGATTTTTTTTAATTTACGCCTATGAAAGAGTCTGGAAAATTTTTTTAGTAGAAATCCACGATTTTGAAAGTGTCTGGATTATTTTTTAATCCACGCCCATGAAAAAATCTAGATTTTTTTTGAATCTAAGACTGTGAAAGTGACTGGGATTTTTTTGATTCCCGCCAATGGGTCTTGGAGAGCCAAGAAAAGATTTTCAAAAAATCCACGCCTCTGCACAAAATTCTTTAAATTCTTTAAGAACCCTTTGGGCCTTGTGCATTCTAAAAACTCTTTTGAAAAATCCACGCCTTTGAATATCTGAAGGAGTCTAGAAAAAATCTTAAATAAATTTGTTAAGCCTTTGAGTCTTTGAAATAGTCTAGAAAAAATCTTAAATTATCCTACACCTTCGATTCTTTGAAGGAGTCTGTAATATTCTTTTAAAACAAGGTCATTGCTCCTTACAAAGTCTAGAAAAATTTTAGAAAAATTATTTAAAATATTAAAATCTTGGTCCATGAAGAATTCTAGAAAAATTCTTTACAAAATCCACGCTTTTAGAATATATTAGAAAATTTATTTAAAATATTAAAATCTTGGTCCATGAAGAATTCTAGCAAAATTCTTTAAAAAATCCACGCCTTTAGAGGAGTCTGGAAAAATGTTTTAAATTATTAAAATCTTGGTCCATGAAGAATTTTAGAAAAATTCTTTAAAAATCCACGCATTCAGAGGAGTTTAGAAAAATTATTTAAAATATTAAAATCTTGTTCCATGAAGAATTCTAGAGAAATTCTTTAAAAAATCCACGCCTTCGGAGGAGTATAAAAAAACCCTTTAAAATATTAAATTCTTGGTCCATGAAAAATTCTAGGAAAAAATCCACGCCTTTGAAGGGGTTTAAAAAAAATTCTTTGAAATATTAATTCTTGGTCCATGAAGAATTCTAGATTTTTTTTTAAATCCACGTCTTTCTAGAAGTTTAGAAAAATTATTGAAAATATTGAAATCTTGGTCCATGAAGAATTCTAGAAAAATTCTTTTAAAAATCCACGCCTTTAGAGGAGTTTAGAAAAATTATTTAAAATAATAAAATCTTGGTCCATGAAGAATTCTAGAAAAATTATTTAAAAAATCCATGCCTTTAGAAGATATTAGAAAAATTATTTAAAATATTAAAATCTTGGTCCACGCCTTCAGATGAGTATAGAAAAATTCTTTAAAAAATTCACGCCATTAGAGGAGTTTAGAAAAATTCTTTAAAAAAGGAGTCTGGCGTGAATTTTTTAAAGAATTTTTCTAAACTCATCTGAAGGCGTGGATCAAGATTTTAATATATTAAATAATTTTTCTAATATCTTCTAAAGGCATGGATTTTTTATAGAATTTTTATAAAATTATTCATGGACCAAGATTTTAATAATTTAAAAATTTTTTCCAGACTCCTCTAAAGGCGTGGATTTTTTAAAGAATTTTTCTAAACTCATCTGAAGGCGTGGACCAAGATTTTAATACTTTAAATAATTTTTCTTATATCTTCTAAAGGCGTGGATTTTTTAAAGAATTTTTAGAGGAGTCTGGAAAAATTCATTAAAAAGAAATTAGAAAAATTATTTAAAATATTAAAATCTTGGTCTTTGGAGAAGTCTAGAAAAATTCTTTGAAAAATCCACGCCAGTGCGTCTTTGGAGAAGTCTAGAAAAATTCTTTAAAAAATCCACGCCTTTGGGTCTTTTGGAGGAGTTTAGAAAAATTCTTTAAAAAATCCACGCCTTTGGGTCTTTTAGAGGAGTTTAGAAAAATTGTTTAAAAAATCCACACCTTTGGGTCTTTTGGAGGAGTTTAGAAAAATTATTTAAAAAATCCACGCCTTTGGGTCTTTTGGAGGAGTTTAGAAAAATTCTTTAAAAAATCCACGCCTTTGAAGGAGTCTAGAAAAATTCTTTAAAAAATCCACGCCATTGAAGGAGTCTAGAAAAATTCTTTAAAAAATCCACGCCATTGAAGGTGTCTAGAATAACTCTTTAAAAATCCACGCCTTTGGGTCTTTTGAGATTTAGAAAAATTCTTTAAAAATCCACACCTTTGAGTCTTTTGAGATTTAGAAAAATTCTTTAAAAAATGCACGCCTTTGGGTCTTTGGAGGAGTTTAGAAAAATTCTTTGAAAAATCCATGCCTTTGGGTCTTTGGAGGAGTTTAGGAAAATTCTTTAAAAAATCTACGCCATGGGAGGAGTCAAGAAAAATTATTTGAAAAATCCATGCTTAATCTGAATAATTCTTGGAGGAGTTCAAAAAAAAAAATTCTATAAAAAAATTGCACCTTTGATGAAGTCTTAAAAAGTTCAGAAGAAATTGATTCTCCACAATTTATTAAAAACCAAAAATGTTTTAAAAATCCTTAGAAAATTTCTTTAAATTTGTTGAAGGAGGCTATGATTCTAAACTCCATGAAAAATTAAAATATATTTATTTCATATTATTTTTAACGATTTAAAAATTTTCCAATAAAATAATTTTTATGCCGTCATTTAATTCAAACCCATCATAGAACTATTATCTTTAAATCTATTTTAAATTCTAACCGACACAAATTTTTTGCAATCTCTTAAATTTGCTATAATATTCCGATTTCTTACTTTTTAATACTTTATTTATTTCTTGGAATGCCACAATACTACATACATACATATATTTGTGGCTAGTTTTACTGGAAAACAACATTTAAACATTTTTTTGAGTTCCATTTCAATTGCTGCCAAATTAAAGAGAGAGAGTGTGGGAGAGGAAGAGTATTTGCATAACAAGTTTCAAATATGCAAAGTTTTTTAATAAACACAATAAGAAACAAATTGAAGCAAAAAAAAAAGAAAATTTTTCTTCGACATTTTCCAGGAAGTTCATGAACAAAACTAAAATGGACTAATTAAAAAATTCTTAAACAGAAAAAGTGTAGAATGTGTTGTTTTCGGGTTTTAAAATGGTAGAGCTATTAAAAATTAATATTGAGAACAGGAAAATGTTGAAGGAAATAAAAAAAGGAATAAGTTTAAAGTATAATTT
Organism: Musca domestica; assembly: GCF_030504385.1. Lineage (NCBI taxonomy): Eukaryota > Metazoa > Arthropoda > Insecta > Diptera > Muscidae > Musca > Musca domestica. Next base: position 6,642,077 of record NW_026712321.1, on the reverse strand, counting down.
TTCAAGGATAAACAAAGTGTGAATTTTTAAAGGAATGTGATTCAAATACAAGAAAATGTATTTCTAAAAGAGTTTTTTCCAAAGACCTTTGGAAGGCACAAAGATGTGGACTCGTTAAACAACAATTGTCTGGACGCCTAAAAAATGACTTAAAAAAATATAAAATTCTGCACATATCCCTGTCCCAAATACTTCATTTTTTAAGATTTTTTCCTAGACTTCTTCAAAAAACAGAGGTTGGATTTTGTAAAATATTTTTTGTAGCGCCAAGGATTTGCAATGGCCCAAATACTTAAGTTTTCTTAGACTTTTCTAGACTCCTCCTAAGGACAGAGGTCTGGATTTTGTAAAATATTTTTTATATGGCCAAGGATTTCCTTTAAGACTCCTTTAGCGTTAAAAGGATTGGATTAATTTAAAGTGATTCTATACTTCGCCTTTGAAAACAATGGTAGTTTTCTCATATAAGAATAGAATACTCCAAAGCCTTGGGTTTTTAACAATTTTACCGGCTCCTTTAAAGGCGTGGATTTTTTACATAATATGCCTAACCTTCTCCTGAGCGAAGGATTTCTTATAGATTTTTTCTTAAATCCTTAAAAGGTGGGAATCTTTCAAATATTTTTTCTAAATTCCTCCAAAGTCGTGAAAGTCTTCTAAAAAAGTTTTTTTTTTTCTAAAATTCTCCTAAGCTAAAATCCTCCTAGGGCATCGATTTTAATTTTTTTTTAGATTCATCCAAAGAAATGGATATTTCAAACAATTTTTGTAGACTCTTCCAAAGTCGTGGAGTTTTTAATCATTTTTAGTAGACTTTATGTCTGGATGTTTTTATAATTTTAAATCTCCTTCCAAGTCGGGGATTAAAAAGACTCTTCCAAAGGCGTGGATATAAAAGAAAATTGGACTCTTCCAAAGCCGTGGTTTTCTAAACAAATGTCTAGAATCTTCTAATGGCGTAGAAAAAAAATCTTGACTCATCCACAGACGTGGATTAAAAAAAAAATTCTAGACTCTTCCAAAGGCGTGAATTTAAAAAAAAAATCTAGACATTTCGAAAGCGTGGACTTTAAAAAAAAAAAACGAGGTGTGGATTTAAAAAAAATGGAGGCGTGGATTAAAAAAAATCGAGGCGTTGTTTTTAGAAAAAAATCGAGGCGTGAATTAAAAAAAAACTCGAGGCGTGAAAAAAGCTTGAGGGATGTTTTTTTTTTTTTAAACTCGAGGCGTGGATTTAAAAAAAACTCGAGGCGTGGTTTTTAGAAAAAATTCGATGCGTGGTTTTTAGAAAAAAACTCTAGGCGTGGTTTTTAGAAAAAAAAATCGAGGTGTGGTTTTTAGAAAAAAATCGAGGTGTGGATTTAAAAAGAATCGTGCCGTGGATTAAAAAAAATCGAGGCGAGGATTAAAAAAAAACAAGGCCTGGATTAAAAAAAAACAAGGCCTGGATTAAAAAAAGTCGAGGCGTGGAAATAAGTCGAGGTATGCTTTTTTTTTTTAAAAAAAAGTCGAGGCATGGTTTTTTTACAAAAAAAATCGAGGCGTGGATTAAAAAAAATCGAGGCGTGGATTTAAAAAAAAACAAGGCCTGGATTAAAAAAAGTCGAGGCGTGGAAATAAGTCGAGGTATGCTTTTTTTTTTTAAAAAAAAGTCGAGGCATGGTTTTTTTACAAAAAAAATCGAGGCGTGGATTTAAAAAAATCGAGGCGTGGATTTAAAAAAAAACAAGGCCTGGATTAAAAAAAAAACTCGAGGCGTGGAAAAAAGTCGAGGCATAGGTTTTCTTTAAAAAAAAAGCCGAGGCATGGTTTTTTTACAAAAAAAATTGAGGCGTGGAAAAAAGTCCAGGCATGGTTTAAAAAAAAGGAGGCGCCGTTTTTCGAAAAAAAAAATCGAGGTGTGGTTTTAAAAAAAAAAAACAAGGCCTGGATTTAAAAAAAAAAAACTCGAGGCGTGGAAAAAAGTCGAGGCATGGCTTTTTTACAAAAAAAAAAAAAAAAAATCGAGGCGTGGATTTAAAAAAAAATCGAGGCGTGGAATAAAGTCGAGGCATGGTTTTTAAAAAAATGGAGGCGTTGTTTTTCGAAAAAAAATTCGAGGTGTGGCTTTTAGAAAAAAAATCGAGGCGTGGATAAAAAAAGAAGCGTAGATTAAAAAAAATCGGATCGTGGATTAAAAAAAACTCGAGTCGTGGAAAAAAGGTCGAGGCATGGTTTTTAAAATAAAATTGAGGCGTGTTTTTTTGAAAAAAATTCGAGGCGGAGTTTTTTAAAAACAATCTAGGTGTGGATTTTTTAAAATATAATCCAGGCGTGCTTTTTTTAAAATCTAGTTCATTCCAAAGTCGTGGATTTAAAAAAAAAAAATCTAGGCACTTCCAAAAGCTTGGATTTTTTAAAAATTAATCGAGGTGTTGATTTAAAAAAAAATCTAGGATTTAAAGGATTTAAAAAATCTAGGTTAAATTCTGGATGTTTTCAAGGATGCAGATTTAAAAAAATTCTAAACTCTTCCAAAGGAATGGATTTAAATAAAATCTAGAATCTTTCAAAGCCGAGGATTTAAAAAAAAATACATCTAAACTCTTCAAAAGGCGTGGATTTAACAAAAATTATTTCTAGAATCTTCCAAAGGCGTGGATTTTTTAAATAAAGGATTTCTAGACTCTTCCAGAGGCGTAGATTTTTTTAAAAAAGTATTTCTAGATTCTTTCAAAGGCGTGGATTTTTTAAAAATAATTTCTGAACCCTTCCAAAGGCGTGGATTTTTTAAAAATAATTTCTGGACTCTTCCAAAGGCGTGGATTTTTTAAAAATATTTTCTGGACTCTTCCAAAGGCGTGGATTTTTAAAAGAAGAACTTTTTCTAGACTCCTCCAAAGGAGTGGATTTTTAAAAGAAGAACTTTTTCTAGACTCATCCAAAGGCGTGGATTTTTTAAAAAAAATATTTCTAGGTTCTTTAAAAAGCGTGGATTTTTTAAAAAAAATATTTCTAAGTTCTTTAAAAAGCGTGGATTTTTTAAAAAAAAATATTTCTAAGTTCTTTAAAAGGCGTGGATTTTTTAAAAAAATATTTCTAGGTTCTTTAAAAAGCGTGGGTTTTTTTTTTAATATTTCTAGGTTCTTTAAAAAGCGTGGGTTTTTTTTTTTAATATTTCTAGGTTCTTTAAAAAGCGTGGGTTTTTTTTTTAAATATTTCTAGGTTCTTAAAAAAGCGTAGATTTTTTAAAAAAATATTTCTAGGTTTTTTTTTTTTTAGAAAGTGTGGATTTTTTAAAAAAAATATTTCTAGGTTCTTTAAAAATCCTGGATTTTTTAAAAAATATTTCTAGTTTTCTTTAAAAAGCGTGGATTTTTTAAAAAATATTTCTAGGTTCTTTAAAAACCGTGGATTTTTTAAAAAATATTTCTAGGTTCTTTAAAAAGCGTGGATTTTGTAAAAAAATTCTAGGTTCTTTAAAAAACGTGGATTTTTTAAAAAAAATATTTCTAGGTTCTTTAAAAAGCGTGGATTTTTTAAAAAAAATATTTCTAGGTTCTTTAAAAAGCGTGGATTTTGTAAAAAAAAATATTTCTAGGTTCCTAAAAAAACGTGGATTTTTAAAAAAAATATTTCTATGATCTTTAAAAAGCGTGGATTTTTTAAAAAATATTTCTAGGTTCTTTAAAAAGCGTAGATTTTTTAAAAAAATATTTCTAGGTTCTTTAAAAAGCGTGGATTTTGTAAAAAAAAAAAAATTCTAGGTTCTTTGAAAAACGTAGATTTTTTAAAAAAAATATTTCTAGGTTCTTTAAAAAGCGTGGATTTTTAAAAAAAATATTTCTAAGTTCTTTAAAAGGCGTGGATTTTTTAAAAAAATATATTTCTAGGTTCTTTAAAAAGCGTGGGTTTTTTTAAATATTTCTAGGTTCTTAAAAAAGCGTGGATTTTGTAAAAAAATTTCTAGGTTCTTTAAAAAACGTGGGTTTTTCTTTTTAAAATATTTCTGGGCTCTTTAAAAAGCGTGGATTTTGTAAAAAATATTTCTAGGTTTTTTTAAAAAGGGTGGATTTTTTAAAAAAATATTTCTAGGTTCATTAAAAAGCGTGGATTTTTTTAAAAAAATATTTCTAGGTTCTTTAAAAAGCGTGGATTTTTTAAAAAAATATTTCTAGGTTCTTTAAAAAGCGTGGATTTTTAAAAAAAAAATATTCTAGGTTCTTTAAAAAGCATGGATTTTTTTAAAAAATATTTCTAGGTTCTTAAAAAAGCGTAGATTTTTTAAAAAAATATTTCTAGGTTTATTAAAAAGCGTGGATTTTTTAAAAAAAATATTTCTAGGTTCTTTAAAAAGCGTGGATTTTTTAAGAAAAATATTTCAAGGTTCTTTAAAAAGCGTGGATTTTTTAAAAAAATATTTCTAGGTTCTCTTTTTTAGAAAGCGTGGATTTTTTAATAAAATATTTCTGGGTTCTTTAAAAAACATGTATTTTTTAAAAAAATATTTCTAGGTTCTTTAAAAAGCTTGGATTTTTTAAAAAAATATTTCTAGGTTCTTTATAAAGTGTGGATTTTTTTAGAAAAATATTTCTAGGTTCTTTAAAAAGTGTGGATTTTTTAAAAAAATATTTCTAGTTTCTTTGAAAAGCGTGGATTTAAAAAAAAATATTTCTAGGTTCTTTAAAAAGCGTGGATTTGTTAAAAAATATATATTTCTAGCTTCATTAAAAAGTGGGGATTTTTTTAAAAAAAATATTTCTAGGTTCTTTCAAAAGCGTGGATTTTTTAAAAAAAAGTTTTCCTAGGCTCTTCCAAAGGCGTGGATTAAAAAAAAAAAGTTTTTCTAGACTCTTTCAAAGGCGTGGATTAAAAAAAAAGTTTTTCTAGACTCTTCCAAAGGCGTGGATTTAAAAAAAAATACTTCTACACTCTTCCAAAGGCGTGTATTTTTTAAAAAAGTATTTCTAGACTCTTCCAAAAAAGTGGATTTTTTAAAAAAGTATTTCTAGACTCCTCCAAAAACGTGGATTTAAAAAAAATCGAGGTGTGAATTTAAAAAATCCGGGAATATGTGAATTTAAAAAAAAATCTAGACTCTTCCAAAGGCGTCGATCCTTAAAAAGAGCATTTCTAGACTCTTCCAAAGGATTTTTACAAGAATGCTTTTCAAAGGACAATGTCCACTACTTCTACTATGTCCCTTCCACAACAAATTGGGCACATATCTCTACAAATCACAACAACACCAAAGCATAAGTGAGGTCACCACACAATGTAGTTGTTGTTGTTTTATTTTTGGCAAGCTGCAACTGTGGCAACTTTGTATTCATTTGCCAAATACCAAAATGCCAGTCACACAACAAACAACGAAAATTATTTGACAAATATGGATAAATAAACAAAAAATACGCTACTAATTTTGTCAGTTTTAATCCAGACATAACCGTTGTGGGCAAATATACAAACAAACACATGCACACCACAAATATTTTAACACACAAACAGCGGAATCAAATAACGAAATCATTAGGAATTCCACTGAAAAGATTCTCATTAAAATAGTTTTGTGTTTTTTTTTTATTTTTATATTTTTGTTGTTGTTGTTGTTCTTGCATTGGTGAACCACAAAAATTATGACGACTGGCGGTGAGGGTATTTGGATTTGGGACGTCTGATTTGCAAAAGTTTTCATCACAAATTGAGTGCCAAGCGATTCGGGGTTTCGGGGAATTGGTGGGACCGTGGAATTTAAATTTTTTTTGAGTTTTGGAAGGAAAAAAAGCTCAAAGTGGTTATGGGAATTTATAGAGAAAATCGAAAATAATGCTTCGATTTAATATTAAAATCTAATGAAGACAAATGAAAAAGTATCAGTCGGTTTTGCCAACAGATATGTACCCTCAGACAATGTTCGATTGATTAAATATATTTTGACTTATATAATATTTAGAAAGTGTTGAAATGTGCGTGAGGTACCACCTATAGTGGACCGAAGTAATCCATTTTCATGCTTAATCTAATACAGACAAAATATTGGTGGGGGTAACCCTTTGTAGGTGAGGTACCAGAAGGGGTTGGCAGCTATCTATCATCTTCATAGTAGATCTGGCGTTAGCAAGCATGTTTTGATGTGTGAAATTTGGAGAGAGTAGGATGTTTATTTTGCGTTGTGTGTTTCAAAACTTTGAGCCCTTTGTGGTGGAGGTACCAGAAGGAATGGTCCAATCTTTAAAATTTTTATAAAAGATTTTGTCGAAATATTGAGATGTACCTAGTTTGAATATAATCGGATGTTAATTTTGCGTTTTATGAGCTTCATGGTTATTCAACATTTTGACAATTTGTGGGGGAGGTACCAGAGAGAGTGGTCCGGTATATCCCATCATCACACCAGATCATGCGTTTGTAGAAATATTGAGATGTGTGAAATTGGAAGAGAACCGGATGCTTATTTCGGATTTTATAATGGCTTTGGTTATTCAAAAATTTGACCCTTTGTGGGGGAGGTACCAGAGAGAATGGTCCGATCTCTACCATTTTTTAACAGATTTTGTGTTGATGGATGGATGTTGATGTGTCAAGTCTGAATGGAATCGGATGTTAATCTCGTGTTTTATGAGCTTCATGGATATTCAAAATTTTGATCCTTTGTGGGGAAGGTGCCACAAGGAGGGTTCCGATACCACCACTCTTTATAACACACTTTGTGGTGATAGAAATATTGAGATGCGGCAACTTTGAATAGAATCGGATATTAATTCCGAGTTTTATTAACTTCGTGGATATACAAAATTTTAACCATTTGTGGGGGAGGTATCAGAAGGCGTAGACCTATATATTCCATCTTCACAGCTGATCTTACTTTATTAGAAATTGTGGGATGTGTGAACCATGGAGAGAATCAGATGCTTATTTCGGATTTTATAATGGCTTTGGTTATTCCAAACTTTTCACCCTTTGTGGGGGAGGTACCAGAGGGAATGGTCCGATCTCTACCATCTTTTCAACAGATTTTGTGTTGATGGATGGATGTTGATGTGCCAAGTCTGAATGGAATCGGATGTTAATTTCGCGTTTTATGAGCTTCATGGATATTCAAAATTGTGACCCTTTCTGGGGAAGGTGCCAGAACGAGGGGTCCGATGCCACCACTCTTTATAACATACGTTGTGGTGATAGAAACATTGAGATGTGGCAATTTTGAATAGAATCGGATATTTATTTCGCGTTTTATTAGCTTCGTGGATATTTAAAATTTTGACCGTTTGTGGGGGAGGTACGAGAAGGGGTAGACCTATATATTCCATCTTCAGTGCAAATCTTACTTTATTAGAAATAATGGGATGTGTGTACCATGGAGAGAATCGGATTCTTATTTCGGATTTTGTAATCGTTTTGGTTATTCAAAATTTTGACCCTATGTGGGGGAGGTACCAGAGGGAATGGTCACAGCAGATCATTCGTTTGTAGAAATATTGAGATGTGTGAAATTGGAAGAGAAAAAGGATGCTTATTTCGGATTTTATAATGCCTTTGGTTATTTAAAACTTTGACAATTTGTGGGGGAGGTACCAGAAAGAGTGTTCCGGTATGTCCCATCATCACAGCAGATCATGCGTTTGTAGAAATATTGAGATGTGCGACATTGTTCTTTGTGGGGGAGGTACCAGAGGGAATGGTCCGATCTCTACCATCTTTTTAACAAATTTTGTGTTGATGGATGGATGTTGATGTGCCAAGTCTGAATGGAATCGGATGATAATCTCGTGTTTTATGAGCTTCATGGACATTCAAAATTGTGACCTTTTGTGGGGAAGGTGCCAGAAGGAGGGGTCCGATGCCACTACTCTTTACAACACACCTTGTGGTGATAGAAATATTGAGATGTTGCAACTTTGAATAGAATCGCATATTAATTTCGCGTTTTATTTGCTTCGTGGATATTCAAAATTTTAACCTTTTTTGGATGGGGGAGGTATCTTCACAACAGATCTTACTTTATTGGAAATAATGGGATGTGTGAACCATTGAGAGAATCGGATGCTTATTTCGGATTTTGTAATCCGTTTGGTTATTCAATACGTTGACGCTTTGTGAAGAAGGTACCAGGGGGAGTGGACCATCTCAACACCAAATCTTGGGTGGATAAAAATATTGGGATGTGTGATTTGAAGACAAATGATACATACCCTCTCCAGCAATATGGCTGAGGGTATAATTATGTGGTGTAGGAAGCGTATGATAAATATCGAAACATATACGCTCTTCTATGATACAGAAGAAGACCTTCGGCACTTCTATTAGCCATAGAAGACCTTCAGCTCTTCTATGAGCCCGAAGAAAACCTTCAGCTCTTCTAAGAGCCAGAAGGAGACCTTCTATGAGCCCGAAGAAGACCTTCAGCTCTTCTATGAGCCCGAAGAAGACCTTCAGCTCTTCTATGAGCCCGAAGAAGACCTTCAGCTCTTCTGTGAGCCAGAAGAAGACCTTTAGCTCTTCTATGAGCCAGAAGAAGACCTTCAGCTCTTCTATGAGCCAGAAGGAGAACTTCAGCTCTTCTAAGAGCCAGAAGGAGACCTTCAGCTCTTCTATGAGCCAGAAGAAGACCTTCAGCTCTTCTATGAGCCCGAAGAAGACCTTCAGCTCTTCTATGAGCCCGAAGAAGACCTTCAGCTCTTCTATGAGCCCGAAGAAGACCTTCAGCTCTTCTATGAGCCCGAAGAAGACCTTCAGCGCTTCTATGAACCAGAAGAAGACCTTTAGCTCTTCTATGAGCCAGAAGAAGACCTTCAGCTCTTCTATGAGCCAGAAGGAGAACTTCAGCTCTTCTAAGAGCCAGAAGGAGACCTTCAGCTCTTCTATGAGCCAGAAGAAGACCTTCAGCTCTTCTATGAGCCCGAAGAAGACCTTCAGCTCTTCTATGAGCCCGAAGAAGACCTTCAGCTCTTCTATGAGCCAGAAGAAGACCTTCAGCTCTTCTGTGAGCCAGAAGGAGACCTTCAGCTCTTCTATGAGCCAGAAGGAGACCTTCAGCTCTTCTGTGAACTCGAAGAAGACCTTCAGCTCTTCTATGAGCCAGAAGGATACCTTCATCTCTTCTATGAGCCAAAAGGAGACCTTCAGCTCTTCGATGAGCCAGAAGAAGACCTTCAGCTCTTCTATGAGCCCGAAGAAGACCTTCAGCTTTTCTATGAGCCCGAAGAAGACCTTCAGCTCTTCTATAAGGCAGAAGGAGACCTTCAGCTCTTCTATGAGCTAAAATGAGACTTTCAGCTCTTCTATGAGCCCGAAGAAGTCCTTCAGCTCTTCTATGAGCCAGCAGGAGACCTTCAGGTTGAATTGTAATAAAATTGATAATATTCTCATGTTCCAACCGATTTTTTCTCTGGCCATCAAAATTAAAGTATTTCTTTCACTAAAGTAATGCTTTCAAAGATATGAAAATGTATACATCTGCGAAATGATAATTTAGATGGTTTCTGCGATGAAAAACGAACTTATATTTCGTCAAGAGATTTAAATTTGAAAATGTATTTTCGTACTTTCAATTGAAATTTAGGATGTCAATGAATTCCTTTCTAAATCTATAGATTCTATCTGGTAAGTATTTTTGTAAGCAAAAAAATTAAATGTAGTTCGTGAATACAACTTCCCATTTAAAATGGCATATCGTAAACGATAACTATTCCTCCACTCTACTTAATTCCCTGCCGGCTATAAATTATCTCATCACTTATTTTATTTTATGTCACAAATAATTGCCCGACTCAGCTCAACAGTTGGGGGTGTTGGAGTTTTTATTAGATGACACTTCGAAAGGCATTAGTTAAGTTGTTAAAAAGTTTATATCCTCTCGTGATGAGTTGAACTGAAACTAAGCAGGGAATTTTGTTTTATTTCCCTGCTTTAATGACCTCTCATTTTATTGTTAGAAAAATTAACAAGAAGCTACATTTATTTGAGATAATAGGGGATTTCAAAGTTATTTATAGAAAGCTATGCGTATTTTTTTACAGTTTTATTTGACAAGCAAGACAAGCAATCAATAATTGAAAGCAATTAAAATTTAATCCGAAGAATACCCATAGAGAGCGTACAACTAGGAAAGTATTTCGAAAATGTTGCAAAGACACTGACGTACATAGAAACCGCTGGAGGACAACTAGTCAAAAAATAACTTTTTTATGGAAAATAAAAAATATTAATTTCGGGGAGATCCCGGGGCCCTAGGACCCACATCCTAGGTATGTCCTTGTACATATAGTATTCTATACAGAGAAACTTCTTAGTGAGTCTTAAAGAGAAAATAATTTTTAAGGTCAAATTTTAAGGTCAACCGTGGCTCGAATTCCTTTAAAATGATATTAACTGTCAGAAGACCCCTTATATATTTAATGAGAACAGAACACCTGTGGGAGATCTTTTGCGAACAAAATAATTTTTATAGACAAAAGACTGTTTGAAGGCCTTTCAAAAACTAGAGACCTGAAAAATCAAGATATTTGAAAGGTTCCCTAGGGACAAAGAACATTTCAGAGGTTTACAGTGGACAAACAACTTGGAAACGCATTCTGTACACTTTCTGTACGCGGAAAGTAAAAGACAAATCTTTTCGAAGACCTTGTTTCCATAGAACATCTTTCAGTTGTCTTCCATTTACGAATAATCTTAAACAGATTTCTTTCAATGACATACCTTTATACTGACTTCTGTGCATAATCAAAAAAAATTATCTTCTAAAATGAATTTCTGCCAAAATAAACGACCTCAAATCACTTTCGAAAGGTATTTCTTCTTTAGGAGACCTTTAAAGTACAATATTTTTCCGGTAGACTTTTAAACCGCCCTTCTACAGATTAAGGCTATCCAAGGAGTTGTTTCATCTAGAGAAGATCTGAAAAGGTCATAGTTATCTTTTTTTCTGTAGAAAATCTTCCAAATGGGTGAGTTTTTGTGGAAACACATCAGAGTAAGGCAATCCAATGAGGTGTTCCATCTGTTGAACATCTGGAAAAGATCATATTTTTGAAGGGGGTCTTGAAAGTTCGTCTTTTGCAGAATAACTATCAGATGTCTTTTTCTGTAGAGAATCTTCCAAGTGGGTGTATTTTTATGGAAGCACAAAAATTGAAAGCCTCTTTTTTATGTTCTTCTCTTTGTAGAAGTCTTTCGAATATTATTCCAAGGACAATACAAATCTCTCCTGACTGTGGATGCACTTCAAAGTGCCTTCTTTTTATAGAAGGCCATACAAAAACTTATTTCTGTATTTCGTTAAAAACCAAATTTTTTTGGAAGTCCACGCCCTCCAAGAAATCCTTTCAAAATGCACATCCTTGCAGAAATATAATAAAAACTACTCATTTTAAAATTGCCCTTAAAAACCCCACATCCTTTAATAAATGTTTAAAAATACACGTACTTCAATAAATCCCTTAAAAACCTATGTTCTTCAAGAATTCCTTTAAAAATCCAGGTCTTTCAAAAATATTCTTTAAAACTTCACGTTATGAAAGATACATCTTTTAAACAGCCTAGTACTTGAAGAAATATCCTTTAAAATGCACGTACTTGAAGAAATGTCCTTTAAAAATCCACGTCCTTGAAAAAAATATCCTGTTAAAATCCCCGTCCTTGAAAAAATATCCTTTAAAAATTCTTGTCCATTTCCTTTAAGAAATATCCTCTAAATATTCACGTCCTTGAAAAAATATCCTTTAAAATGTATGTCATTGTCCTTTCTTAAATAACTCCTTTAAAAATCCACGTCCTTGAAAAAACATCTATTACAAATTAATTTCCTTTATGAAATATCCTCTAAAACTTAATTTCCTTTAAGAAATATCCTCTAAAAATTCAAGTCCTTGAAAAAATACAATTTAAAAATTTTTGCCCTGGAAGAAATATCCTTCAAACATCAACGTCCTTGAAAAAATACTTTTAAAAATCTACGTCCTTAAATAATTTCTTTAAAAATCCACGTCCTAGAAAAACATCCATTAACAATTCTTGTCCTCTTTCCTTGAAGAAATACCTTCAAACATCAACATCCTTGAAAAAATACTTTTAAAAATCGACGTCCTTGAAAATATACTTTTAAAAATCGTTAAATAACTTATTTAAAAATCTTCGTCCTTAAAAAAATCCATTAACAATTCTTGTTCTCTTCCCTTGAAGAAATATCCTATCCATATATAAACGTCCTTAAAAAATATTATTTTAATATAAACGTCCTTAAAAAAATATCCTTTAAAAAGATATGTCCTTGTACTTGAAAAAACATCCTTTTAATATAAACGCCCTTAAAAAAATATCCTTTAAAAATTCACATCCTTGAAAAAATATCTTTTAACAATGTATGTCCTTGTCCATGAAGAAATATCATTCAGACATCAACGTCCTTGAAAAAAGTACTTTTAAAAATCCACGTCCTTAAATAACTCCTTTTAAAAATCCATGTCCTTGAAAAACATCCTTTTAATATAAACGTCCTTATAAAAATATCCTTTTAATATTAACGTCCTTAAAAATATATACTTTAAAAATCCACGTACTGGAAAAAATATCCTTTAAAAATGTATGTCCTTGTCCTTGAAGAAATATCCTTTTAACATCAATGTCCTTGAAAAATTATTCTTTCAGAATCCACGTTCTTGCAAAAATATCCTTTAAAACTTTATGTCATTTTCCATGAAAAAACATTAATTAAAACTTCCTTTCCTTTAAGAAATATCCTCTACAAATTTACGTCATTGAAAAAAATATACTTTAAAAAGGTTTGTCCTTGGAAAAAATATGTTTTAAAAAACACGCCCTTGAAAAGTATCCTTTAAACCCATTTAAAAAATCCCTGTTCTTTAAGAAATCCTTTAAAAAATCCACGCCCATGAAGAAATATTCTTCAGAAATCCATGTCATTGAAGAATAATCCCTTAAAAATCGATATTATTCAAGGTACGTCCTTAAAAAATCCTTGTTCTTAAAAAAATATCCTTCAAATATCAACGTCCTTAAAGAAATATACTTTAACAAATCCAGGTCCTTAAAGAAATAAAATTTAAAAAATCGATGACCTTAAAGGAACATCCTTAAAAGTCCAAGTCCTTAAGGGAAAATCCTTTAAAATCGACATCCTTGAAGAAATATATTCTAAAACTATATGTTCATAAAGAAATAACCTTTAAAAAATCCACGTCCTTGAATAAATATACTTTAAAAATACATGTACATAAAGAAATATCCTTTATATATCCACGTGATTGGAAAACAATCCCTTGAGCATCCACATCCTGCGGAATTTTTTTTTTGTCAGAAATCTACGTCCTTAGAAATGTACTCTTTCCAAATCTACAATTTATTAGAATGCTTGTCCTTAAAAAATATTCCTTAAAAATACACGTCCTTAAAAAAAATTTTAGAAAATCCAGTGGGAAAATATTTTTTGAAATATATACGATTTTTGGTCATTACAAAACATATTCATTAAAAAATTCACGTTGTATTGGGTATTGACAAAATATCCCATAAAAATCCAATCGTGTTGATCCTTGATAAAGCATTCTATGAAATATTCTGTTTTTAGAGTTCTTAAAATATGTATTTGTAAAATTCATTTTTATTGGTTCATTATTGTGGGTCTTTAACAAATTTTCTTTAAAAATCAACTTGAGCTTGGATTATCCATTCAAACAAAAATGTTTTTTTTTCTTAAATTATAGCCTCCTGAAAGAATATTCCTTAAAAAAACCACGCTTATTGATCTCGGGATCTTTGAAAAATTCAAGTTTATTTGTCTTTGGTACCTTGAAAAAATATTCTTTGAAAAAAAAAAAAAACATTTTTATTGATGAAATAGTCCTTGAAAAAATATTTTTTTAAAGAACCAACTGAGTGGGTCCTTGAAAAAATATTCTTTTTTCTTAAAAAATTAACGTAGGCTTGGTTTATCCATTGAAAAAAAAATGTTTTTTTTTTTTAAATCATAGCCTCGAAAAAGTAGCCTTTAAAAAATCTGTGAACCAATAAGAAATATCTATAAAAAAATCCGCGTTGTGTTAATCCTTTCGAAAAAAAAATATTTAAAATATCCACTTGTATTGCTCTTTGAAATTACAATCTCTTAAAAATTAACGTTGTATTGGCCCCTTGCAAAATATACCTTATAATTACTCGTTTGTGTTGAAAATTAATTGCTTTTAAATTCAAGTTGTGTTGATTTATAAATAAATAACCTCTAAAAAAATCCAAAGTAATTGAATAAAAATTCTAAAAAATACCACGGTCCTTAAAAAATAAAAGTAATACCATGTTCCGAAAAATATATTTAACAAGTTAAAAAGTATCAGTCGGTATTGCCGCCAGAGATATACCCTCAGCCTATGTTCGATTATCTAAATATATTTTGACTAGTGTTAAGGTTATTCAAACGTTTGACCCTCTATGGAGCAGATCCCGAAGGAATGGGCCAATATTGCCCATTTCCTATCGGACCCAAAATATGATATAAATATTTCGACAGATGTGCCAAGTCTAAATGGAATCGGATGTTAATTTGGCGATTTATGAGCTTCATGGGTACTCAAAATTTCAATATTTTGTGGGGGAGGTACTTGATGGAGTGGACCGATATTGTCCATTTTCACACCTGTCCTAGCACTGACGCAAATATTAGGATTCGCAAAGTCGGAGCAAATTCGGATCAGCCTTTCTCTTTCTGTGCAAAAAATTTGTTTTTTTTTTTTTTTTTTGAAAATTTCGACCTTTTGTGGGGGAGGTACCAGAAGGAGTAGACCGATATTGTTCATCTTAACACAAGACCTTGGGTTAATATAAATATTGGGATGTGTGAAATTTGAAGACAGTCGGACTCTTACATAACATTTTATGAGAGTTGTAATTATTCAAAATTTTGACCATTTGTGGGGGAGGTACTTGATGGAGTGGACCGATATTGTCCATTTCCACACCTGCCCTAGCACTGACGCAAATATTAGGATTTGCAAAGTTGGAGCAAATTCGGATTATCCTTTTTCTTTCTGTGCAAACAATATATTTTTTGAACATTTCGACCTTTTGTGGGGAGGTACCAGAAGGAGTAGACCGATATTGTTCATCTTAACACCAGACCTTGGGTTAATATAAATATTGGGATGTGTGAAATTTGAAGACAGTCGGACTCTTAAATAACATTTTATGAAAGTTGTAATTATTCAAAATTTTGACCATTTGTGGGGGAGGTACCAGAAGGAGTGGGCCGATTTTGTCCATTTTCACACCAGACATAGCACTGACGCAAATATTAAGATTTGCAAAGTTGGAGCAAAATCGGATTATCCTTTCTCTTTCTGTGCAAAAAATATATTTTTTGAAAATTTCGACCTTTTGTGGGGGAGGTACCAGAAGGAGTGGACCGATATTGCCCATCTCCGAACTCGATCTAAGTTTGACAAAAATATTACGTTGTAGCCAATTTGGACCAAATCGGATACTCCCTTCGAGAGTTATCGTGCGCACCAGCCAGCCAGACAGACAGGCGGACGGACGGACGGACGGACATCGCTATATCGGCTCCAAATGTTCTGAAACGGATTTGGTCCAAAGAGACCTAGGGTCTAAAACCGTTATTTCGACTAGGCACGTTTTGGCCGTATCAAATGATATATACCCTCTGTAGCCATATGGCTGAGGGTATAAAAATGCTAAGTTTTTTTGGGTCCTTAAAAAAGATTCTTTAAAAAAATCAGTTTTTATGTTTGTCCTTGTTAAAATATTTCAATAAAAACATATTCTTTATAAAATCATTATCTCAATTATCCTAAGAAAATATTATTTAAAAATGTCCGGCTATGGGTATGCCTGTGGTCCAAAAACAAAAAAAATCTTTAAAAGTCTAAGTTTTTGGTCGTATATTGACGAAAACGTAATACAAATACCTCAATTGGCCTATTGTCTTATTTCCTTTTTCCTAATCTCATTTCTTGCCACTTACAAACATCCACTTCTATCCATATCCTTTTCTAAACATCCTTTTCTAACTAATTCAATTCGCCATTACATTACAATTCACTTAGCAATTGTTTCGACTTTAGAAAACTTCATTAAAAATCCACATGTTAGATGTCAGCTTCCTGGACAACCTCAATTGAAGACATGTTACAATTGCTGTCGATAATGTAATTGACTATTTTGAACTGGTCTTTAGTTTGTGCTGGGCTTACTGCCAAACGGAGGGTAATAGTTTATGGCCTTAAATACGAATGAAATAAAAACCAGAGAAGGAATAAAGTAAAACAGCAACCGCAAAAAATGATGACGTTAACATTTACCGATGCTCCTGATGATTTCATAAATTCCCCCCCTTCCCCCCCAAACAATAGCTGTCCATTTTTGTCTGACCTAAATAGCCATGACCATTCATTCCATTACCATTGTCATTGTTGTTATTGCGGTTGCTATTGCCATTATTATTATTCTATGGCATTTTCCGAGAAACTAATTTACGAGATTTACTTTCATAATCACTATTGGACGCCTTGGCAGTTAACTAACAAATATTCTCCAGTTTGCCCATTTACCATAACAAATTCGTGGCAAACATTTCGCCCGTTGCCTCTTTCCTCCTTTGCTAAGTGCCTCCTTCTGCCCAGGCGATTTGCAAAGAATTGCTATTTTCTGTTGTGTATGCCAAGTAGATGACAACAATATATAATAAAATGTATTAAGTTCAAACATGGGCATTAAATCATAGATTTTATATCATATGCGAGATATGTGTGTTGTGAGATAACAGCATTGGGGGGATGAATTGAGACCAACGGGGATCTGGGGCATATATGAAAAAGGTTACACAAATAAATCCAAATTTCGAATTCCTCGAAGGTCCTTAAAAAATATTCTTTAAAAAATCCACGTTTATTGCTCCTTTGATCCTTGAAAAATATTATTTAAAAATCCAAGTTTATAGCTCCTTTGATCCTTGAAAAATATTCTTTAAAAAATCCACGTTTATTGTTCAAAGGGTCCTTGAAAAAATATTCTTTAAGAAATCCACGTTTTTTCTTCAAAGGGTCCTTAAAAAAATATTCTTTAAAAAATCCACGTTTTTTGTTCAAAGGGTCCTTGAAAAAATATTCTTTAAAAAAACCACGTTTATTGTTTTTAGGTCCCTGAAAAATATTCTTAAACAAAACCACGTTTATTGTCGGTTTGGTCCTTGAAAATTATTCTTTAAAAAATCCAGGTTTATTGTCTTAGGTCAATGAAAACTATTTACTGTCCTTTGGTCCTTAAAAAAATATTCTTTAGAAAATCCACGTATATTGGCCTTTGGATCCTTGAAAAATATTGTTTAGAAAATCCATGTTTGTTTGTCTTTAGATTCTTAAAAAAATCCAGGTTTATTGTCTTAGGTCAATGAAAACTATTTATTGTCCTTTGGTCCTTAAAAAAATATTCTTTAGAAAATCCACGTATATTGGCCTTTGGATCCTTGAAAAATATTGTTTAGAAAATCCACGTTTGTTTGTCTTTAGATTCTTAAAAAAATATTCTTTAAAAAATCCACGTTTGTTTGTCCTTTGGTCCTTGAAAAATATTCTTTAAAAAATCCACGTTTGTTTTTCCTTTGGTCCTTGAAAAATATTCTTTAAAAAATCCACGTTTGTTTGTCCTTTGGTCCTTGAAAAATATTCTTTAAAAAATCCACGTTTGTTTGTCCTTTGGTCCTTGAAAAATATTCTTTAAAAAATCCACGTTTGTTTGTCCTTTGGTCCTTGAAAAATATTCTTTAAAAAATCCACGTTTGTTTGTCCTTTGGTCCTTGAAAAATATTCTTTAAAAAATCCACGTTTGTTTGTCCTTTGGTCCTTGAAAAATATTCTTTAAAAAATCCACGTTTGTTTGTCCTTTGGTCCTTGAAATATTCTTTAAAAAATCCACGTTTGTTTGTCCTTTGGTCCTTGAAAAATATTCTTTAAAAAATCCACGTTTGTTTGTCCTTTGGTCCTTGAAAATATTCTTTAAAAAATCCACGTTTGTTTGTCCTTTGGTCCTTGAAAAATATTCTTTAAAAATCCACGTTTGTTTGTCCTTTAGTCCTTGAAAAATATTCTTTAAAAAATCCACGTTTGTTTGTCCTTTGGTCCTTGAAAAATATTTTTTAAAAAATCCACGTTTATTGCTCTTTTGATCCTTGAAAAATATTCTTTAAAAAATCCAGGTTTATTTGCCCTTTGGTCCTTGAAAAATTATTATTTAAAAAATCCACGTTTATTTGTCCTTTGGTCCTTAAAAAATATTATTTAAAAAATCCACGTTTGTTGGTTTTTAGGTCCTTGAAAAATATTCTTTAAAAAATCCACGCTTGTTTGCCCTTTGGTCCTTGAAAAATTATTATTTAAAAAATCCACGTTTATTAGTTTGTGGGTCCTTGAAAAAATATTCTTTAAAAAATCCACGTGGGTCCTTGAAAAAATATTCTTTAAAAAATCCACGTGGGTCCTTGAAAAAATATTCTTTAAAAATCCACGTTTATTTTTGCTTTGGTCCTTGAAAAAATATTATTTAAAAAATCCACGTTTATTGTTGCTTTGGTCCTTGAAAAAATATTATTTAAAAAATCCACGTTTATTGTTGCTTTGGTCCTTGAAAAAATATTCTTTAAAAAATCCACGTTTATTGTTGCTTTGGTCCTTGAAAAATATTCTTTTACAAATCCACGTTTATTGTTCTTTTAATCCTTGAAAATTTCACTTTAAAAAATCCACGTTTATTGCTCCTTGAAAACTATTCTTTAAAAAATCCACGTTTATTGCTCCTTGAAAACTATTCTTTAAAAAATCCACGTTTATTGGTTTTTAGGTCCTTGAAAAATATTCTTTAAAAAATCCACGTTTATTGCTCCTTGAAAACTATTCTTTAAAAAATCCACGTTTATTGGTTTTTAGGTCCTTGAAAAATATTCTTTAAAAAATCCACGTTTATTGGTTTTTAGGTCCTTGAAAAATATTCTTTAAAAAATCCACGTTTATTGCTCCTTGAAAACTATTCTTTAAAAAATCCACGTTTATTGGTTTTTAGGTCCTTGAAAAATATTCTTTAAAAAATCCACGTTTATTGGTTTTTAGGTCCTTGAAAACTATTCTTTAAAAAATCCACGTTTATTGCTCCTTGAAAACTATTCTTTAAAAAATCCACGTTTATTGCTCCTTGAAAACTATTCTTTAAAAAATCCACGTTTATTGCTCCTTGAAAACTATTCTTTAAAAAATCCACGTTTATTGGTTTTTAGGTCCTTGAAAAATATTCTTTAAAAAATCCACGTTTATTGGTTTTTAGGTCCTTGAAAAATATTCTTTAAAAAATCCACGTTTATTGCTCCTTGAAAACTATTCTTTAAAAAATCCACGTTTATTGCTCCTTGAAAACTATTCTTTAAAAAATCCACGTTTGTTGGTTTTTAGGTCCTTGAAAAATATTCTTTAAAAAATCCACGTTTATTGGTTTTTAGGTCCTTGAAAAATATTCTTTAAAAAATCCACGTTTATTTGCCCTTTGGTCCTTGAAAAAATATTCTTTAAAAAATCCACGTTTATTGTTGCTTTGGTCCTTGAAAAAATATTCTTTAAAAAATCCACGTTTATTGTTGCTTTGGTCCTTGAAAAAATATTCTTTAAAGATCCACGTTTATTGTTGCTTTGGTCCTTGAAAAAATATTCTTTAAAAAATCCACGTTTATTGGTTTTTAGGTCCTTGAAAAATATTCTTTAAAAAATCCACGTTTATTTGCCCTTTGGTCCTTGAAAAAATATTCTTTAAAAAATCCACGTTTATTGTTGCTTTGGTCCTTGAAAAAATATTCTTTAAAAAATCCACGTTTATTGTTGCTTTGGTCCTTGAAAAAATATTCTTTAAAGATCCACGTTTATTGTTGCTTTGGTCCTTGAAAAAATATTCTTTAAAAAATCCACGTTTATTGGTTTTTAGGTCCTTGAAAAATATTCTTTAAAAAATCCACGTTTATTTGCCCTTTGGTCCTTGAAAAAATATTCTTTAAAAAATCCACGTTTATTGTTGCTTTGGTCCTTGAAAAAATATTCTTTAAAAAATCCACGTTTATTGTTGCTTTGGTCCTTGAAAAAATATTCTTTAAAGATCCACGTTTATTGTTGCTTTGGTCCTTGAAAAAATATTCTTTAAAAAATCCACGTTTATTGGTTTTTAGGTCCTTGAAAAATATTCTTTAAAAAATCCACGTTTATTTGCCCTTTGGTCCTTGAAAAATATTCTTTAAAAAATCCACGTTTATTGTTGCTTTGGTCCTTGAAAAAATATTCTTTAAAAAATCCACGTTTATTGTTGCTTTGGTGCTTCAAAAAACATTCTTTAAAAAATCCACGTTTATTGTTGCTTTGGTCCTTGAAAAAATATTCTTTAAAAACCCACGTTTATTGCTCTTTTGATCCTTGAAAAATATTCTTTAAAAAATCCACATTTATTGCTCTTTTGATCCTAGAAAAATATTCTTTAAAAAATCCACGTTTATTGTTGCTTTGGTCCTTGAAAAAATATTCTTTAAAAAATCCACGTTTATTGTTCTTTTGATCCTTGAAAAATATTCTTTAAAAAATCCACGTTTATTCTTGCTTTGGTCCTTGAAAAAATATTCTTTAAAAAATCTACGTTTATTGGTCTTTTGATCCTTGAAAAAATATTTTTTTAAAAATTTCAAGTTTATGAGTATTTTTTAATCCTTGAAAAAATATTTTTTAAAAAATCCACGTTCATTGCTCCTTTGGTCCTTGAATACCGAATATTCTATAAAAAATCCACGTTTATTGTTGCTTTGGCTCTTGAAGAAAATATTCTTTAAAAAATGCACGTTTATTGCTCTTTTGATCCCTGAAAAATATTCTTTAAGAAATCAATGTTTATTTCTTTATAGGTTCTTGAAAAATATTCTTAAAAAATACACGTTTATTGCTCTCTTTATCCTTAAAAAATATTCTTTAAGAAATCCATGTTTATTGGTTTTTAGGTCCTTGAAAAATACTCTTATAAAATACACGTTTATTGGTCTTTTGATCCATGAAAATATATTCTTTAAAAAATCCACGTTTATTGTTGCTTTGGTCCTTGAAAAAATATTCTTTAAAAAATCCACGTTTATAGTTGCTTTGGTCCTTGAAAAATATTCTTTAAAAAATCCACGTTTATTGTTACTTTGGTCCTTGAAAAAATATTCTTTAAAAAATCCACGTTTATTGTTGCTTTGGTCCTTGAAAAAATATTCTTTAAAAAATCCACGTTTATAGTTGCTTTGGTCCTTGAAAAAATATTCTTTAAAAAATCCACGTTTATTGTTGCTATGGTCCTTGAAAAAATATTCTTTAAAAAATCCAAGTTAATTGTTTCTTTAATCCTTAAAAAATATTCTTTAAAAAATCCACGTTTATTGTTCCTTTAATCCTTGAAAAATATTTTTTAAAAAATCCACGTTTATTGTTGCTCTGGTCCTTGAAAAAATTTTCTTTAAAAAATCCACGTTTATTGTTGCTTTGGTCCTTGAAAAAATATTTTTAAAAAATCCACGTTTATTGTTGCCTTGGTCCTTGAAAAAATATTCTTTAAAAAATCCACGTTTATTGCTGCTCTGGTCCTTGAAAAATATTTTTTAAAAAATCCACGTTTATTGTTGCTCTGGTCCTTGAAAAATATTTTTTAAAAAATCCACGTTTATTGTTGCTTTGGTCCTTGAAAAAATATTCTTTAAAAAATCCACGTTTATTGTTGCTTTGGTCCTTGAAGAAATATTCTTTAAAAAATCCACGTTTATTGTTGCTTTGGTCCTTGAAAAAATATTCTTTAAAAAATCCACGTTTATTGCTCGTTTCAACCTTAAAAAATACTCTTTAAAAAATCCACGTTTATTGCTCGATTCATCCTTGAAAAGTATTCTTTAAAAATCCACGCTTACTAGCTTTTTAGTCCTTAAAAAATATTCTTTAAAAAATCCACGTTTATTGTTGCTTTGGTCCTTGAAAAAATATTCTTTAAAAAATCCAAGTTAATTGTTCCTTTAATCCTTAAAAAATATTCTTTAAAAAATCCACGTTTATTGTTCCTTTAATCCTTGAAAAATATTTTTTAAAAAATCCACGTTTATTGTTGCTCAGGTCCTTGAAAAAATTTTCTTTAAAAAATACACGTTTATTGTTCTTTTGATCCTTGAAAAATATTCTTTAAAAAATCCACGTTTATTGTTGCTTTGGTCCTTGAAAAAATATTCTTTAAAAATCTACGTTTATTGGTCTTTTGATCCTTGAAAAAATATTTTTAAAAATTTCACGTTTATGAGTATTTTTTAATCCTTGAAAAAATATTTTTTAAAAAATCCACGTTCATTGCTCCTTTGGTCCTTGAATACCGAATATTCTATAAAAAATCCACGTTTATTGTTGCTTTGGCTCTTGAAGAAAATATTCTTTAAAAAATCCACGTTTATTGTTGCTTTGGTTCTTGAAAAAAATATTCTTTAAAAAATCCACGTTTATTGTTGCTTTGGTCCTTGAAAAATATTCTTTAAAAAATGCACGTTTATTTCTCTTTTGATCCTTGAAAAATATTCTTTAAAAAATGCACGTTTATTTCTCTTTTGATCCTTAAAAAATATTCTTTAAAAAATGCACGTTTATTTCTCTTTTGATCCTTGAAAAAATATTCTTTAAAAAATCCACGTTTATTGCTCTTTTGATCCTTGAAAAATACTCTTTAAAAAATCCACATTTATTGATCTTGAGGTCCTTGAAAAATATTCTTAAAAAAATCCACATTTGTTGAGGTCCTTGAAAAATATTATTTAAAAAATCCAGGTTTATTTAAATATTCCTTAAAAAAACCACGTTTATTTGTCCTTTGGTCCTTAAAAAAAAATATTCTTTAAAAAATCCAGGTTTATTTAAAATATTCCTTCCAAAATCCACGATTATTTGTCCTTTGGTCCTTGAAAAAATATTGTTTAAAAAATCGACGTTTATTGGGTTTTATGTCCTTGAAAAAATATTCTTTAAAATACCCACGTTTATTTGTCCTTTGGCCCTTGAAAAAATATTCTTTAAAATATCCACGTTTATTTGTCCTTTGGTTCTTGAAAAAATATTCTTTAAAAAATCCACGTTTATTGGGTTTTAGGTCCTTGAAATAATATTCTTTAAAAAATCCACGTTTATTGTTGCTTTGGTCCTTGAAAAAATATTCTTTAAAAAGTCCACGTTTATTGTTCAAAGGGCCCTTGAAAAAATATTCTTTAAAAAATCCACGTTTATTGTTGCTTTGGTCCTTGAAACAATATTCTTTAAAAAATCTATGTTTATTGTTCCGTTGGTCCTTGAAAAAATATTCTTTAAAAAATCCAAGTTTATTGTTCTTTGGTCCTTGAAAAAATATTCTTTAAAAAATCCACGTTTATTGTTCCTTTGGTCCTTGAAAAAATATTCTTTAAAAAATCCAAGTTTATTGTTCTTTGGTCCTTGAAAAAATATTCTTTAAAAAATCCACGTTCATGGAGGTCCTTAAAAAAATATTCTTTAAAGAATCCATGTTTTTTGAGGAGCTTGAAAAAATATTCTTTAAAAAATCCACGTTTATTGGAGTATTTTAAAAATATTATTTAAAAAAATCCACGTTTATTGGAGTATTTAAAAAAATATTCTTAAAAAAATCTGCGTTTATTGGAGTATTTAAAAAAATATTCTTAAAAAAAAATCCACGTTTATTGAGGACCTTGAAAAATACACTTTATGGAGATCCTTAAAAACTATTTTTAAAAAAAATTAGAAATTCACATTTACTGAAAAAATTTATTCTTTAAAGAATCCTCGTTTATGGAGGTCCTTGAAAAAGTATTCTTTAAAAAATCCTTGTTTATTGAGGTCCTTGAAAAAATATTCTTTAAAAAATCCTTGTTTATTGAAGTCCTTGAAAACATATTTTTGCGCGCTCCCCACTTCCACATCTGCATCCCAATACAAATCCCTTGCTCTGTCCGTTCCCTGGCCTCACCCACTGAATTATCCAAATATTTCCTCTCTGTGTGTTTGTGCATAATAGCTGAGCAGTTATCGCTACCAGCATCTATACCAACCTCATGTATTAAAGTCTTGTCCTACAATCGATATTGGATTTGTTTCCATGGTTTGTCCATTCAATAATCATTTTTTGTCCCATCCACCCACTCGCCATCGTCTCCATGCTTAACGTCATTATGGACATTTGTCTGGCCCACTATTGTCCAAAGTAAATGATTTTCTATAAATCATGTCAAGAAATCACAAGCTTTCCACTTACAATATCTGTCACATTAGCCATGGACTGAATGTCAAGAACAATGGACCATAGGAAGACGAAGAAGAAGAAGAAGACAACATGGAATAAGGGAGAGGTGTAGGAACCAGAAGAGGAGAAACTACTTAGATTTACAACAAGTAGTTGTTGGTAGAAGTAAAATGTGTATACATATGCAGAAGTAAGTGTGTTTGGGAAACACACACACATACAGACACCAATACACCGAAACATTTCCTTAACATGTATGTGTCATCTCCCCAGAAGCGGATATATATGGATAAACACCAAATATTGAAAGCTACATTGAAAAAGACAATACAATAATGATTTAAAACCACATATCTAGATATTGGTCAGTGGTGTTGTCTCACACATACAGACAGGCTCACACACACACAGACACTCCCATAGAGGCACACACTAACATGAGAGCCTTTATAATTTGCAAATATTTACTTGGGGTGCTCTATACAATATTTACCATTAGAAACATACAAACGTATATAGGCCTCACACTCATACATATATAGTATGTGTGCACATGTGTTAGTGTATGTATGTGTCAGTGTATTATATGTATTTGCGGTAAAGGATAATATTTAACAACTAAGGAGATTATGAGTGATGCCTCCCCTTGGTCGAACATTTGTCATACAATGTCTACGAACATATCCTGTCTACAAACCGGCCGACCACCAGCCCGTCCCCCCTTTCGCCTGCCAAGTGTTGGTGCGTAGTAAATTTTATACACATTTTATCTCCTTTTCTGATGTCATGTTGTGTTTGTGTTACATTGCCTAAGTATTAGTAATTGGTTCTAATGATCACAGCAATAGCAGCCACAGCAGCAGCAAATGACCACAGTTCATAAATTGTGTAACTGGTTTTTGGGTCTCTGGACTGGAACATAATAATAATTGAAAATTCCGAAAGACCATTAACAAAGTGTCCCAGAAAAAATATACAAAGACAACAATAACAACTACCAATACAGCCTAATAAATTGCCAATCATAATATTTAATGTGAATTGAAAATCACATATAGACATCATCATCTGAGAGAGAAAGATGGAGAGGAGCGATGATGACACAAAACAAAAGCATTACAAAGATGAATCTAAAATTCATAATCAATTTAGATTGGATGGTGTTATAAAATAATAAAACTTGTCATTGGAAATCATAAAGAAATTGGGGTAATTTTCAATTTTATAAAAGGAGAATGAAAAACGAAAATTTTTGAAAATTGAAAGACATCAATCAATTAATCAATTCTATTGGATTTTTCAATAGAAATTAATTTTCTAGAAATTTTACAAAAAAAAAAAATAAAATAAAATAAAATAAAAAAACATCGGTAGAAGAAGAGCTGTAAGGGAAATAACCGTTGGTAAAAATGTCGAATAGAACCGAATTCCGAATTAATACATTTACGGTTTGATGGCCGCTGTAGGTATTTAAAAAAAAAAAGAAAAAAAAAAAAACAAGTAAAAAAGCTCTAAGTTCGGCCGGGCCAAACTTTGAATACCCTCCACCATATGGTACAAATTTGACAATTTCAAAAAAAAAAAAAAAAACCAGTAAAGAAAGTCCAAAAGTCGGGCGGGACCGACTTTATGATACCCTACACCACTTTGCTAATTTAGTAAAGCTCCGCATAACAATTGAAAGTTTTTATGTGAGAATTCAATCATACACCCTATGATTATAATTATAATTCAAAGATCAAAGGACTAAACATGCCGAAGCATTTGTATCTTTTAAATTCGGACTTATATTGCCCATTTGGGCAAAATTAATTTGAAATCGGATAAAGATATATATGGGAGCTATATCCAAATCTGAACCGATCTCGATAAAATTTGGCAAATATATTTCTGACCTGTATTTGATATATTTCCCCAAATATCGTTGTTACGGAGTGCATATTACGGCTGTGGGTAACAAATATGACAAATCGGATGAACAATATATATGGGAGCTATAGCTATATCAGAACCGATTTTCACCAAATTTGACATACTTGCTTCTAGCCTCATGACGGTCGTATGTGCCAAATTCCATCCCATTTGGATAAATATTAGACGTTTGGTGCACAATAAAACGTAAATCGGCCGAAGTTATATATGGGAGCTATATCCAAATCTGAACCGATCTCGATGAAATTTAGCAAAGGTATTTCTGAGCTGCATTTGCTATATTTCCCCAAATATTGTTGTTACAGAGTGCATATTATGACTGCGGAGGACAAAAATAACAAATCGGAAGAACAATATATATGGGAGCTATAGGTTTATCTGAACCGATTTCGATCAAATTTAGCACACTTATTTTCAGGACTAATTTTGTTGTATGTGCAAAATTCCATACTATTCGGGCTAATATTACACGTTTGGTGCACAATAAAAAGCGAATTGGACGAAGATATATATGGCAGCTATATCTAAATTTTGACCGATTATCTCCAATTTCAATAGGGTTCGTCCTTGGGCCAAAGAAATGATCTGTGCAAAATTTCATCTGGATCGGGCAATAAATGCGACCTGTACTTTGTTTACAAAAATACATGGACAGACGGACGTACATGCATAAATCGACTCAGAATGTGATTCTATGCAGATCATCAAAAGGAACTATGGGTCTATCTCGTTTCCTTTTGCCTGTTGCAAACAAATACACAAAGACATAATAACCTGACCACCTTGTGGTGTAGGGTATAAAAAAATTAAAATAAATGAATAAAATCCGTTAAAAATTCCTTAATTCCGTTATATTAGGCTCTATACGATGACGTGGGCCTACATAGGCGACTTTTGTCATAAGCTATTACAATATTCAAATTCGAAACTTGAAAAACAAATATTTATAATAAACAATCATCAAAATACCGAATATAGGCAGGTATATACCATGGATATACCAAAACGTGGACCTGCACAGACAATTTTCTGTCCTAGGCAGTAGTATCCATTACGAACTTCAAATACCAAATTTGAAACAATTCCGTTGAACAATGTCGCTAAAATCAAAAAAAAAAAAAAACCGAATATAGGCAGGTACCATAGGGATATACCAAAACGTGGACATGCACAGACATATTTATGTCACAGGCTGTAGCATCCATTACTAACTTTAAATACGACATCTCAAACAATTTCGGTGATTATTGTACCTAAAATCATCAAAATACCGAATATCGGGAGGGGCCGATATATGGGAGCTATACAAAGGCGTTGACCTGCACATACAAGTTTTTTCAAAGATTGTAGTATCCGTTACGAACTTCAAATACCAAATTTGAAACGATTCCGGTAAATAATGTCGCTAAAATCATCAGAATACGGAATATCGGGAGTTACCGCTATATGGGGGCTATACGAATACTTGGACCTGCATACAAACATTTTTGTCATAGGCTGTAGTATCCATTACGACCTTCAAATACCAAATTTGAAACAATTCCGGTAAATAATGTCGCTAAAATCATCAGAATACCGAATATCGGAAGGTACTATTATATAGGGGCTATACGAAGAAGTGGACCTACATGACCCATTTTCTGTTTTATGCTGTAGTGTCTATTACGAACTTCAAATACCAAATTTGAAACAATTCCGATAAATAATGTCCCTAAAATCATTAAAAAACCGAATATCGGAAGGTACTATTATATGGGGGATATACGAAGAAGTGGACCTACATGGCCCAGTTTCTGTTTTATGCTGTAGTGTCTATTACGAACCTCAAATACCAAATTCGTAACAATTCCGGGGAATATTGTCGCTAAAATCATCAAAATACCAAATATCGGGAGGTACCGTTATATGGGGGCTATACGAAGGCGTGGACCTACATGGCCCATTTTCAATGCCAAAAGTCCTGCAAACATAATTCACATTTGAGTAAAATTGTATCAATCTACTTTATTTCGTTTGGAGGCTAGAGTGATTTCCACAGACGGTCGGACATCGTTAAATCGACATAGAATTTTATGCTAATCAAGAAAAAGTATATTTGGGGTCTAAAATGTATGTTTCCTCCATACTATGGTGGAGGTTAAAAAAATCAATTTAGTGTGGGCTGATATTACAAATATAGTGAGGAGTAACCGTAAAATCTAATGAAGATGCATATCGAAGCTACATAAAAATCTGAGTCGATCAGTATCTGATGCCCGGTATCAAATATCATTGTTGTGGAGTGAGACTTTAGCACCAAATCGGATGAAACATATACATGGGAGCTATAGGTATATCTGAACCAATTTTCACCAAATTTGATATACTTTTTCCTACACTGAATTCGGTCGGATATGCCAAAATTCAGGTCATTTGGACCGATATTGGCTAATTGTTTCATAATTCACCCGAAATCGTTGGAAGATATATATTGGAGCTATATCCAAATCTGAACCGATCTTGATAAAATTTTAGGCTCCTATTTCTGTATCTGATATCTGATACCATTCTTCATTCTTGTGGAGTGCATATTATGAACGTGAAAACTTAAAACTCGGATGAAACATATAATTGGGACCTATAGCTATTTCTGAACCGATTTTCATAAAATTTGTTATATTTGCTTCTAGACTGAATTTGGATGGATGTTCCAAAATTCAGGTCATTTGGACTGATACTGGCTATTTGGTGCACAATTAACCCGAAATTGTTTAAAGCTATATATGGGAGCTACATCTAAATCTGATCCGATTATCACAAATTTCAATAGGGTTCGTCCTTGGGCCAAACAAATATTGTTTGAAAAATTTCATCTCAATCGGATAATAAAAACGTTTATTTAAGTCGTTGAAAAAATATTCTGTAAAAAGTCCACGTTTATTTAAGTCCTTGAAAAAAATATTCTTTAAAAAGTCCACGTTTATTTAAGTCCTTGAAAAAAATATTCTTTAAAAAGTCCACGTTCATTTAAATCCTTGAAAAAATATTCTTTTATTTAAGTCCTTGAAAAAAATATTCTTTAAAAAGTCCACGTTTATTTAAGTCCTTGAAAAAATATTCTTTAAAAGGTCCACGTTTATTTAAGTCCTTGAAAAAATATTCTTTTATTTAAGTTCTTGAAAAAAATATTCTTTAAAAAGTCCACGTTTATTTAAGTCCTTGAAAAAAATATTCTTTAAAAAGTCCACGTTTATTTAAGTCCTTGAAAAATATATACTTTAAAAAGTCCATGTTCATTTAAGTCCTTGAAAAAAATATTCTTTAAAAATCCACGTTTTTTAAGTCCTTGACAAAAATATTCTTTAAAAAGTCCACGTTTTTTTAAGTCCTTGAAAAAAATATTCTTTCAAAAGTCCACGTTTATTTAAGTCCTTGAAAAAAATATTCTTTAAAAAGTCCACGTTTATTTAAGTCCTTGAAAAAAATGTTCTTTAAAAAGTCCACGTTTATTTAAGTCCTTGAAAAAAATATTCTTTAAAAAGTCCACGTTTATTTAAGTCCTTGAAAAAAATATTTTAAAAAGTCCACGTTTATTTAACTCCTTGAAAAAAATATTCTTTAAAAAGTACACGTTCATTTAAATCCTTGAAAAAATATTCTTTTATTTAAGTCCTTGAAAAAAATATTCTTTAAAAAGTCCACGTTTATTTAAGTCCTTGAAAAAAATATTCTTTTATTTAAGTCCTTGAAAAAAATATTCTTTAAAAGGTCCACGTTTATTTAAGTCCTTGAAAAAATATTCTTTTATTTAAGTTCTTGAAAAAAATATTCTTTAAAAAGTCCACGTTTATTTAAGTCCTTGAAAAATATATACTTTAAAAAGTCCATGTTTATTTAAGTCCTTGAAAAAAATATTCTTTAAAAATCCACGTTTTTTAAGTCCTTGACAAAAATATTCTTTAAAAAGTCCACGTTTTTTTAAGTCCTTGAAAAAAATATTCTTTAAAAAGTATTCTTTAAAATAATCTTTAAAAAGTCCACGTTTATTTAAGTCCTTGCAAAAAATATTCTTTAAAAAGTCCACGTTTATTTAAGTCCTTGAAAAAAAATATTCTTTAAAAAGTCCACGTTTATTTAAGTCCTTGAAAAAAATATTCATTAAAAAGTCCACGTTTATTTAAGTCGTTGAAAAAAAAAATCTTTAAAAAGTCCACGTTTATTTAAGTCCTTGAAAAAAATATTCTTAAAAAAATCCACGTTTATTTAAGTCCTTGAAAAAACTATTCTTTTAAAAGTGCACGCTTCTTTAAGTCCTTGAAAAAAATATTCTTTAAAAAGTCCACGTTTATTTAAGTCCTTGAAAAAAATATTCATTAAAAAGTCCACGTTTATTTAAGTCGTTGAAAAAAAAAAATCTTCAAAAAATCCACATTTATTTAAGTCCTTGAAAAAAATATTCTTTAAGTCCTTGAAAAAAATATTTTTTAAAAAGCCCACGTTTATTTAAGTCCTTGAAAAAAATATTCATTAAAAAGTCCACGTTTATTTAAGTCCTTGAAAAAAATATTCTTTAAGTCCTTGAAAAAAATATTCATTAAAAAAAAAGTCCACGTTTATTTAAGTCCTTGAAAAAAATATTCTTTAAGTCCTTGAAAAAAATATTCTTTAAAAAGTCCACGTTTATTTAAGTCCTTGAAAAAAATATTCTTTAAAAAGTCCACGTTTATTTAAGTCGTTGAAAAAAATATTCTTAAAAAAATCCACGTTTATTTAAGTCCTTGAAAAAACTATTCTTTTAAAAGTGCACGCTTCTTTAAGTCCTTGAAAAAAATATTCTTTAAAAAGTCCACGTTTATTTAAGTCCTTGAAAAAAATATTCATTAAAAAGTCCACGTTTATTTAAGTCGTTGAAAAAAAAAATCTTCAAAAAATCCACATTTATTTAAGTCCTTGAAAAAAATATTCTTTAAGTCCTTGAAAAAAATATTTTTTAAAAAGCCCACGTTATTTAAGTCCTTGAAAAAAATATTCATTAAAAGTCCACGTTTATTTAAGTCCTTGAAAAAATATTCTTTAAGTCCTTGAAAAAAATATTCATTAAAAAGTCCACGTTTATTTAAGTCCTTGAAAAAAATATTCTTTAAGTCCTTGAAAAAAATATTTTTTAAAAAGTACACGTTTATTTAAGTCCTTAAAAAAATTCTTTAAAAAATCCACGTTTATTTAAGTCCTTGAAAAAAATATTCTTAAAAAAATCCACGTTTATTTAAGTCCTTGAAAAAACTATTCTTTTAAAAGTGCACGCTTCTTTAAGTCCTTGAAAAAAATATTCTTTCAAAAGTCCACGTTTGTTTAAGTCCTTAAAAAAATATTCTTTAAAAAGTCCACGTTTATTTAAGTCCTTGAAAAAAATATTCATTAAAAAGTCCACGTTTATTTAAGTCGTTGAAAAAAAAAATCTTTAAAAAGTCCAGGTTTATTTAAGTCCTTGAAAAAAATATTCTTTAAAAAGTCCACGTTTATATAAGTCCTTGAAAAAAATTTTCTTTAAAAAGTCCACGTTTATTTAAGTCGTTGAAAAAAATATTCTTTAAAAAGTCCACGTTTATTTAAGTCCTTGAAAACATATTCTTAAAAAAGCCCACATTTATTGAGGTCCTTAAAAGATATTCTTTCAAAATACACTTTTGTTGGTCCTTAAAATAATATTTTTTAAAAAATCCACGAATGTTCTTTAAAAAATCTACGTCTTTGGGTCCTTGAAAAAACATTATTGCAGAAATTCAAAAAATTAGGTATAGGATCAGAGTAGAGGTCTTTGTAGATATTTGGAAAAAAATACGGTGCAACTCAAAAAATAATTGCGCGGTAATTCCAGCAGATTATGAAAGTGGAGCTAAAAATGCGTCACAAAGTAATCTAAATAGAAAGGGCAAGCTCCTCCCTCTTTCAAACTTTTGGAAATTTTCAGATTAAGATTAGGTATATAGTGTCTTTGGCAAAATTGCAGATAAAAACAGGATGAATATTTTTGTCGAAAATTTTAGTCCTCTAGCGAGTCAACAAAGGGTATTTTTGGCCGAGAGGTCCTTGAAAAATATTCCTTAAGAAATCCACGTTTCTTGGCCGAGAGGTCCTTGAAAAATATTCCTTAAGAAATCCACGTTTCTTGGCCGAGAGGTCCTTGAAGAATATTCTTTAAAAACAACTTGTTTTGCTAATAAAAATGCGATTCAAAGGGACTTTTTGGACCTTTTTTTATAATATTATTAAAAACTTTTTATTACACGGGATCGTAGTCTATTAAAATATTCCACAAAATTATTTTCCAAATTTTACCTAAAAATCAGGAATTCATATAAATTAAAAACACTTATAGGGTCAAAGCCCTAATTTATGTGAATTTGTGCAAATATCTTAAGTAAATCATCATATTGGACGGATGCTGTCAAAGACAAAAGTATTTCTCATAAAATTTTACTATAATTCACCAAAAAGAAAGAAAAGAAGTCCCTGTTTCCACTGGGAAAGAAAAAAAATTCTATATAGCATTTTACAATAAATCTCGGAAAAATCGTATATTTAGGTGCAATAGTTTTTATGAAAATTACATTCAAAATTTATTAAAATAATGTATTTGTTTTTTTTTTACCCTACAACACTATGTGTTGGGGGTATTATAAGTTTGATTGGGCCAGAATTTATGTAACACCTCGCCGAGCTGAGTCGATCTAGCTATGTATGTCCGTCCGTCCGTCTGTCCATGTTAATTTGTAATCACTCTGCAGGTCGCAATTATGGCCCGATCTTCACGAAGTTTAAAATGTAGGTGGGGTTGAGGTCAGAATAGAACCCTATTTCTTTTGGAGATGATCGCCAAATGTTTAGGGGTTGAAATGGACCAAATACTGAAAAAATGTCGGATTTTGCAGCAGCTATACAGGTCGCAATTATAGACCAATCGACTCGGAATTTCGCACGTGACTAGAGTTTAGGGCAGGGAAGAAGCCTACCAATTTGGGTAGTCATCGGATAATATTTAGCGGGTAAAATAGACCATATCTTTTGTGTTGAAAAAATTCAAATTTTTTCATTAAACCGCGAATATTTTAAATCCCGGCGAAATCACAAAGCCATGACAAGGTTATTTCTGACCTTTACATTGATGTTAACATCCAACAAATCGGATAATTAGCAAAATATGTGCGATATATATGTCTATCAAAGAAGATATGCTTGAAAGATCTCTTATATGTCGAGAACGGCTGAACTGATTTCGACAGTTCTCATTAATTCAGAATGGCCTCTTGTTAGGAAACAAAAAACGTCTAAAAAATCGCATAAAAATATCTCTCTAAAGATGAAAATATTGATTTTGTAAAATTTTCTCATATTTTTTCAATTTTGTCATATTTTTGGCATATTTTCATTTTGAATTAAACATTTGGTAGTATTTCTACAGCTAACAAAACTAAGTAGTTAGGATATCAGGATATCATATACAGATCGCATTTATGGCCCGATCCTTAAGAAATTTTGCATGGGGATCAGATGAGGGTCAGAATAGAAGCCTACTCTTTTTGGAGATGATCGCCATATATTTTGGGGTTGAAATGGACCAAAAAACTGCAAAATTGTCAGCAGGTCGTAACTATCGTCCGACCCTCACGCACATTTGAATGGGGGTTACCGGACATTGCAAGAGCCAAGCAGTTTTGGATGGCCATCCAAAAATATTAAATGTGTGAAATAGTTTGCCCACTTTTGTAGACAAAATACGAAAATGTCCATTCCAGTGACTTTTTGGAGAATTCAGAAATACAGGAAAGACGCACTTCTGACTATTTCGTTAACGAATATAGTCAAATGTCTGTATCTCATATAGATGCGTTTCAGTCAAAAACCAATAATAAATGTTAATCTTTTGCCACTTCTGAGAGATTATAGGTCTTTGGAAATATTGGTTCCAGATCTAGGAAGACCATTTACATGCAACATCTACCAATAAATTGGAAATGAGCAAATTAGTTTAAGTTGCTATTATTCGAAAATTAGAAAACGAAACCTGATGGTTTTCTTTTATTATTTGTCACAATATCTTGTGGAATTCTTTCGAGTATCTCGTCTATATAAACTGTATCGTTTATTATAGTGTTGTAAGGTATTCAACGGTCGGCCCCGCTCGACTGTAGCCTTTGCTTACTTGTTTTAATATAATTCTTATCGAAGTCATATTATGCACTATACAGCAATGTTATTTGGTACTAGAGGTACAAAAACCTCCGTCAAATTTGTTGAAAATTTTTATAAATCCGTGTAGTTCTGGTCCTATAAAAATATTATATTGAAAATACACGTGGGTTGATTCTTTTCAAAATATATTAAATGTACGATGCGTTGGTCCTTGAAAAAAAATTCCGAAAAAATTCAAGTTGCTTTGGTTCTTAAAAATCTTTGCAGATCCTCGTTGTGTTAAAAAAAAAATTAAAACAAGCCAAAAAGTATCAGTCGGTTTTGCCGACAGATTTAGCCTTGAGTTGTGATTATTCAAATTGTTGAATAATCATCTTTACAGCAAATCTTATGCTGGTGGAGATAATGGTATGTGTGAAATATGAAGAGGATCGGATGCTTATTTCTGATTTAATGATCGTTTTTATACCCTCCACCATAGAATGGAGGGTATTTGAAGTTCGTAATGAATACTACAGTCTAAGATAGAAAATTGCCTGTGCAAGTCTATGTCTTCGTATAGCCCCCACATAACCGTACCTCCCGATATTCGGTATTTTGATGATTTTTGCGACAATATTCATCAGAATTGTTTCAAATTTGGCACTTGAAGTATGAAATGAATACCCATGCCCATGGCAGAAAATTGTCTGTGCAAGTTCACGTCTTCGTACAGCCCCCATATAACGGTACCTCCCGATATTCGGTACTTTGTTGATTTGTTTTCCGTACGTCTGTGGAAATCACTCTAGCTTCCGAACGAATAGAAGTCGATTGATAAAATTCTACTCCAATGTGTATTATCTCTGCAGGACTTTTGGTACTGAAAATGGGCCACGCAGGTCCACGTTTTGGTATAGCCCCCATATAACTGTACCTCCCGATATTCGGTACTTTGATGATTTTAGCGACATTATTCATCGGAATTGTTTCAAATTTGTTATTTGAAGTTCGTAATGGAAACTACAGCCTAAGACAAAAAATTGTCTGTGCAGATCCCCGTCTTCGTATAGCCCCCATATATCGGTACCTCCCGATATTTGGGATTTTCATGATTTTAGCGACATTATTTACGATTTTTTTAAGTTTCGCATTTGAATATTGTAATGGCTTATGACAAAAGTTACCTATGCAGGTCCAAGTCATCGTGTAGACCCTAATAAAACGGCTACATTTGGTATTTTTAATATTTTAAGAGAATTTCTAACGGATTTTATTGCTTTTGAGAATTGCTAAATTCGTTCCAAATTGTGGAGGGTGCTCAAAGTTCGACCCGTTCGAACTAACAGCTTTTTTACTTGTTTTTTTTTTTTTAATTTCATTGAATGAAAGCCTCAAATTTTAGAATAAGTTTAGATTTGGTCGAATTGGTCACCCTTGGCACGAATTATGGCCTTCAAACAACCAAGGAAACCATCACATGCTGCCCGAATGTTACTCTGCGGTATTATTCCCGGCGAAGCACTTGCTTTAAATGTTCGACACTTTGGTATTTTTTAGTGTCAACCTTGCTTTCCAAATACTCCAAAGACAATAGTCCAACGGATTGGTATCCGGAGATTGTGTATGAAGCTATACGATATCGTAGACCTAAATAAAGAATTTTCTTACATGACAGAAGCCTGTGATTTTGGGTGGTCATAAAATTATAATTAGATGGTGAAATGCACCTTACTTTTCTGTAAAAACACCAACATTTTCGTTCAACTTCGAACTTTTTTAATGTTGAAAGTCCGTCTTCCAGGTTAAATCAGAAACAGAAATCTGACTATCTGAATATGTCGAAAAATTTTGAAGTTTCGTGAAGTTAAAGTAGTTTTAGCCATGACACTGTATTCAGAAAATTTTATTTTAATTTCCAAAAACACTGCTTTTTTTCATTCCTACCCGCCAATAGTGCACCGAATTTTGCCTTGACCTTTACCCGTTAGATTAACGCCATAAAAATCATTAGGTAATTTTAATTCACACCAAAAGCAAGCCTTCTTTTTAATTTTCAGAATTCTAGCCTTACCATTTCGGTATAATACTATTGGTCAACCTTTGTATTGTTTAATTCCTTTCCTGCTCTCTTCCTTCGATTTTTTGCTAGGAAATATAACCGAAGAAATAACAACAAAAACTTCCTAAAATTTTAAGATTTCTTAAAAATTTCGCCGTGTTAAAAAAACATTGCCGTAATCCCATTTGGATAACGCATATGTTCTACGCCTGACTTTTATTAAGAGCAAATCATAAAAAGTGATTAATGTCGAACATCTATTTTGAGCCGACGGGAAAAATATGTGTTTTATTTTTCAGGGATTTTTTTTTTTCACTTAACCTTAAGCATTGCCGCCATACCCATACATGTAACATAACTTCATATGTACATATGTATGTGTGCCCGTTGATATTCATAAATAATTGAAAGACATACATCACCTGTCGTATTTCTCCCAACTGATTTAATGTAAGCCGTAATGTAATTTTATTATTTTCATTTTTTTTTTTTTTGCTTTTTGCTTTTTGTTATTTTATTATTCGACTCATTTCATGCTGAAAGATTATGTCAAAAGCAGAACTGAGAGAAAGAGCGGGATAAAAATGAGTTTTGTGAGTTGTATGTGGGGAAAATATAAGACGACTTTGTGAAAAGTACAACAACATGATATAAAAGATTAACATCCGGTTTTAACGAAATGTGGCAAAATATGTGTTTTTTCTTTCAGTTTCGAAAACAGACTTTGTAATTTCATTGTGTTTGTTGTTATTTACATACTTCTTGGAATATGTTCTCAGATGTGAGGGCATTAATTCTACGTCTTGTCATAAAATAATCATATCAATTTTATTTATGGAGAATAGTGGTTTTTATACTAATAATTTTTTGTTAGATTTTAAAGACTTCGGCCTAGTGAGATCGTTTGAAAAAAAAATATATATATTCAGAACATGAAGATTAAGCCTTCTGTGGCATTTTGACCACTATTTATTTGAAGAATATTTCTTGAGGACAAAAGGAAAAAAATTAAGATTTTTGAAGAGTTTTTGTATAAAGATCACGAGACGATATCTTGGTTTTTTTAAATATTTTTTATGAGGACAAGGAGACGAAATCTTGTGGATTTCTCAAAGATTTTGTTAAGGTCCTACAGTGGATTTTCAATAAAAATTTTTAAATGTCTATCAGAGTTTTTTGTGGCAAAGTAGTAAGGCTAAATCTTATTATTGTTGTTTGGATAAAACAACGTTTGTTTTATAGTGGAGGAAGATGCTAATATTTTCCTGGGTGTAAAGCAGGGAATACTTAGGTTTCGAAAAGAGTCTCCTCGATCTCGTTACTTGGGTAAAAATTGTTTTTTGTCATAGGATTTCTTTTTTAAAATAAATCAAAATTGTTATTTCGTAACCCCTATCTTATAGTATTCATTCCGCCTAACTATAACCTAAATTCCAAATTTAAGAGATTTTGCTGTAACAATTAAAGCACAAGTTCATTACGTTATAATTTCAAAAAATAATAATAATAATAATAATAATAATAATAATAATAATAATAATAATAATAATAATAATAAATAAATAAAATAAAAATAATGAAAAAAAAAATGCTTAAATAAAAATATCAAAATAATTTGTTTCGGTTTTGAGTGATAACATATTTTTCTATAAAGCGACGATGGTAGATCTTGGGGTATTGTTTCATAAATCCATCGTTCTATATGGAAAAGTTGGTTATCTTAACTTTGGCGATCTTTTTTAAGGTGTACGTTTATTCCTGTGGTGGTCTTATGTGAAAAAGAAGAAAGAAAATAGTATTCAAAACTCCACGTTTATTGCACTGTTGGTCCTTGATTTTTTTAATTCACGTCTAATGATCTGCAGGTCCTTGCATTTTTTTTGTTCATATGTATTGGTCTGCACATTCTTATTTTTTTTTAAATTCACGTTTATTAGCCTTTAGATCTTTAAAATATACTCTTTAGAAAAAACATGTTTATTTCTTAAAAAAATCAGGTCCATTTATATGAGAGTCGTTGAAAAATATTCTTTAAAAAATCTAGATTTACTGACATGAGGGTCGATGAAAAATTACTTTTTTTAAATTTAGATTTATTGAAATGAGGATCATTGAAAAATACTTTTTAAAAAATCCAGGCTAATCTATCTAAAAAAATATTCCTTAAATAATCCAAACATACTGATCTGAGAGTAGTTGGAAATATAATCTTTAAAAAACCAGGTTTATTGACCCGAGAGTCCTTGAAAAAATATTCTCTAAAAAATCCACGTTTTTATTAGTCATTAGGTTCTTGAAAAATATTTTTTTTAAAAAACACACTTTTATTAAGGTCCTTGAAACAAACGTAAAAAATGTTTTTGAAAAAATTCTCGTTTATTGGTCCTTAAAAATATTCTTTAAAAATTCCCCGTTTATTAAGGTCCTTGAAAAATGTTCTTGAAGAATTTCACGTTTACTAAGGTCCTAGAAATATGTTTAAGCTTCATGAAAAAATATCCTTTAAACAATCCTCGCATATTTAGGTCCTTTAAAAATCCACGTTGCATTTTTGTCCTTGGAAAAATATCCTTTAAAAAATCCACGTTGCACTTTGTCCTTGGAAAATATCCTTAAAAAAATCCACGTTGCATTTTGTCCTTGGAAAAATATCCTTTAAAAAATCCACGTTGCATTTTGTCCTTGGAAAAATTTCCTTTAAAAAATCCACGGTTGTTTGGTCCTTGAAAAAAATAAGCTTTAAAAAATACAAGTTTATTTATGTCATTTCAAAAATATCCTTTGAAAAATCCACCTTCATTTAGATCTTTCAAAAAAATATCCTATAAAAAATCCAAGTTTATTTAGGTCCTTGCAAAAATATCCCTTAAAAAAACCACATTTATTGGTCCAGGAAAAAATATTCTTTAAAAAAATCCACATTTATTGGACCCAGAAAAAATTTATTTATTTGGTCCTTGAAAAGATATTTTTTAAATAACACATCGTTTATTGGTCCTTCAAAAAATATGATTAAAAAATCCAAGTTTATTTATGTCCTAAAAAAATATATCTTAAAAAGTTCACGTATATTAAGGTCCTTGAAAAAATATTCTTTAATAACTCCACGTTTATTGGTTCTAAAAAATATTCTTTAAATAACTCCACGTTTATTGGTTCTAAAAAAATATTCTTTAAAAAATCCACGTTTATTAGTCCTTGAAAAAATATTCTTTAAAAAATCCACGTTTATTAGTCCTTGAAAAAATATTCTTTAAAAAATCCACGTTTGCGGGTCCTTAAAAAAAATATTCTTTAAAAAACCACGTTTGTTGGTCTTTAGGTCCCTGAAAAATTCAATTCAAAAAATCCATGTTTATTTCTCTTTTGTTCATTGAAAAATTATTATTTAAAAAATCCACGTTTATTGGTCCTTGAAAAAATATTCTTTAAAAAATCCATGTTTATTTCTCTTTTGGTCCTTGAAAAATTATTATTTAAAAAATCCACATTTATTGGTCCTTGAAAAATTATTATTTAAAAAATCCACATTTATTGGTCCTTGAAAAAATATTCTTTAAATAACTCCACGTTTATTGGTTCTAAAAAAATGTTCTTTAAAAAATCCACGTTTGTTTGGTCCTTGAAAAAATATTCTTTAAAAAATCTACGTTTATTAACGTCCTTGAAAAAATATTCTTTAAAAAATCCACGTTTATTAAGGTCCTTGAAGAATATTCCTCAGAAAATCCATGTTTATAGATCCTTCAAAAATCTTTATTGATCCACATTCATAAGGCTCCTTAAAAATTATTTTTAAAAATCAACTTTTAATAAGATCATTGAAAAAAAATCTTAAAGATCCACTTTTTATAAGGTCCTTGAAAAAATATTCTTTAAAAATCCACGTTTTTTAGGTCCTTGAAAAAATATTTTTTTAAAAATCCACGTTTATGAAGGAACTTGAAAAAATATTTGTTTAAAAAATCCACGTTTATTAAGGTTCCTGAAAAAAATATTCTTCAGAAATCCATGTTTATTAAAGTCTTTGAAAGAATATTCTTAAAAAATCCACATTTATTAAGGTCTTTAATGATATTTATCCCTAGTCTTTCAAAGATATTCTTTAAAAGATACACATTTGCACATAGTCCTTCAAAAAATCCATGTTTATTAGTCTTTAATTCCATTAAAAATATCTTTAAAAAATTCACATTTATTGATCCTTGAACGATAT
This sequence comes from Musca domestica, assembly GCF_030504385.1. Classification (NCBI taxonomy): domain Eukaryota; kingdom Metazoa; phylum Arthropoda; class Insecta; order Diptera; family Muscidae; genus Musca; species Musca domestica. The sequence continues at coordinate 6,601,404 of NW_026712321.1, read as the reverse complement.
TATTTAAAAAAATCCAAGTTTATTCGTGTTTAGGTCTTTGAAAAATTTCTATAAAATCCACGTTTATTAATCTGTGGGTCCTTTAAAAACAACATATTCTGCAGAAAAATCATGTTTGTCCTTTAAAAAATATTCGACAAAGATAATTTTGGTTCTTGAAAAATATTTTTAGGAACTCCTGGTTTGTGGCTCTGTCGGATGAAGAACTAAAGAATTACCTATTATTTTTAATGTTCATTAAAAAATCTTCCTTGAATAATTCACTTTCGGTCTGCCAAAAATCCGGGTTGGTCCTTGAAAAAATATTATTTCAAGTTCTTCAAAAATATTATTTAAAAATATATGTTTGTCCTTTTGTGATATTTCATGTCTAGTCCTCCTAAAAAATCCCTCAAAAAATCCAGTTTGATTTGTTTATTCAACATTTTTCTTTCAAAATTCCATATTTATTGGTCCTTGGGTCCTGGAATTAATATCTTTAAAAAAAAACTAAATTTCTTTGGCTTCTTCTTTAAAAAAATCCATGTTTGTTGGTCTAAAGCTCCTTAAAAATTGTCCTTGTAATTGTTAATGCAGCTATCATTGAAATATTTTTTCGATTGATATTCAAACTTGATTTTGTTATAAAATTTTAGTTTCCACAAAATTACATCAACTATCAAGTGTTTGTACATTGTTTTGAATTATTTTCATTATTCGTTTTTATAAATGTTCTTTATTCTACAGTTTTTGGCCATTTGTTGTCTCAACTGGAGCATATGTAAAATTTTGAAAACAAAAAAAAAAAAAAAAAATCTGATAACTAAATTTTGTTATAACAATACACATTGAGTATTTGTGTGAATTACGAATGCAGTTTGCATTTTGAATAACGAAATATTGATAAACTAAGTTTATAAAAGCATTTTCAAATAAAGAGAAATAAATTGTTGGATATGAATGTAATTGTTATGTGGATGTATGCGTGTGTGTGTGTGCAGTTTGCAAATAATTAAGTAATGCATATGGTAATGTCGATAATGGAATAGAATCGAGATGATGATCCTGATGAGGATAATTTTGAAATATATAATTTCTAGATTTTGTATTGAACTGTGAAAGTGATAACAACAAACAAAATATTGAAAGCATATATTTTTTTATTTGATTTCTTATCTAATAATTCATTTGATCTCTAATCTCTCTTTTCCATGACAGTTAATGAGAATGTTCTGGATATTTTTATACCCTCCACCCACACCATAGTATGGATGGTATATTAAGTCCGTTATTCGGTTTGTAACTCATCGAAATAATTATTTTAGACCTAACAAAGTACATATATTCTTGATCGGCGTAAAATTCTACGACGATTTAGCTCTGCCCATCCTTCTATCCTTCTGTCTATCCGTCTGTGGAAATCACGCTAACTTCCGAATGGAATTAGGAAGATTAATAAAATTTTACTCAAATGTATATTACGTCTGCAGAACTTATGATGTTGAAAATGGGCCACGTAGGACTACGTTTTGGTATAGCCTCCATATAACGGTACCTCCCGATATTCGGTATTTTGTTGATTTTAGCGACATTATTTACCGGAATTGTTTCAAATTTGGTATTTGATGTTCGTAATAGATGCTACAGCCTATGATAGAAGATTGTCTGTGCAGGTCCAAGTCTTCGTATAGCCCTCATATAAAGTAACCCCCGGATATTCGGTATTTTGATGATTTTAGCGACATTATTCACCAGAATTGTTACAGCCTATGATAGGAGACTGTCTTTGCAGGTCCACGTCTTCGTATAGCCCCCATAAAACGGTACCTCCCGATATTCGGATAACCTCCCGATATTTGGATACTACAGCTTAAGACAGAAAATTGTCCGTGCAGATCCACGTCTTCGTATAGTCCCCATATAATCGTACCTCCCGATATTCGGTACTTTGTTGAGTTTAGCGACATTTTTTACCGGAATTGTTTCAAATTTTGTATTTGAAGTTCGTTATAGGAAATACAGTCTGTGACAGAAAATTGTCTGTGCGGGTCCAGGTCTTCGTATAGCCCCCATACAGCAGTACCTCCCGATATTCGGTATTTTGATAATTTTAGCGACATTATTCACCGGAATTGTTTCAAATTTGGAATTAGAAGTTCGTAATGAATACTACAACCAAAGACAGAAAATTGTCTGTGCAGGTCCATGTCTTCGTATAGCCCCCATATAACGGTACCTCCCTATATTCGGTATTTTGATGATTTTAGCGACATTATTCACCGGAATCGTTTCAAAATTGGTATTTGAAGTTCGTAATGAATGCTACAGACTAAGACAGTAAATAGACCATGTAGGTCCACGTCGTCGTATAGCCCCCATACAGCGGTACCTCCCGATATTCGGTATTTTGATGGTTTAAGCGACAACATTTACCGGAATTCTTTCAAATTTCGCATTTGAAGTTCGTAATGGATACTGCAGCCTAAGACAGAAAATTGTCTGTGCAGGTCTACGTATTCGTATAGCCCCCATATAACGGTACCTCCCGATATTCGGTATTTTGATGGTTTTAGCTATATAATTCACCGGAATTATTTCAAATTAGGTATTTGAAGTTCGTAATAAATACTACAGACTAAGACAGAAAATGAACCGTGTAGGTCCACGTCTTCGTATAGCCCCCATATAACGGTACCTCCCGATATTCGGTATTTTGATGATTTTAGCGACATTATTCATCGGAATCGTTTCAAATTTGGTATTTGAAGTTCGTAATGGATACTGCAGTCTAAGGCAGAAAATTATCTGTGCAGGTCTACGTCTTCGTATAGCCCCCATACAGCGGTACCTCCCGATATTCGGTATTTTGATGATTTAAGCGACAACATTTACCGGAATTCTTTCAAATTTGGTAGTTGAAGTTCTTAATGGATATTAAAGCCTATGGCAGAAAATTGTCTGTGCAGGTCTACGTCTTCGTATAGCCC